>NC_081411.1:574851837-575451837 GCF_030272615.1 Cryptomeria japonica | reverse complement strand
TCACCAAAGTGTGGTGCTGTGAAAGCCAGGTTGGGAATGTGTCTGGAATATCTGTATGCATTGTTTTCTCTGTGTTTGCTTGTTTGTTACCTGTCTAGGAATTGGTTCTCCGAGCTCGGGGGCGGCTACCAGTTAGCCTAGGCTGGGAGGTGAGCACTCCGTGGTCATATTTGTGTTTTCTATTATGCAGGAAATTCAGAGGAAAGAGAATAGGAATCATGAGAGGGATTCAAAAGATTGTTATCGAAGATACTTGAATTCAGTTGCAGATGTTTGTTTATAGTTG
This sequence comes from Cryptomeria japonica, assembly GCF_030272615.1. Classification (NCBI taxonomy): domain Eukaryota; kingdom Viridiplantae; phylum Streptophyta; class Pinopsida; order Cupressales; family Cupressaceae; genus Cryptomeria; species Cryptomeria japonica. Next base: position 575,451,551 of record NC_081411.1, on the reverse strand, counting down.
TTATAGATATATGCCTCATTCATAAGAAAGAAAGAAGCAAGTTGTAATTTGTGAAAGTAGACTTGAAGTCTTATTGTTGTGACTATCCAGAGAAAACATTCTGTAAAATTGGTAGAATATCTTAGAGATGTTTTAAAGAAAGAAAAGCTTGTTATTTCTACTTCTAGTTTATTTGAAAAAAAAAAGAAAAGTTAAATTGTGTTACATGCAAAAGCTTCTTGTATTATGGAAGGAAATAAAAGAATTGTTTTCATTTAGATTTTATTTATATTTCACTTGTGGCAAATAAAAGTTTATTGTTGTTGAAAGATTTTTATGTATTTTTAATGAAAAAAGTAGTTTTATGTAAATATTAGTTTAGAGGAGAAAAATCAATGAAAAATTCCTTTTATTCTAGAGAAAAATATTTTTGTATCTTTTTATAAGAATTTTAAATTGTATTGTAGTTAGCATTGATTTTAAAAGCTTATTGATTTTATATAAATATATATATATATATACATATATATATATATGTATGTATATGTATATGTATATATATATATGTATATGTATATATATATATATATATATATACTTATAAATCTGATTTATCTTTATGTGTTTTCCCTTTATTAAATTAGCTAAAAAAATTTGCATGTAAATTCTTTTTTTTTTAAAAATTGATATGTATTTTTATTGGAATAAATTTCATCTTTTTTAAGTTATGTAAATATCAATATATATTTTTTTATATATTATATTTAAAAATAAAAATAAAAAAATAAAAAATAAAACTTTGGGTCTCCGCGGACTCCACTGCGTGTATGCATAGTGGACGACCACGCGGCGCCCACTGTGTGCACACACAGTGGAGCTGCTTGCGGCTCCCACTGTGTGGGCACACAGTGGACGGCCACGGCCACCACTGTGTGGCCACACAGTGGAGCCGCCAGCGGCGCCCACTGTGTGGGCACACAGTGGTGCCGCGGCGCCCACTGTGCACTCACACAGTGGCACGCACGCGGCCAAACTTGCCTTCCTCCTCCGTGACCTGCGATAACATGTTTTTCATGGCCACCAAGGGCTTCGGCCCAGCAAAAAAAATATTAACTGTTAAAAAGTATTTAGGGTTTAAACCCTAGCCGAATGGGGCTAGGGCAAGTTGTTCTAAAAAAAATATATAATAAATAAGTTATTTTGTTTAGATAATAAATAAGAGGGGAGATTAAAACCCTAATTAGGGTTGGGGGAAAAATGAAACAATTTTTAGGAAGATATAATGTTTTTAAATTTTGAATTAAAATATTGTCATTTATGCCAAATATATAATATATATATATATATAAATATCCATATATATATATGGGTATATATATATATATATATATATATGAATTTTTGAGTATTTTAAATAAGTAATTAAATTATAAATATATGCATATATAAATATGTATATATGTATATATATTTATACAATCCTGATTTTAATGTTGGGATAGATTATAAAGAGGAATTTCAAGAAAAGAATTGAAAAGACTATATAGTCATATTGGAGGATAAATTAAAATAACTTTCCTATTTCCTTCAGTTTAAATAATTTAATAAGACTACTGACTAAGTATCTCTTGGAGATAGAATTTAACTAGTAGGTTTTCCGCAATTAAAATTTAACGATTAATCGATGCTTAGTTCATTTCGGAATTAGCTCGAGTTTAATAATGAAAATTTCTTTAACGCTTGTCGCAAGAGTGAACTTGTTAATTAAATTAGTATCTTTTAAAAAAAAAATTTGTTTCATTTTTGCCCTAAATTTTGGGCATGACATTTTGGTATCAGAGCAAGGTTTCCACACTAGGAGCCTTACTCACTTACGTTTCACCTTAAATTTATTTAAAAATTATTTTGTTAAATGGAATTTTGCATTTAAATAAATTTAATTCTAAAAGAAATAAATTAATTGTTTGTCTTATTTTCTCTTAGGATGCCTCCGTTGACGCGACAAGCTCGCAAGCGTGGACGGGGTCCTAGACGTGAGCGCATAGCACGCGATGAGGTAGAGAGGGAGGCATCGGTTCCAGAGGAGAACCCAGGAGCACCTCCCGAACAGCCAAATGAACCTAACCGTGACATTTTAGCAGCCATTCAGAATCTTATTGGTATTGTTCAGGAAAGGATTCCAGCAAAGAACCCTCAGGTTAGGAGTCATGACTCTGGGAGTCATAGATCTATTGATAGAGAACGAAGCAGGAGCCCAGCTCCGATTCCTGTAGAGAGTCAGGGTGGTAATGAGCCAGAGTCAGTGCATATGCCAGGACCACCTCCTGCAGTGGAACCAATTTATTTTGAGAGAGGCCGTCGAGATCCAGGGGATCTCATCAGGGAGGTCATGCGCCTCCAACCACCATCCTTCGGAGGTTCTATAGATGGAGTAGAGGCCGAGGCATGGCTTCGGAGTCTTGAGAGGTGCTTTGTTTTGTTCTTATGAGAGCAACTTGAAAGAACGTGTTGCAGTTCATCTTCCGAGAGGGACAGCCTCCACTTGGTGGAGACAGGAAGAGTACAAATGCGGATTAGTTCCTGATACACTCACTTGGGAGATATTCACAGAGAGGTTCCGTGAGAGGTACCTATCAGAGCACTTTAGGCAGCGTCGTATAGATGAATTTCATGATCTCCAACAAAAAGGCTTGTCAGTAACAATGTATCTATTTTGTTTGATTCAAGAGCTACTAACTCCTTTATATCTCCATTGGTTGTGGAGCGTTGCGGGCTAGTGGCAACTAGGCAGGATGTCAGTTGGGAAGTGGAATTAGCTTCAGGGGCTAGAGTGTCAGTGGAATCAGAGGTTAGGGCATGTCAGTTGCAGATTGGCAAGACCACCACTGTAGTAGACCTTAGAGTGACTCCACTTGGATCTTATGGAATCGTACTTGGCATGGATTGGCTTTATGCCCACAGAGCCAAGATGGATTGCTGCCTGAAAAAGATCAAGTGTGAGGATGATCATGGTTCGCCCATAGTTATCACCGGGATTCAGAGGCCCGTGTCTCTTCATATGATCTCCGCAATGCAGCTTAAGCGGAGCATGCGGAAGGGATGTCAACTTTTTGCTATCACTATCAGTGACAGAGAGGAAGAGGAGGAAAAAGAAACATCGCTCGATGACCATCCTATCCTTCAGGGATATTCAGATGTATTTCCTTCAGAGTTACCGAGAATGCCTCCCCGCAGAGAGATTGATTTTCATATAGACCTAGTACCAAGAGCCGAGCCAGTTTCCAGAGCACCTTATAGAATGACCACCAATGAGCTTAATGAACTTAAAATTCAGCTTGAGGAACTTCTTGAGAAGGGTCATATCCGTCCTAGCGTATCCCCGTGGGGTGCACCAGTGATCTTCGTTAAGAAGAAGGATGGATCTCTACGATTGTGTATGGATTATCGGCAGCTAAATAAAGTAACCATCAAGAACCGATATCCTTTGCCCAGGATTGATGATTTATTTGACCAGCTTCAGGGTGCCAAAGTCTTTTCCAAAATAGATCTGAAGTCAGGATACCATCAGTTGAAAATAGTGGAAAGTGATATCCACAAGACCGCATTTCGCACTAGATATGGTCACTATGAGTTTACCGTAGTCCCCTTTGGACTTACGAATGTCCCAGCAGTTTTTATGAGCCTCATGAATGGGGTGTTCCATACCTTTCTAGACGGGTTTGTTATTGTGTTCCTCGATGATATACTGATATATTCTCAGAATGAGAAGGAGCATGAGGAGCACCTGAAATAGGTATTGCAGTGTTTGCGGGATAACCAGTTGTTTGGCAGCCTATCGAAGTGTGCTTTCTTTCGATCTGAGGTCAAGTACCTTGGACACGTTATTTCTGGTGATGGGATCTCAGTTGACCCATCAAAGATTAGGGCTATTATGGATTGGCCAGCACCTACCAGTGTGATAGAGGTCAGTAGTTTCATGGGTTTAGTAGGTTATTACCGATATTTTGTCGAGGGTTTCTCCAGAGTCGCACACCCTATTACCTCTCTTCAGCGTAAAGGGAAGAAATTTGAGTGGATAGAGAAGTGCGAGAAGGCCTTTCAGGAACTCAAGAAGGCACTTACTAGCGCTCCTATCCTTGTTGTACCAGATCCTTCAGCTGATTTCATGGTCTGTACAGATGCTTCCCTAGAGGGCTTAGGGGCAGTTCTTATGCAGGGTGGTAGGGCCATAGCTTTCGAGTCTAGGAAACTTAAGACTCATGAACTTAATTATCCCACTAACGATCTTGAGCTCGCAACAGTAGTGCATGCACTTGTGAGGTGGAGACACTTCCTTTTAGGTCATCACTTCGAGTTGCATTCAGATCATCAAAGTCTCCAGTACATCTTCACTCAGCCAAACCTTAATGCACGTCAGAGGAGATGGATGGAGTTCTTGTGCGAATATGATTTTGACGTTCACTACATCAAGGGAAAGGAAAATGTAGTTGCAGATGCCTTGAGTAGGAGACGTCACGAGGTTTACACCATATCCATGGGCACGGACTTGAGGGACCGTATACTTCGGCACTTGTCAGAGGATGGATGGTATGCAGAGGTATGTCAGGTATTACATTCTCAGGTTACTCTAGAAGGGAAATTTGCGGATTATTCTTTGGAGTCCGATGGACTGTTACACCACAGAGGGCACATTTATGTACCTTCCTCCAGAGGGTTGCGAGAGTTCATTGTCTTGGAAGCTCATAGAGCTCCTTATGCAGCGCATCCCAGGGTTAAGAAGTTGCATGCAAACTTGAGACAGTTGTATCATTGGCTGGGAATGCGGTAGCTCATTGCTGAGATAGTAGCTCGGTGTCTCGAGTGTCAGAGGGTAAAGGCGGAGCACCGCCATCCAGGTGGGTTGCTTCAGTCTCATGCTATACCAGAGTGGAAGTGGGATACTATATCCATGGATTTCATCATTGGTCTCCCTATGTCTTCTCGTTGCCATGATGCTATCTTGGTGACAGTTGACAGGTTGACCAAAGTAGCTCACTTTTCACCAGTTCGTACTACATTCACAGCTCCAGCAGTAGCACAGGTGTTCTTGCGAGACATTGTTAGACTACATGGCGTACGCCGCAAGATTATTTCTGACAGGGATTCTCTTTTCACTTCTACCTTTTGGAAGTCATTACAGGCAGCTATGGGCACTAAGCTCAATTTCAGTACAGCCTATCACCCGGAGACAGATGGTCAGATAGAGAGGGTCAATCAGGTGTTAGAGGATATGCTTCATATGTACGTCATGGATCATCAGACCCGGTGGGAGGAGTATCTTCCTTTAGTGGAGTTTGCCTATAACAATGGGCATCACACTTCTTTGGGGATGCCACCTTACCAGGCATTATACAGCAGGCCTTGCAGGACGCCCTTGAGTTGGGATCACATAGAGGATAGAGTTGCTATTGGTCCTGAGTTAGTTCAGGATATGGAGCAGCAGGTGGATTTGATTAGGCAGCGTCTCAGAGAGGCTCAGGATAGACAGAAGAAGTATGCCGATGCAAAGAGGATAGACCGTAGTTACTTGGTTGGAGATAGAGTTTTCCTGAGAGTGCGACCACATAAGAGTCCAATCCATTACGGAAAGGGTTCTAAGCTCGCACCTCGCTTTGTAGGACCTTTTGAGATTTTGGAGAGGATAGGCCCAGTTGCCTACCGTTTAGCTTTGCCACCTAGCCTGTCATGCATCCACGATGTGTTTCATGTTTCAGTTTTGAGAAAGTATATCTATGATGAGTCTCACCTTTTAGATAGGGATGCCTTGCAGGTGGAGTCGGACGGGTAGCTAGCTTTGGAGCCCATTCGCATTTTGGCACGCCGGACATTGGCCCTTCGAGGTCGAGAGATGGACCAGGTTAGGGTCCAATGGGATTGTTATGATGAGGTTACGACTTCATGGGAGGACGCAGCACGTATGAGATCAGAGTACCCTCACCTCTTTGATGAACTCCAAGAGGAAGTTCATGCCTAGAGGGGGAGGATGTGAGGCCTCACCTCGACTCAGTCTGACATTCAGTGGATTTTATATTTTAGACTATTATGGATACTTTATTTTGATGCATTTTGAGACTTAGAATTTATATGATTTCAGGACTTGGATAACATTGCTATGATTTGATGATTTACTTACATGCTTTATGAGATAGAACACTACATAATTGTTAGATAGAATGACATTGCAATGATAGATGTCGTTATTGAATTTGCAGGACTTTACTCTGAATATAGAACCATGATGTATGTTTAGTTTATGTGAATTGGGATGAAATTGCTTATGTGAATTTGCTTGATAAAAGATGTATTAAATCTGTGCAGATGAAAATTGTATGCAAGTGATGATGTGCATTGTTATAGTATTGAATTATATTATATTTGGATATTTGGAAGTACTAATGTGTAAATTGAGATGCGCAGGAAATTTACCATGTGACCATGGAAAATTACGGAGAATCAAACCTAGACTTATGTATGTTCGTAAAGCCAGGGTTTGTCTATTTGGAGAGACAACACCCCGTTTGTGTTGTATTTTATTCGTAACTGTATATGCTGCATGAGTGTTAAAGTGTTAATTAAATTTTAATGTGTAAAAACCTCAAGAGACAATTTCATGTTTTATTTTTGTAAAAGTGTTTTAATTGTGTCACTTGACACGTGTGTATTTAAATTTAATTATTTTGTCTCTTGGAGGGAAAGTGTTTAATTATAGTTTCTTAAATAAATTAATGTGTTGTCATAAATACTTTGGGAATATAATATTTCGAGTGGTCAACTTATGTTTGACCCGAAAATAAACTTCAGAGGGGTTTAAAATGGGTTAAATGAACACCTAGGGGTAGTTTAATAGGGTTTCCTAATGCCCATAAGGTATACCTAGGGGTTAGGGGTAATTTTAGGCAAGTTTCTACTTTATAATGACCTTTTTAACGCTTTAAAAATTGGCTTTTTTGAGTTGAGCGAAAATTGAAAATTGAAGTGAAATCAAATCAAGATTTTTCCTTTTGGGAAGGAGAGTCTTTTTGCTTTTTTGCTTTCTTTCTTCTTTTTGTTTTTTTTGAGAATCCTGTGAGAACTCAGAGAGTGAGCTTCTTAAGGAAGATTTTTGGGAATAGCAGGGTAATCACCCACTCTCCATTTTTGGAGACAGAAGAAAATTTGTAAAGAAAATAATGTTATGGAATAGAGAAATTGAATAAGGGTAGAAGGAAAAAGATTTGTGGATTGGGCAGCTCTTCATCAGATATCATTATAACCTTTGGGCAGATTAAGGTTGGTTTCAATTTTTACTTTTAATGTCTTCTTCTTGTTTATGTCTGGAAGTTGTTGAATAAGAAATCTGTATTCTTGAAAGTTTATGCGTGAAATTCTTTTGGTGTTTTGTTTTTGAATTGATATGTTTTGGGAGTTTTCTCAAGATCTCTTACTCTTGGGAGAGAAGAGGATCTTGAGGGTGGTAGCAGTGACAGCCCTTGAGTGAGAGACTCTCTTTTGAGAGCGATCACAAGGGATCTTTGTGTGACCCTTGCTGCATGGCCTGTTTGTGCAATGGGGGTCATAAGGAGGGTTATAAGGCTAGAATGCCTTTGGGGGGCATAAGGATTAAGGGGTTGAGATTCTTGATATTTTTATTGTGCCACGAGGTGGCTTCTTGTTTATTTCATACTTGCAGTTCTCCTCAGGGTATTTGGTCCACTACCACCCTTTGAAAATGTTCATCACCAAAGTGTGGTGCTGTGAAAGCCAGGTTGGGAATGTGTCTGGAATATCTGTATGCATTGTTTTCTCTGTGTTTTCCTGTTTGTTACCCATCTAGGAATTGGTTCTCCGAGCTCGGGGGTGGCTACCAGTTAGCCTAGGCTGGGAGGTGAGCACTCCGTGGTCATATTTGTGTTTTCTATTATGCAGGAAATTCAGAGGAAAGAGAATAGGAATCATGAGAGGGATTCAAAAGATTGTTATTGAAGATACTTGAATTCAGTTGCAGATGTTTGTTTATAGTTGTTATAGATATATGCCTCATTCATAAGAAAGAAAGAAGTAAGTTGTAATTTGTGAAAGTAGACTTGAAGTCTTATTGTTGTGACTATTCAGAGAAAACATTCTGTAAAATTGGTAGAATATCTTAGAGATGTTTTAAAGAAAGAAAAGCTTGTTATTTCTACTTCTGGTTTATTTGAAAAAAAAAAGAAAAGTTAAATTGTGTTACATGCAAAAGCTTCTTGTATTATGGAAGGAAATAAAAGAATTGTTTTCATTTAGATTTTATTTATATTTCACTTGTGGCAAATAAAAGTTTATTGTTGTTGAAAGATTTTTATGTATTTTTAATGGAAAAAGGTAGTTTTATGTAAATATTAGTTTAGAGGAGAAAAATCAATGAAAAATTCCTTTTATTCTAGAGAAAAATATTTTTGTATCTTTTTATAAGAATTTTAAATTGTATTGTAGTTAGCATTGATTTTAAAAGCTTATTGATTTTATATAAATATATATATATATATATACTTATAAATCTGATTTATCTTTATGTGTTTTCCCTTTATTAAATTAGCTAAAATATTTTGCATGTAAATTCTTTTTAAAAAAAAAATTGATATGTATTTTTATTGGAATAAATTTCATCTTTTTTAAGTTATGTAAATATCAATATATATATATATATATATATTTATATATTATATAAAAAAATAAAAATAAAACTTTGGGTCCCCGCGGACTCCATTGCGTGTACGCACAGTGGATGACCGCGCGGCGCCCACTGTGTGCACACACAGTGGAGCCGCTTGCGGCTCCCACTATGTGGGCACACAGTGGACGGCCACGGCCGCCACTGTGTGGCCACACAGTGGAGCCGCCAGTGGCGCCCACTGTGTGGGCACATAGTGGTGCCGCGGCGCCCACTATGCGCTCACACAGTGGTGCCGTGGCGCCCACTGTGCGCTCACACAGTGGTGCCGCGGCGCCCACTGTGCGCTCACACAGTGGTGCCGCGGCGCCCACTGTGCGCTCACACAGTGGTGCCGCGGCGCCCACTGTGCGCTCACACAGTGGCGCGCGCGCGGCCAAACTTGCCTTCCTCCTCCGTGACCTGCGATAACATGTTTTTCATGGCCGCCAAGGGCTTCGGCCCAGCAAAAAAAATATTAACTGTTAAAAAGTATTTAGGGTTTAAACCCTAGCCAAATCGGGCTAGGGCAAGTTGTTCTAAAAAAAATATATAATAAATAACTTATTTTGTTTAGATAATAAATAAGAGGGGAGATTAAAACCCTAATTAGGGTTGGGGGAAAAATGAAACAATTTTTAGGAAGATATAATGTTTTTAAATTTTGAATTAAAATATTGTCATTTATGCCAAATATAATATATATATATATAAATATCCATATATATATATGGGTATATATATATATATATGAATTTTTGAGTATTTTAAATAAGTAATTAAATTATAAATATATAAATATATGCATATACAAATATGTATATATGTATATATATTTATACAATCCTGATTTTATTGTTGGGATAGATTATAAAGAGGAATTTCAAGAAAAGAATTGAAAAGACTATATAGTCATATTGGAGGATAAATTAAAATAACTTTCCTATTTCCTTCAGTTTAAATAATTTAATAAGACTACTGACTAAGTATCTCTTGGAGATAGAATTTAACTAGTAGGTTTTCCGCAATTAAAATTTAACGATTAATCGATGTTTAGTTCGTTTCGGAATTAGCTCGAGTTTAATAATGAAAATTTCTTTAACGCTTGTCGCAAGAGTGAACTTGTTAATTAAATTAGTATCTTTTAAAAAAAAAATTTGTTCTGTTTTTGCCCTAAATTTTGGGCATGACAGTAAATGTCGCTTACCGGATGATTAAAGAGGATGCAACATTTGACCTATGCACTGATATGCAGAGGCAACTCCTGTTGAATCTAAAGGTGATCAAATGGGACAATGCGCCGAGGTTTAAGTTTGGACAACTACTGATAGGGTTGTTCTTCTATTTCCAAGGCTACTTTCCTGGAGTAGGAGATGTCCAGTGGTCTCTTGACCAATCGGTAACCAAGAAGATCAAGGAAAGCATACAAGCTATTGGAACTAGTTACCCTGAAGTACTGAACAAATATTTTGATGAGTTTAGAAGAAAGATGAGTCAAAGGGTAAGGATCTCAAGTGATATCGTTAAGAAATATGAAGATGACATATGTTTCACCATTCAGGTGGACAAATTCTTAATGGAGGCTGTTGAGCCTAGAATGGAGGAAGTGGAGCCAATGGGCTATGAGGTTATGTATGATATGCTAGAAGGGTATGCCTCAACCCTTATTACCTCACCTCTTGATCCTAAGGCTAAAAGGACCAGAACTTACTTGGAGAGGATTGCACCAGCCAAGGAACCATCTATTAAGAAAGGAAAAGAACCAACAACAAAGAAAGCCAAGGCAGTGCCTGTAGCATCGGCACTAGCTACCACTGCAACTCCAAGAGTGACCAAGCGGTCACCTGCAAAGAAGAAACTAGAGGTGACACCGGCAAAAGTCTTCGAAAGAAAAAGGAAGACTAAGACAAATGAACCAGACTCTGAAGAGACCGAGTCTGATGAAAAGCCAAAGAAGGCCAGACAGACAAAGAAAATGAAGAAGAATGAACCGATAGCATCCGCACTGGTAAATATTGATATCTCCTCATACAAACCTTTGACACATTTTCAAAGGACAGTTAAGAATATTAGGAGAAAATTCCTTCATGATTTAGTAGATTATTATGAATATTTTAGTGATGAGGAGAAGGAAGAAGTATTGGAGGAAATCATTATTTATTTGTGCAAAAATGACCGATCGCCATTAGAGATTAAATCTCAGACACTGGATTCTTTATTTAAAGCATTAGATAATAAATGGTGCATTGCCATTGAAAAAGAATAGGAGACTAGGGAGAAAGTCTTTGCACAGTACTTTCCCGACCTCTCAAATTCAGAATTATTTGATGTGTTGGACCAAAATAAAGGACTCTTCTTCACAAGGAGAAGAAGACTCTGGCTATTGGAAGGAAGAGTTGATAATGTTGAAAAAGGCACTCATCAGTATATGAATCATGCTATTCAAGCTCACAAAGCACGAATGGTCAACCGGCAAGCAGAAACAGAACTAGTCATATCCAAACCGGATGAAGTTTTTGATGAAGAAGGGAACTTGGTTGAAGAACCAAGTGACACTATTGATGTCGATGCCTTGGATGTAGAAGATGTCACTTAGGACATACCTTCTGAGGGAACAGAATATGGGCAACAAGCCAAACAGGGTGGTGAGCAAGCTAAGAACACACAGGAAGCAGCTAAAGAAGAGGAAGAGAAGAAGAAGAGGGATGAAGATGAGAAAAAGAGAAAAGAGGAAGAGAAGAGAAAAGAGGAAGAGGAGAAATGAAAAGATGAAGAGAAGAAGAAGCAAGAAGATGAAAGGAAGAAGAAAGAAGAAGAGGACAAGGAAGAAAAGAAGAAGAAAGAAGAGGAAGAAAAGAGGAAGAAGGAAGATGAAGAAAAGAAGAAGAAGGAAGAGGAAGAGAAGAAAAAGAAGGAAGAGGAAGAAAAGAAGAAGAAGGAAGAGAAAGAGAAAGAAGAGGAGAAGAGGAAAGAAGCAGACAGGAAAAAGAAAGAAGAGGAAGACAAGGAACAAGAACAGAAGAAAGAAGCAAAGAAAAGGAAGAAGGAAGAAGTAGACAAGGCAACGAAAGCAATTGAGAGCACACAGATGGAGACTTCGAAGGAAACCAGGAGTCAAGCCAAACTGGCTGATATCTCCAGTCCTATCGATCTCTAGTCTACAAGTAGTCTGAGCTTATGCAAATCATCAAGGTTGCTCAAGAGCGCCTTGAGATCATTTGCAGGAAAAAGGAGCAGGACATAATTTAGGCGACTGTAGACACCCTTACCAGTTTAATCCCTAGTACCAATCTTCCTAACACTGAATCATCACTAGCACAGCTCAAACTACTATGTACTATAGTGGATGATCAGGTGTAGAGCCTGGAAGAAGCAGCTGAGGCAAATGTCAAGAAAGAGCATCAAAAGGCTCTTAACATTGCTCTGGTGAAAAAGTTGAATGAGCTTTGGTCTGAACTACTGAAAGACCAAAAGGACATAAGGAATGCTTTGGATGAGGGAAACTTGCTACTAAGCAAAATCTGTCAACCTCATCTATTCTGCGATGATGTGCTAGCTCAGAAGCAAAAGCTTCAAACAGACTTACAGTCCTACTTGAGCACATTTAAGACACCTTATGATTCCTTTGCAACATATGGGCAAACCATTCACCAGTTCCAGATCCAGCCAGCCAAAATGGAGCAAGAGATCAGTACGCGATCTAGAGATTTGCAAGAGCTACAACTGGTTTTACTTCCACATCTACAAATTCTTCAGAAGTGTTATCTGAACCTGGATGCCTTGACGGTTATGTAGGACCTAAGCACAGTTGATGCCATGGAGGAACAGGTATACCAGATGCAAACAGAAAAAGAAGTAGCCACCTCCTTAATTGAGTCCTGGTCTCTATCCATGAAACAATTTTTGTAGGATTATAAATCAGTTTTTGACAAGTATTATTCATTGTTGTCATAAACTTTTTATATATATCAAATGGAAACAGGGTTGTTCAGTAGTACTTTGTCATTGTTGGAAAAGGGGGACAAGTACTCTATCTATTTTGGAGACAAATAGGGAGAAGTATCTGATTCTAAAATTTGGATATATGCTATGTGCTCTGATATCTCAATGTTTATGCTCTGTATGCAAAATCGCTATACATTGTGTTGATTAAAGGATAGTGTATATGCTTAGGGGGAGCAATTTTGTTAATGGCATGTTTTTGTTGTAAAACACTTAGATATCAAAATTTTATTTTCCTAAGTGTTGTCATCAATACCAAAGGGGGAGATTGTTAGCATTTTTGATGTTTATGTTGTGATTGTCATTGATGGACACACACTTGTATAGAGATTCCCTTTATATATATGAGCTAGAGCTCAACCGGTATTTGTTCCAACCAGTATATTGTATTCTAGTCTTTAGACTATTGGTGATTTTGCAGAATGTGTTTCCCGATCTGAAGCGGCATGTCGATCCCAAGCGGTTCGTAGATCTCAACCAGTACAAGGGAGCAAAGCGGCATAACACATTCTTACCAGTCTTCATTTTTGTCAATCCGGCAACCAGTATTTTGTATGAACTGGTAATACTCTGTGATGAGTTACCAACCAACATTTTGTGATGAGTTACCAACCCACCGATTGATTGATGGTGCCGACACACTGACGGTGTTTTCTATGTCGTGTTACTCAGTATGTCTAGATTCATTGAACCTAGGAAATTGTAATGTAATCCTATTAGACTGACATGAAATCAGATTCCTTTAAAAGGACATCATGTCTAAGGTTTTGTGTTGTTGTTGCTGTTACTGAAAGGGTTTATGTTGTGGCCAGGGTTTAAGGTGGTTGTTGAGTTGTTGTAAGATTGATCTTATCTGAGAAGATCAAGTTGTAACTAGAAAGAGATAGAGAAGACTGAAGTAATGCTGAAATGCATTAGCAGTGAGCTATACTGGATCTAACCAAGCAGTTTGTGCTATTAGATAGATCAAACACTTGTTGATTACTCACATCTTTGACAAGTCTATAGCCCTTAACCGGGTAGGCCCAAAAGCCTTTGTAAAATCCTCTAACAAGGTGGTTCACTTCTGTGAATCTAAAATCCTCTAACAAGGTAGTCTTTAATCAAACTTATCTCCTAACAGAGATTGAGATTCCTAACAGGACCTGTTCTGGTGAAGAACATTGTAAGACCTTAACCAGTTTGACCTTAACTGGACTGGTTTTTATTCTACAGATAGTGACTTGTGAGTTCCATCTCACCATGATTTTTTCTAGTTGGGTTTCCACATCGAATATCTTGTGTTATGGTTGTATTGCTTTTGTGGGTGAATGCTTTATTTACATTTTGGTTTGCATGTGTGATAACCGGTCTGTCTGTTAGACTGTTTTACTGGTTTATCTTCAGACTGTGTAAGTGTTTAAGTACAGATATTTTTGGCATACTAATTCACCCCCCCCCCTCTTAGTATTCATCAATTCTCTTATTATTTCTTTCCACACCCTCTCCATTCTCTTGGTTACTACCTATCCCTTCTATCCCCTCTCTCCCCATATCTAGGTCTTTCCCTCCCTCCCTATTCAACTCAATACCTCTCCCCCCTATATTATTACCCACCTCTCTCTCCTCCTCTACGTTTCTCACCTATCTAATTGTCCACCCTCTAGTTCTCTCCCTTCCCTCTTACCCCTATCCATTTATGAACTCTCTCCAAACCTATCTATCTCCTTGTTCCCTAGGTATCTGACTCCATCCATGTCTACCTCTCCATCCATCCCCTCTTACTGATCTCTTTTCTTTTTTATCTATTCTCTCTCTCCATTGTCTAGGTTGTCACCTCTCCCTCATTTTTTATGTCCCTCCCTCTCTCAAATTTTTTAGGTTTCTCCCTTATTTCCTCTCCACCTCTATGCCTCTCTATCCATGTCTCATTAGGAACCTATCTCTCTTCCATCTATCTCTCCCCTCTCTCTCACCCTCTAGATTTCTTATCTCTCTATAAATCCCCTCTCTAGTTCTCTCCCTAAGTCTCCACCTCTCTTTCTCCATCACATCTTACCCATCTCCCTTTATGAACTATCTCCTTCACTTATCTCTCTCGACACCTATTTATCTCCCATAAACTCTAGACTTATTACTCTCCCTCTCTTCTCTCTCTCTCTCTCTCTCTCTCTCTCTCCTCATTATCTCCATATATATCATTACCTACCTCTATCTCTCTTATCCTCCTATTGTCTCTCTTTGTTCTCTTGATCACTACCTATCCCTCCCAACCTCTCTCCATACATGTTTTTCTCCTTCCCTCTATCTTTATCTCTCTACCACTCCCCCTTTGTCTCATTACACACCTATCTCTCCACCTCTATCTTTCATCTCTTGATCTCTCACATCTCTCTTCCTAGGCTCTAGAGCACTCACCTCTATATCTCTTTGTCCTCTCTAATTCTTTTTGTCATGCCTATGAAGTGTGATAACTACAGGTGCAACACAAAACACGCAATAGATCATTACAAGAATGGTTAACAAATAAAAAGAAAATGAAAGATAAACCATGAAAAATCAACCTATCACCTCCTAAGAGATGCGAGTATGGATTTGCTCTCAGATTTGGATAAGTAATCCCAGTGACTTGACTACACCTAGACAGAGGATTTGAAATGATAATGATATGAAAAGATGATATTGATTATGATAGACTGATCCAAGAGACTAATTAAGCTAATGATATGCATGATTAAGCTACATGATGATGCAATTAAGCTATAAAAGAGATTGATTAAGCTAGATGATTCAACAATTATGCTAGAAAATGATCAAATTAAGCTAAATCTAAGATGCAATTGCTTATAACAATAATGCTCAAATGATATGCCTATAGTAACAATGTCTAAATTTATAATGAGATTGGATCCTTTGTGCTCCAAAATGAGGGATATTTAAAGGATTTCCAAGGCCATGGGTGAGGTGCCAGGAATCAACGGTCAAGATTGAATCTGAAGATATCAAGGGTGAAATTGGAGGAGGTTGGAGAAGAGGTTGGAGGAAGAGACACTTGTCATCTTTGTGGTGACAAGTGTGAAGTATCTTTGCTCATAAAAGGGCAAGTGTCCAAGCGAGGAGACATGTGGCCAAAGTGCCATGTGTCTCAAGAAGAAATTATCCACACCATAGGAGGTTAGAATGTGCAAGATAGGATAGGGTTGGTTAGGTTAGGTGGTTAGAAGTTAGAAGGCATGTGGGTAATTTGAATTTAAAAATTCAAATAATAGGAAAAGACTAATTAATTCTCGACAACTCATAAATTGATTTACTTTAATTAATTAGGGGATTAGAAGAATTGATTGAAATGGGGGGGGAAGATTAATTAATCAAGGGGGACTATTGCAATGAACCTATTAAATAAATCCTTAGATTTATTAATAAGTAGATGGAAAGGATAAATTTAATCGAATTGCCTAATGATTTCAATTAAATTAGGAAGGGGGATTAATTAAATAATTTCTTATTTAATAAATTATCTTCGGACCATTTTTAGGTGTATACATTTTGCCCCTCTTTGAAGCGAGTTGTGATGACATGTTGATTCAAAGAATAATCTAATTTTGATGATGATATTAGTTCAATAGGATGCCCTAGCTATTGATTGATAAATTGTGATACGATGATGCCCCCTCGAGAGATCAATTGAGATAATTGACCTTTGAAGTGTTTGGATCTTTGCAAAATTGATATCCCAATTAGAAATGATTTGATTTATGCAACTGTAGTTGATGAAAATGGGGTTTCTACGATCACGGTGATGTAGTTTATGATTATTGATAAAGCATGATTGATTAGATTTTATAAGATTGAGATTCAATTTGGTTTCAGAAATGACACTTATTGTATAAGACAAAGATGATCAAAGCGTCTAGTTTCAGGAACGATATATCCTATATAAGACATGATCAAAATGTCTAGTTTCAGGAAAGATACATCCTATATAAGACATGATAGAATTGATTTAGATGTGATTGATTGATAGAATTCATAAGGTTGATTGGATAAAGAAATGATAGTTTGTTGATATCAAGTTGCAGGAAGATTTAGATATGTTTATGCCGGTTCTATTGAAGGGGGAAATATGAGATTTTTGTTGGGTCGATAAATCTAGAGAGAGATGAGTCATCATTCTGATTGCGTATACACTTATGATGATACCTTGATGATTCTTGCGATAGATTTAACCTTGGATAGAATGAGCATGTTGGATCCCATGCAAGAATGAAATGCAAGCTAAATGAAAATGAAAATGCAAAGCTACGACCGAACCAGTCACTGGGCTATTGTGTTTTGTCATCATTGATCTTTTTTAAAATGTGGGAAGTAAATGCAAACATCGATGGCATAATTAAACCATGATGACTAGAGCACTAATTTCCTAGATTTTGATATGGCAAGTTAGCACAAGCATCGAGGTATAATTGAACCAAGATGACCTGAATGTTTATTGCGTAAAACAGGCAGTATTAACCATTTCAATAAGCAAATCAGAAATGTCTTCTATGATACTCTGATGATCATGTCCTGAGACAAATTTGCACATATTAATAATTAATTTATAGATAGCAGACAAGAAAAATATCATGTTCCTTCCTTGTGCCTCTTGTCAAAGACATCCTAGAGTCACTCAAAAATTATGATAGCGAAAATCAAGATAGAAAAGCTGAACAATCATGTTAAAATCATTATCCAAAAGATATCATCCATTGAAAAGTGTGTATGTGCTTAGACTGTCTTTGTGATAGTTTGATGGTTGATAATTTGATCTTGTGTTAGTTTGTTGGATGTGTCTCAATTTTTGCTTGATAAGAGTTGCCTAATTGTTGTTCTTCCTGTTTGATTAAGCTCAAAATGATTGGAAATTTTGCCCCCAGCTAGGTGCAGGATTTTGCCCCAAGCATAGAAAGAAATTTATTACTATATACCCAATGATCCAAACCATGGCCAGGAGCCACCCGGGATGCTTGCATATGTACAAAGGCTTTATTATGGATATGAATAGTGTTGAATGAATGTAAGCAGAAGGATGCATGAACTAATAGATGGAAGAGCTAGCGGATAGATAGCGCCTGTTTGGCTAGGTTTTCACCATCTATTTTTATTGCACTTTTTCTCATTTTTTGTTTTTTTGGATTTTTTGCTTTTTCACTATTTTTGGATTTTTCTGCATTTTCACACATAAAACTTCTTCAAATGCATGTTATTGATGGGCTCTTCGAGATGATCCCCATTCTGTGTTGATAGTTGATACGCTCCTGACCCAAATATTGTTGTGACCACAAACAAACCTAACCAGTTTGGTTCAAACTTTCCTTTCTTTTCTCGATCTACCTGGTTGCATGGATTTTCCTTTAGTACTAGTTCCCCAACCCGAAAGACTCGAGGTTTGACCCTATGATTATAACTTTGACACGTTCTTTGTTGATATACCTTTAAATTATCAAAGGTATTTTGTCTTCGTTCATGAATTAATTCTAACTCCTGTAATCGAGACACTCATTGTTCTTCATCTAGGGTAAGACCTTTTAATGATACTCATATAGAAGGTATCTCTACTTATATTGGTAGTATTTATTTTGATCCATAAACAAGAGAGAAAGGTGTGGCATTTGTTGGTGTGTAGATCTAGTATGGTAGGCCTATAGAGTAGGCTTCAATTGAATATGCCAATCTCTTCCAACATCATTCACTGTCTTTTTGAGGATTTTCAAAATAGTTTTGTTTGATGCTTCTGCTTGCCCATTCCCTTGTGGATAATAGGCTATGGAAAATTTGTGTTGGCTCTTGAATTTATTACATAGTTCTTGTATATCATGATTCTTGAACAGTCGCCCATTATCAATGATAATGGTCATGGGTATTCCATAGCAACAAATGATGTAATTCAAGATAAATGCAGCAATTTGTTTTCCTGTGATATTTGTGAGAAGTATTACCTCAATCCATTTTGTGAAATAATCTGTAGCGACCAAGATGAATTTGTGACCATAAGATGAAGAAGGATTTATCTTTCCTACTAAATCAAGACCCCATTGACAAAAAATCCAAGATGTTGCCAAAGCGTGAAGTTCTTGAGCTAGTGCATGAATCAAATTCCCATAGATCTGACATTGTTTGCATGTTCTAGCTATCTAAAAAGAATCTCGTTCCATAGTTGACCAATAATAGCCCAAGCATATGAGTTTTTTTGAAAGGGTAAGACCACTTGAATGAGTGCCACAAATGTCATTATGGACTTCATGTAAGGCCTTCTCAGATTCTTCTTGTTCAAGACATCTTAAAAGAGCATTGTCTAGATCTCGTATAAATAGGGTATTTGTGACAAGAGTATAATGGGAGGATTGGAAAATAAAGTTTCTCTTTTGATTTTTTGATAAATCGGGAGGTAGGGTGTTATCTTTCAGGTATGTATAAGTTTGTCCATAGTGGGAGGAATCAGGTCCAAGGAGGTGATAGATAGTTTGGGAATTAGGACAATTATGAGCAGGTTAAAACAACTCTTCCACCAGGAATTCATAACGCTTTTTATTTTCCTATGTCTGAAGGAGAGAAGCAATTATAGCCATGGCATTTGCTGCTATGTTGTCATTTCTTGGAATCTACTGAAAAGTTATTTCTACAAAGTATTTCTTTATATCATCAACCATCTTTTTATAAGGCATTAAATTTTCATCCTTTGTTTGATAATCATCATTGATTTGATTGATGACGAGCTGAGAGTCTCCAAAGACTTGAAGCTATGTAATGTTCCATTCTATAGCCATTTTGATGCCTGTAACCAAAGTTTCATATTATATTGTATTGTTGGTACATGGAAAGATTAATTTGTATGATTTTGGAATTGTATGACCTTATGGTGTGATGAATAGAATACCTGCTCCTAATTCATGCTATGTATATGAACCATCAAAGTATAATTGCCATGTTTTTATTGTGATTGTTAGGATATCAGCATCGAGAAATTCAATCTGCAAAGGATGATTATCCTGAAGCGGTGCCTCGGCTAATTGGTCTACAATGACTTGTCCCTTTATAGTTTTTCTATCAACATACTCAATATCAAACTCACTCAAGATCATGATCCATTTTGTTAATCGTCTTATTAATGTTGCCTTGCTGAGTAAATACTTCAATGAATCAATTTTAGCTATCAACTTGATGGAGTGAGATAGTAGATAGTGTCTTAATTTTTTAGAAGCAAAAACTATCGCCAAGCATGCTTTTCCTATTGATGAATAATTGATCTTGTATCCCACTAATGTTTTGTTGATGTAGTAGATGGCTCATTCTTTTTCTTTATTATCCTCTTGTGAAAGCAGAACTCCTAATGATACTTCGGTGGTTGATACATAGAGTAAAAATGGCTTTCTTGGAATTGGTGACATTAGGATAGGTGGTTTAATGAGATATACCTTGATCTTGTTGAATGTGTCCTCACATTGATGGTCCCACTAGAAATGAACATTTTTGTGTAATAGATGAGTAAATGGTTGACGTGTGTCTACCATTTGAGCAACAAATCTTCTGATTGACTAGAGTATTCCTTGGAGTGATCTGAGTTGACTTATATTCTTGGGAGATGTCATCTCCATAATTGTTTTAACCTTAGCTAGATCTACTTCGATACCTCTAGCCAAAATAGTGTATCCCAATAGCTTGCCTGAAGTGACACCAAAGGCACATTTCTTAGGATTGAGTCGTATCTTATACAGTTCTAACCTGTCAAAGATCTTTTCTACTATTCCTATATGGTCTTCTCTATTGTATGATTTTGCCAAGATGTCATCCACATAATCTTCCATGAATGTATGCATCATGTCATGGAATATCATTTTCACAGCTCTCTGATATGTAGCACCTATGTTTTTTAGTCCAAAAGGCATGACGTTCTAGCAGAAAGTACCCCATGGGCATGTGAAAGTTGTCTTTTCTTGATCTTCAGATGCTATTTTAATCTGATTGTATCCAGAGAAACCATCCATTAGAGAAAACATAGAGTGTCTAGTAGTTAAATCTACAATGATGTCAATGTTAGGTAAAGGAAAGTCATCCTTTGGACATGCATTATTAAGATCTCTAAAGTCTGTGCATATTCTGATACTTTTATCTGGTTTGGAGACAGGAACGATGTTGGATACCCATTGAGGATAAGCTATAGATCTAATGAATTTGATGTCCAATCATTTCTTTAGTTCTACTTTGACTAGAAGAGCAATATGTGGATGCATTTACCTTAATTTATGTTTAACTGGTTTGGCCCCTGGACTAACATTTAAGTGATGCATAATAAGCTTTGGATCCAATCTCAACATGTTTGCATATGACTAGGTGAAATTGATTTTCCGTCATTTGAAGAATTCCATATATTGTTGAATTTATTCTTCTGGCAAAGAAGTGGCTGGATTTAGGATCTTTGATTGCTCTGTTGTCCCCATGTTAATTGCCTATGTTGGTTCGATCAAAATGGATGACCTTTCTTGATAGTGCATAGGTAAAGTGTCAAATCTCCCATCTTTCGGCACCTTGAGGAGGTTTTCACCATTAGATGCATCCTTTCTTTTTACTTTTTCCTGACCTAATGTTGCCATGAAATGGTTTGCAACATTAGACCTGATATTGTTTTCTTTATTTTCCTTTTTGTGACTAGGAGATTTGCCACCCACTTGACTAGAAGATGTGTTGCTGAAATTTCTGGTGAGAGTTGTTGCTGGTTCGATTGCATTAAGATATAAAGATATGGCATGGTCATTCGGAAAGATATCAATGGCAGTATATCCTTCATTTTACCAATCAATAAGTTCAGGGTGGATTAGAGGTAGGGGGTCATTAGGTTGAGATGTTTTGAGAGTATCAAGGGTCATGATGGATGTATCAAAGGATTTGATATGTATGTCGATGTCTACAATGGTACTCTCATCAAAATGACCTCACACAAGGAGCTCCTGATCGTCCTCAATTAAGTCCAAGTCAGCCGAATGTGATTCTGATTCAAGTGAACTAGTTCCTAATGTTTTCCCTGCATACGTGTGAACAAAATCAACTCCTACATCTTCTTCAAAGCAATTGTCTTCAGCCGATTCTTCAGAGTGATAGGATTCCCATTCCCATTCATTAGAATTTGTATCACTCGCAACTTGCAATCTACAGATTTGTTCATATAGTATTTGATTTGTTTCTTCATATTTTCCTGTTATATCTTTTCTTCTTTCATATTCAACCTCTTCAGGACTAAGATTGAGTTCTATCAACCTTGCTATGAGCTCTCCTTGATTAGTACCAGGTTCATGCTTGTTTCGATTGATATTTAAGGTTGTTTGAGAGGTGTTTTTAGTTTGTTTTTCTTATTGATTTGAAGCTTCCTTCTTTTCCCATTTCATGTTTGCCTATGTTTGTTGCTTAGTTGATGTTTATTCTCTTTCAATTGCTAGTTATTCTTGTTTGTTTTCATATTCCTCTTATTGGTGGCTAAAAGATGTGTCTTCTAGTAAAGTAACTTGTCCATACCCTAAGCCTGTTTTGTCTGTAGCTTGCTGAGTATGAGGTTGGATAGGTTCTGATGTACCTTCTTTTCTTTTCACTATAGGACATGTTCCAGTGTATCCCATTTTTCTAAGAATGTTAAATCCTTTTCCATACTTTTATGTAGGTATCTAGACATTGTTGATCTTTTGTTGAACTTCTTCGTCCTTGTATAGCCACTGTAGCACATCTTTGTCTTATGTTTCCTCTGATAAGGTCCCAGCACTAACAAATGCTCCATCAAATATCAGAAGATGTTTTACAATTGGTTGTTGGTTAGAGTTTGATGGTTTTCCAAAGGATTTAGGAGAAAGTGGTAATTGTGATATTGAATATTCTCCATTCCCTCAATCTCTTAGCCGCATTTGTTTTTCCATACTTGACAAAATTGAGGCAAATCATTTTTCTTTAGATTGTGTGTTTGAAGATGATGCCTCCCTATTATGAGGAACAATGACTTCTTGAGCTGGTTTGAGATTACTACAATACTATAATGGATTTGAATCTGCTGAGATCGTGATTTCCTACCCATTGTAGGGAAACTTTAAGCACTGATGATATGTTGATGGAACAACTTGTATGTCATGTATCCAGGGTCTTCCTAAGAGTATGTTGTATGATAATTCCAAGTCTAGAACTTGGCATGTTGTGTCTTTCTGTAAATGTCCCACTCTGATGTGCAACATCAAATTCCTTTAGAGGAATGTTCTTCTTCATCATAAGCTTTAATGGTGATCTTTTTCCGAGGATCAACTGCATCTTCTGAATAAACTAGATCACGGGCAAGACTCAAATAACAAATGTTTAAGCTAGCTCCTCCATCTATTAGGACACATTTAACTTGCATCTTATGAATGATGACTTCGATATGCAAGAGAGCATTATGGGGATGTTTCAAGGACATGTCGTCTTCTTTGGTGAATGGTAAGCAGTGAGGGATTGTGAGGTGTCCCACCATGGTTTGGAATTGATCTATATCCAGATCTTTAGACACCGTTGTATCTACTAATGCTCTTTCTAGAATTTGTTTGTGTGCAGGTGAAAGCTTTAAAAGTTCTAAGATGGATATTTTTGCGGGCATTTTCTACAATTGCTCCACTAGATTATATTGTTTTGTAGTGGATGATGTGTTTGTTGTAGGACCTAGAAAAACAACTTTAGCTTTGCTTCTTGTGATAGCATGAGCAGGTCCTTGATTTTTGTTTTCTTTAACTACAATCACATTTACAACATTATCATATGTATGAGTGTAGTTTACCTTTTCTTTACCCTTACCATTATTTGTTGTTGATGATTCACCCTTCTCATATTTTGGACGTGGAGTTTTAAAAGTTGTATGAGATTCATTTGTTGTATGTCCATCCATAGTTATTACTCCATTATCAATCAAATCTTGGATGACATGTTTCAACTGCTGACAATTATCTGTGTGACGTCCCTTGTTTCAATGGAAATCACAATAATGGTTATCATTCCACCAAGGGGGTTTTACTTGAGGTTCGTAGTTCCTTTCTTTTGGAAAAGTAATCAATTTGTTTGTGAGAAGTTTCTTTAGTGTTGACCCAAGGGGTTCACCAATGTTTGTAAATTCCCTTCGAAATAAATTTTTGATAGTTTCTTTTTGGTGATGGTTGGTTTGTTGAGCTGCTGTTGAGTGATGAGAAATTAAAAACCGATTGTTTTGGTTTCACATTGTTGTTATCCACTATTCCATCATTGACGACATTACAATTTCTATTCCAAAACTTTGGCTTATCATTGTGATTGTTGTTATTAGTGTTGTTAGGAGGATGAACTCCTTTGTATATTTTCAACTCACCTTTCTTTATCATGGCTTCCTCCATTCTGATTCCATTATCAATCATCTTTCTGAAACTTTGATTTCCTTGTATTTTCAGATGATAACTCATTTGATCATTTAGGTTATCGATGAATATATCCATTTTTTCATACTCTGGCACTATACGAGGATATCGTGAAGCTAACCATCTCCATTGCTATAAAAATGTCATGAAAGGTTCTCCACCCTTTTGTTTGCCATTACATAGGTCTAGTATTGTTACTTCACGTTGTATGTTATAAGAGTATTCTGAAACAAACTTATCCACCAATTCTGAGAATGATCTGATTCCAGGTGTTAGTTTGGAGAACCATTCCATAGCTAGTCTAGTTAAGCTTTTCAAAAATAATCTAATTAAGTAGGTATCCTCATGTGCAAACTCCATACTCATTGTGCAAAATTCTTTGTATATGATCTTGAGGGTCAATGCTTCCATCATATTTTTTGTATCTAGGAGTTTCACAACCTATAGGAAATGGTGTCATGTTTATATTTTTGTCAAATGGATAAGGACATATTTCTTGAAGTAAGTATCTTCTAATATTTCGTCTTTGCATATCTTGAATTTGTGTTTACAGTGTTTGTATTTGTTGTGTGAGAGTTGTGATAGGATTATCAACATGATTTGTTCTTGCATAGCCATGATTTTTCATTCTAGGAGGATCTTGGTCTCTTCTTGTATCATCTCTACCCCTTCTTGTATCTTCATTGGATTGAACATTATTTAGAATTTTTGCACCATCTCTTTTGGAAATGTAAGTTTCCTCATTGGTTCTGGTGTTACTAGGAATTGACGTGTCATTCATTTTGAGACCAAAAATATCCTCATATTGTTCATTGTTAGGGGGAGGGTCACTTCTCTTTTGTGTCAATTTGTTCACATCAAAATCTTGGGGGAGTGTAGCACCATATTTTGCTAACATTAGGAAATATTTTTCTTTTTCTCCCTCCAATAATTTCTGCATAAATTTATTGAATTGAGGATATTTTTTGATGTCTCTGACATGTTCTATTATTTCCTCTTCAACTTGTATTTCATCTTCGTGTTCCATGGTTCTATAATCTTCAGTTAATTCCAATGTTTTGATTTTGGTTTCTGCAATCTTTCGTCTCTGGGCCCTAGTTAAAATGGGCATACATGTGTGTTAGATATCGTACTAGGATTCAATTGTTCAAAAGTTGTTTTGGTAAGTGATCAAATGTCAATGTAAATGCGATAAAGTGATATGACACAAAAAGGTGATCCAAGTGTTTAAAAGTTTGCAAGTTTTTCGATCTTCGATTTTGGAGTGCAATGATGATGATTTTGATAAAAACCAAGTCCAATAGGAACGATATATCCTATGATGTGGGACAAGGTTATCCTGACCAAACATTGTAGTTTTGTGATAGAGGGTGATAGACCCTGATGAGAAACTATGTTTTGAGTGATTAGTTCATCAAAGAGGGTGATGATGCACTTTGAGATGTTTAGATCTTGAACTTGTTGAAGGTGAATACTTGAAAATGTTGAGGTGTCTATTTCTATAGTCCAATTTGATAGATGATAACTTGACCAAGCGAACAAAGGAGACAATCTAAGCATAGAATGACAGATAATAGGTGTTTATGCTCACTATAAACTGACCAAGCAAATATGATAGATCTGAAAAAGACATGCAAGAAGACAGTTATGGGCAGACAGAGACATAAATTCGTACGGCAGATTATATAGCCCCGAACGACAATTTAAACAAGCTCATATGACAAACCAGAAATCTCACACGATAGAACACATAAACTCGTACGAGCTTTCTCATAGAACCAGATGACAAATGATGACACAAAATTCCCTACTAAACTGGCTCATACGACAATTCCCACTAGACCAGACGATAAAAGATGACATAAAATTTTCTGCTAAACTAGCTCATACGACAATTGTCACTAGATCGGACAATAAACTAGATGCCTTGTATGACAAACTAACAAGCTCGTACGACAGAGGACAAAATAAAGACAAAAACTTTGTTTGGATAGATTTTTGATTAATGAAGTTTGATATTTTGCTTCTATTTTCCAGTTTCTTAGATGTCTGATTTTCTATTTTAGGGATGAAGACACAACAAACACATGATATGTTAAGCGACCTCAAGCACAATATGCTACCTAAGGAAGTTGGATGAGAGAGAAAACCTTTTCTTGCAAACTTAGGTACACACCCAATAGCTAATCAAAATACGGCCGCTGAGTCTCACACAATGGATTCTCAATGCCGTATTATCCGACTCCAAATGCTAATGGGGGCACGATATGACAAGTGTCTTGGGAGAGTTACTATCTCTCTTGCACAAACATTATCCCCCTTCTGGAGGTGAATCAGGTAGCTTCTAATTTAATTGGAACTAGTAAGGGATCTGTTAGGCATGTCGAGGTATAAACTCAATTAAGAGGTCTCCCAGCCTTGAAAACCAAGGTTTGATATACCCGAAGGTACGAAGGAGAGTTATTCCCGAGTAGTGTCTTTGACTTGATTTTCATCAAATCGCGTTTATTTTATAGTGGGTTGGAGTACTTTGCATTATCCATTCCCACTTGGGTCATTCCCCTCTCACCGGCCTTAATGGCTTCAACCTTATAAGCTCCTCGAGAGGGCAGGGCCACTAAAGATATGCACTAATGAAAGAAAAGGATGAGTCTGGCTTTTTGATCACCTAAGAAAGGTGAGAGAATACTCGCCTATCATCAAAACAAATAATACATGTTTGTTCATTTCCATTAGCAAAAATAAGTGTGCGTAGAAAGTTTAAAGAAGATATAAAGTTTGGTTGAGTCCTCCTAGGCAACCTACAAAATAGATACATTACTAGTCATGATGTTTGGATGAAATGAAGCTTTGACAAGTGTAATCTTTGACAATCGTCCTGCAAAAAAACCAGTTAGGCTGTCAAAAAACTCACAAATAGACTAGGGTTAGCATTACCAATAATCAAATGGAAGCATGAAAACCCTAAAATGCAATCTTCTTTGCAAACATAGAAACATAATTTCGTACGACAATACTCACTTAATTGTACAACAATTATCTCTGCTTGTGTGAGGACACAAAGGAACTTGTATGAGGCAAAAAGGGAACTTGTACGCAATTTTGAATCAAACCCAGCTAGAAACCTACTAAAAGGGAAATTTGATGATGCTAAGAGGCCAAAAATGAGCTTTCTGGCCCCACGGTGGGCGCCAAAATGTCGTGCCTGTAAAGTGTGATACCTGCAGCTACAACAAAAAACACTCAATAGATCATTACAATAATGGTTAGCAAATAATAAGCAAATGAAAGATGAACCATGACAAAGTGACCTATCGCCTCCTAAGAGATGCGAGTATGGATTTTCTCTCAGATCTAGATAAGCAATCTTGGTGACTTGACTACACCTAAACGGAGGATTTGAAATGATAATGATATGCAAAGATAAGATTGATTATGCTAGATTGATCCAAGAGACTAATTAAGCTAATTATATGCATAATTAAGCTACATGATGATGCAATTAAGCTAGAAAAGAGATTGATTAAGCTACATGATTCAACAATTATGCTAGAAAATGATCAAATTAAGCTAAATATAAGATGCAATTGCTTCTAACAATAATGCTCAAATAATGTGCCTATAGTAATAATGTCTAAATTAATAATGAGATGGGATCCTTTGTGCTCCAAAATGAGGGATATTTATAGGATTTCCAAGGGCATGGGTGAGGTGGCAGGAATCAATGGTTAAGATTGAATCTAAAGATATCAAGGGTGAAATTGGAGGAGGTTGGAGAAGAGGTTGGAGGAAGAGACACTTGTCATCTCCTTGGTGACACGTGTCAAGGATATTTGCTCATAAAAGGGCAAGTGTCCAGGAAAGGAGACATGTGGCCAAAGTGCCATGTGTCTCAAGAAGAAAATATCCACACCATGGGAGGTTAGGATGAGGTTAGAATGTGCAAGATAGGATAGGGTTGGTTAAACCCCAGGTTAGGTGGAATGGGTTAGGTTAGAAGGATGGTTAGGTTAGGTGGTTAGAAGTTAGAAGGCATGTGGGTAATTTGAATTTAAAAATTCAAATAATAGGAAAAGATTAATTGATTCTCGACAACTCATAAATTGATTTGTTTTAATTAATTAAGGGATTAGAAGAATTGATTGAAATGGGGGGGAAGATTAATTAATTTGAATTAATTAATCAAGGGGGACTATTGAAATGAACCTATTAAATAAATCCTTAGATTTATTAATAAGTAGATGAAAGGAATAAATTTAATTGAATTGTCTAATGAATTCAATTAATTAGGAAGGGGGATTAATTAAATAATTTCTTATTTAATTAATTATCTTCAGACCAATTTTAGGTGTATACACTTTCCTCTCCACCTCCTTACCCCTCTTTCTCTCTTTGTGAACTTATCTATCTTATTTTCTTCTCTCTCTTCCTCACCTATCTATCTCTTCCCTCTCTATATCTCAATCACTCCATGCCCACATCTCCCTCTCTTCTTAGCTCTCTCTTTCTCTTTATTCTTCCCTCTCTCTTCTCTCTCCCTCCCCTCTCTAGGTCATCACCTCTCCCTCCCCTTAGGATCCCATATGACCCCTAACGACACCATATGACCCCTTACAACACCATATAACCCCTTAGGACACCATATGACCTCTTTTAACATTCTAGTACATGATATGACCCCTTAGGACACCATATGACCCCTTTTAACATCCTCGTACATGACATGACCCCTTAGGACACCATAAGACCCCTTAGGACATCATATTGTCCTAAGGGGTCATATGGTGTCCTAAGTAGTCATATGGTGTTCTAACACATGTGTGGCCCCTTAGGACCCCATATGACCCCTCAAGACACCATATGGCCATTTTTAACATCTTGGTATGTATGACATGACCCCTTAGGACACCATATGATCCCTTAGGACAATATGATGTCCTAAGGGGTCATATGGTGTCCTAGCACATGTATGGCCCTTTAGGACCCCTAACGACACCATATAACCCCTTAGAACCCAATATGTCCCTTAACAACACCATATGACCCCTTTTGCCATCCTAGTACACGATATGATTCCTTAGGACATGATATGACCCCTTATGACCAAATGATGTCCTAATGGGTCATATGGTGTCCTAAGGGGTCATATGGTGTTCTAATATATTTGTGGCCCCTTGGGACCACATATGACCCCTAATGACACCATATGACCCCTTAGGACCATATGATGTCCTAATGGGTCATATAGTGTCCTAAGGGGTCATATGATGTTCTAACATGTGTGTGGCCCCTTAGGACCCCATATGACCCCTAACAACACCATATTACCCCTTAGGACCATATGTTTTCCTAATGGGTCATATGGTGTCCTAAGGGGTCATATGGTGTTCTAACACATGTGTGGTCCCTTAGGACCCCAAATGACCCTTAATAACACCATATGACCCCTTAGGACACCATATGACCTCTAACAACACCATATGAACCCTTAGGACATTATATAACCCTCAGAACACCATACGACCCCTTAGAACCCCATATGACCCCTTAGGATTCCATATGTCTTCTTAGGACACCATATGACCTGTTAGGACACCATATGACCCATTTTAACATCCTAGTACACGACATGACCCCTTAGGACACCATATGACCCTTGAGGACACCATATGAACCCTTAGGACCACATGATGTCCTAAGGGTTCATATGGTGTCTTAAGGGGTCATATGGTGTTCTAATACATGTGTGGCCCCTTAGGACCACATATGACCCCTAACGACACCATATGACCTCTCAGAACATTATATGATTGCTTTTAATATCCTAGTACATGACATGACCCCTTAGGACACCATATGACCCATTTAAACATCCCAATACATGATGTGTCCCCTTAGGACACCATATGACCCCTTAGGACAATATGATGTCCTAAGGGGTCATATGGTGTCCTAAGGGGTCATATGGTGGTCTAACACATGTGTGGCCACTTAGGACCACAAATGACCCCTAACGACACCATATGACCCTTTAGGACACTACATGACCCTCAGGACACCATATGACCCCTTAGGACCCCATATGAGCCCTCAAGACATCATATGCCCCCTTCAAACACCATATGACCCCTTAGGACATCATGTGGTCCTAAGGGGTCATATGGTGTCCTAATGGGTCATATGGTGTTCTAACAAATGTGTGGCCCTTTAGGACCCCAAACAACCCCTAATGACATCATATGACCCCTTAAAACACCATATGACCTCTAATGACACCATATGACCCCTTGGGACACTATATGACCCACATGACACCATATGACTCCTTAGGACCCCATATGACCCCTTACAGCCCCATATGATCCCTCAGGACACCATATGACCCATTTTAACATCCTAGTACATGACATGACCCCTTAGGACACCATATGACCCCTTAGGACACTATGATGTCCTTAGGGGACATATGGTGTCCTAAGGGGTCATATGGTGTTCTAACACATGTGTGGCCCCTTAGGACCTCATATGACCCTTTTTAACCTCCTGGTAGGACAACATATGACCCCTTAGGACAACATGATGTCCTAAGGGGTCATATGGTGTCTTAAGGAGTCATATGTTGTTCTAACACGTGTGGCCCCTTAGGACTGCAAATGACCCCTCAACACACCATATGACCCTTTTTAACATCCTGGTATGTATGACATGACCCTTTAGGACACCATATGAGTCCTAAGGATAGCATATGACATCATAAGGGGTCATATGGTGTCCTAAGGGGTCATATGGTATTCTAACGCATGTGTGGCCCCTTAGGACCTCATATGACCCCTAACGACACCATATGACCCCTTAAGACCATATGATGTCCTAATGAGTCATATGGTGTCCTAAGGGGTCATATGGTGTTCTAACACATGTGTGGCCCCTTAGGACCCCATATGACCGCTAATGACACCATATGACCTTGTATGACCCCTTAGCACACCATATAATGTCCTAATTGCTAGTATGGTGTCCCAAGGGGTCATATATTGTCCCAAGGGGTAATATGGTATCATTACGGGTCATATGGTGTCTTTAGGGGTTATATGGTGTTGTTAGGGGTCATATGGTGTCTTAAGGGGCCACACATGTTTTAGAACACCATATGACCCCTTAGGACATCAAGGGGTCATGTCATATATGAGGATGTTAAAAGTAGTCATATTGTGTCCTAAGGGGTTATATGGTGTTGTTAGGGGTCATATGGGGTCCTAAGGGGAGGGAGAGGTGATGGCCTAGAGAGGGGAGGGTGAGAGGAGAGGAGAGAGGGAAGAATAAAGAGAAAGAGAGAGATAAGAAGAGAGGGAGAGGTGGGAAGGGAGTGATTAAGTTAGAGAGAGGGAAGAGGTAGCTAGGTGAGGAAGAGAGAATAAAATAAAATAGATAAGTTCACAAAAAGAGAAAGAGGGGTAAGGAGGCATAGAGGAGAGAATTAGAGAGGCGAGAGAGATATAGAGGTGAGCGATCTAGAGCCTAGGTAGAGAGAGGTGAGAGACCAAGGGTGGAAAGATAGAGGGGGAGAGAGAGGTAGGTAATGAAACAAAGAGGAAGTGGTAGAGGTAAAGATGGAGGGAAGGAGAAAAATATGTATGGAGAAGGGTAGGGCAGCTAGTGATCAAGAGAAAAAAGAGAGTGGAGAGAAATAATAGGTGGATAAGAGAGATGGAGGGAGGGAAGGATAGATATGGAGATAAGGAGGGAAAGTGAGAGAGTGAGAGAGAGAGAGGGAGAGAGGGAGAGATTAAAGGAGAGACCTAGAGAGGGGAGAGAGAAGAATAGAGAGAAGAGAGGGAGAGTAATAGGTCTAGAGTTTATGGGAGCTAAAGAGGTGATGGGAGAGATAAGTGAATGAGAGAGTTCATAAAGGAAGATGGGTAAGATGTGATGGAGAGAGAGAGGTAGAGACTAAGGGAGATAACTAGAGAGGGGATAGATAGAGAGATGAGAAATCTAGAGGATGAGAGAGAGGTTAAATACCTAGATGGGAGAGAGAGAGGAGAGAGATATATAGAGGCATAGAGATAGGTGCCTAATAAGACATGGATAGAAAGGCATAGAGGGAGAAACCTAGAAATTTGAGAGAGGGAGGGAGAGAAAAAATGAGGGAGAGGTGATGACCTATACAATGGGGGAGAGAATAGATAAAAAAGCAAAGAGATGAGTAAGAGGGGATGGATGGAGAGGTATGTTGGCAATTGACACTTAATTTATTGGTTTCAATATGTTTTCATTGATGGCAACATGTTCCGGATTCATATTTTGGTTTGGTTGATTACCGACAGACACTTCACTAGCATCAGCACGGACACCAACACTGATAGGTGTCTTCACCTGTTGGAAGGAATTATTTGGTTACTAGCATTGCAGGTTGACATGACTTCATCAGGTTATCGGTATTGGAGGTCAACATCATTTTGGGAGATCTGACATTGGCAATTGATTTTGATATTTATGTACATATGTTATTGAGCCAACTTTTATATTCATTTTGTAATTATCTTTGTAAGTTGACATAAGGCATGATGGATTGTAAGGGTATATAGGTCAATTGATTAGATCATTTTGAAATATGTTAGAGTATGTAAGGTTATGGAATGTAATGGATATGAGAGATACATGAGAGAGATCATGTATGTGAGGATATTTATGTAAGACATTATTCTGGTAAGGGTTTAGGGTTTCAGACCGAAACATACAGAGCTTAACTGGAAGTATATTCAAGAATAGGAGATGCTATCTTTGCAATTCATTCATTTCTCTAGATTGAAGTCTATATTTGTATGTAGTCAGTGAGGCTCCTTTTGTGTTTGAGCAGTGTGCTCTAGGCTGTAAGCCTTCCTATAAGTGTAGGCCCCTATATTTTGTAATATCTTTTCATATGGCTAGTGGATTGATATTGTGGGTCAAAAATCCCACTATGGTTTTTCCTCTTTGAGGTTTTCCATGTATAATTCTTTGTGTTATGGTATTCATTTGTGTGATTCTCTTATTGGTTTCTTCACTTATTTCAATCTTATATGTACTAGTATACTAGTTGGTGAATGCGTGTTTTAATAAGGTTAAAATTGATCATTCTGGTAGAACACTGATTCACCCCCTCTTAGTGTTCTTGGATTCCAATAATTGGTATCAAAGCCTTGTACCTCAGAGGAAGATCTTGAATCCAGAATCCATGGATATGAGTTTAGAGAAGCAAATTGAGGTAGCACTTGAAGATTATGATACTGAAAGGATGAAGAACTTGAAGTTACAAAATGAATTGAATTATGCTCAGGAATTAATTCTTATCCTATAGGAGAGTCTATCATTTGTTCAAGCTAGGAGGAAGGAACTTGTGCAGAATAAGGATAATGAAGAGAAGGATGTCCTTAATAAGAAATGTTAAAATCTGAGTGAGGAGAACATGGTCATGAGGAATAAAATGCAAGCCTTAACTATTAGGATGTCAAAGAAGATTGAGGACCAGAAGAAGAAGGAAGAAAATCTTGATGTATCTCTGAAAGACAAATTTGAGGAATGTGGTAGGTTCGTTCATGAGAATGAGATGTTGAGAGAAGATTTAGTACAATCCCTAAGTAATGAAGAAGAACTTGAGAGACAAAATAATTCTGAGAGATGATCTGACTGCTGCAAGTGAGTAGAAAGAAAATTTCAAGGTTAGTTCAGCACAACTTGATGAATTATTGAAAAGTCAAAGACAAAATGGAGATTCCAGTGGACTTGGATTTGAACAAGGTCAAAGCTTCAGTGCTGCAAATGAAGATCAAAACCAAAAGGCACCGGTAAAGCATCTTAATGCTTATAAATTTAATGGTAGATGCTTTGTTTGTAATAAATTTGGTCACATGTCTAGGCAATGTAGAAATAGAGCAAATCAGAACTATAATTCTGATCCTAGTAAATGTTCTAAATGCAATAAGTATGGTCATAAGATAGAAGATTGCAGAATGAATGTTCAATGTTATGCATGTGGAAAATTTGGACATATGGCTAATCAATTCAAGTCAAGCAATTATACTGGTTTTAGCAAAGCAATTCAAAAGAACAATGTTACATGCTATGCATGCAATGAGGTTGGAAAAATAGCTAAGTTTTGTAGAAGCAGAAATCTACCAATTAACAATGAAGGATCAAGTGATAAAGGAAAAGAGAAGGTCAATGAAATCTGATAAGATCGTATCAAGAAGTGGGTCAAGAAGTCAGAGATCAATCAGCAGATGAGAATTCTTTGGTTACTCAATCGATAAAAGAGGTTGCTCCTACACCAGCAGGAAGCTCATCCAGTAACTGAGGAAAATTCCTTAAGGGTAGGAAAAATTCATGACAATACTGCTTATGCCCCAGGAAGTGGTTCTCGAAGATGTTCCAGACATTGGAGATGCTTATCCGATATGGAGATGTAAGACCAAGATCCAGTATCTTTCACTAGAAGTCATTCATATTAATGACGGATTAAGGTTTCTCTTGGAGGATAAAAGGTTGAATTCACTTCATTTCTGATCACTTTGCATTCAGAGCGATTTAGAGTGATTCAGAGCGAGTCTAAGGCAATTAAGGCAATCGATATCTTCTTGAGCAATTTCACCAACGATCAGAAGAATTCTTAGGGTTTCACTGACAACTATTCATAGGTATTTATCTTTCATCATGGAAGCGGGATCATCATTTGTACCTACTTTTATTGTGAATCCTACTATTGTTGAGGTCAAGGACCATCCTAAGATGATTTTTAAGCAATATCTGCATATAGCCACCTTGGATGATTCGGTTGGCATTTTTTCCCATGTCCTAGAAGGAGTCATATTTGTTGAAGATGTCAGAGCTTACATTCACTATCATATTGAGGATTTGGGAACTAGTGATATTAAGAGCATGTATATGATCAAGTTAATGGGAGATTCTGGAAAGATTAAGCCCAAGTATCAACATATTGAGGATCTAAGGTTTACCGACATTCTGGATATTCCCAAATTTGAATATGAGATTGTTAGATATGTTTTAAGTAGAGTGCATGGAGAATTTATCTAGTTGGACAAACCATGTAAGATCTTGAAGGAGGACATCAAGGCTATCACCGGTTTGCCACAGGTTGGGCAATGTCTAGAAGAGAAGGTTTCTAATGATCAGGTCAATAAAATCACTGGCGCAACATCAAACAAGAGATCAATGAGGGTTAACACTATCACCAAAAGAGACATCAGATTTAGATGCATGATTATTGGTTACAAGGTAACTTAGTCAAACCATCCGAATTATATTTCTAGCTCGTGCATTTACGCAACACATAAAATGATGAGGGAAAATGAGAAGTTAGATCTCAGTGGATGGATGTTAGATGAATTGTTAATTAACCTAGGGAAGATCAAAGGATAGAAGAAAGGAACATTCTGATATGGAAATCTTATTGTCTATTTGATGTTATTTTTTATTAATGAAACTCTCGGTTTTGGGAAGAGACAACGGGCATTTGATATCCCTATAGGAAGACAACTAAAACAATCTATTGCTAGTCTGGGTAGTCAGCAAGATGACAAAGTATGGGGTTACTTTAAGGCATTCCAAAAGGCTATAAATTCTAGGGAGAGGGTTCCAAAGAAAATTGTTGACAAATACTCAATCGAGATATGCTTCATGGTTAAGAAAGATGAAACTTTGATGGAAGCTATCAAGCCCCAAAAGATTTGGATTGAAGAGATGGGTTATGAAGTTGATGCACATATTCTAGATGCTTATGCACATTTGCTAATTGATGCACCTATTGATGAAGTTGACAAAATATTTGCTACTACTAAGGAGAAAAAGAAAGAGGTTGAAATTGAGTTTAACCGGAAGAAGAGGGAGAAGCAGCAGGGAAAGGAAAGAAAGTTTGTGGAATAGGCATCTCAAGACATCAAGGCATTAATTGACGTTGTTCCAGAAAAAAGGAAGGAAGAGGAAAGAACCAGAGATTTTTAATGAACCTATTCCATCAAAATTTGGATCTGATGATGACACACCCTTAGCATTTAAGAGGGTATTGAGAAAGAAATGAGAAGAGACTAAGGTGGAAGCTAGGAAGCAACCGGTTAGGAAAGTTACAATCAGGATACCAGCATAGATTTGAGCTCCAAAAGAAACACATTTTACTCCATCCGGTATTGGAAGAGGAAAGAAGATAGATGACACTAATCTTGCACATGTATCTAGTAATGTAACTATTATTCCACCCAAGACTTGTGCAGAATTAGTAGATGAAATAACTAAGGATGGTATGTTGAAGAATGTACAATTTATTATGAGCATTTAGATAATGATGAATAGAGAGAAGTTGAGGAAGCAGTTTTATTGTATTTGGGTATATATAATAAAGTCTTGTTAGAAATTGAAAATCAAATATTGACACAGTTATATGACAAATTAGATGCTAGAATATTATTAGCAATGGAGGAGGACAAGCATATAAAGATTCAAGAGTTGTTGTCTACTTGTGCAACTATTACTCTAGAGGAGTTGAACATGACTCTTGAGGTTGCAGACAGGAAAATATTTCACAGCAAGAATAGGATAGTCAGTCTTATGCTAGGTAGGGTTAATGAGATAGTCAAGGAGACCTACAAGGCATGGGTTCAATTCTTTGCACCAAACCCTAGTTTTCATACTTCACCGAAAGTTAAAACTAACACTACAAACATCTCGGTTGAAGGGAAAGGTAAAGGTATAATGGGTACCACATCTACAATTTTAAAAAATATTAAGATATTGGATATTGAGCCCCTGGTAGAAACTAATGTATAGGCAAATGTTGATATACCAACTAAATCAGAGAGTGTACAGGTTACAAATGTTAAGGACAACAATCCTCCAAATCTGAATGTATAGGTTGAGGTCACAGTTTATAAGGAGGAAATAGCAGTAATTGTTACTACACCAAGTGGTGAAGCCACCGGTGCAAGAAAGGAAGCTATAAAAGTTAAACCATTAGAGGAAAAGAAAGGGGAATCTGGTAGACAACCAATAGTGAGCCCATCATTGTTGTCAATTGATACCTTGCAGGTTCAACAGGAAAGTATTATCGAGATGAGTTATACTGAGCTCATGATGATGGTTTCACATAAGATTTTGATGAAAGGATCTATGGACAAAGGAGTTATTGATCAGTCAATCATAGTATTGCATAGACTTGTCCCAGAGTACAAATATGATAAAGAAGCAAGCCCATCTGATAGCCTTAAAGTAATCACAAAGCACATTTCAAAGGACTTTCAATCTTTACAACAGATATCAAACCGACAAGCACTAGAGAGGTTTACACGGGCTAAGAGAGCAGCATTTGATCAGATGATTGAGTCGGAGAATAAGGAGATTAATGATAAGTTGAATATTATTGATAATGCATTAAGGCAGTGTACTAATATTTATAGAGTATATTGTAACACATGTTTACTTTTAGCAGATTCGGTTAAAAGGATTAAGGATATTCAGGAGGAGATTGTAGGTATAGTCAATTCTTCAGCAGATTTAGATAAAAGGATTAAGGATATTCAGGAGGAGATTGTAGGTATAGTCAATTATTTTGATGGTTCACATTCTTTGACTACATCTATTGATGGTCAGATTTTGGTTTTGGAAGCCCAAGTTTTATCTCTTGAGAGGGATAAACATAAAATCATAAGGAGAGCCATAGGTCTTAGAGGATTCGTGAGTCCCCGGTTGGATTCATTAAGTGTACATAAGGAGTGTATTGATATGGTTGGTAAGCCCACACTGGAAAAACTCAAGGATAAAGAGTCATATGCCCATATGCTTAATAGAATTGTATCTATTTGCGGCACACTCAAATCAGGTTGGGATACCTATCTAGAGATTTTGGAGAAAGCCTATCCAGAAATTTTCAAATATATTCAACTCTGGTAAGCTATTTTGGGACATTTTTTGTACAGTCTTTCATTCTTTGTCCTGGTTTTTGTTATTTTTGGAATTGATGTCAAAGGGGGAGTATAGGTGAAAAATATATTCTTGGCATTAAGAGGTATGGAGTATTTTGTATTGATCATGATCACAGATGGATATTCAGCTCATGGGGAGCAATCTCAGGATGAAACTGACAAATGGAAACCATTATCATTTTTCACATGAGTGTTGTCATTAATGCCAAAGGGGGAGATTGTTGGCAATTGACATCAATTTATTGGTTTCAATATGTTTTCATTGGTGGTAACATGTTCCAGCTTCATATTTTGGTTTGGTTGATTACCGATAGACACTTCACCGGTAGGTATCTTCACCGGTTGGAAGGAATTCTTTGGTTACCAGCATTGTAGGCCGACATGACTTCATCAGGTTATTGGTATTGGAGGTCGACATCATTTTGGGAGATCTAGCATCGGCAATTGATTTTGATATTTATGTATAAATGTTATTGAGCTGACTTGTATACTCATTTTGTAATTATCTTTGTAAGTCAACATAAGGCATGATGGATTGTAAGGGTATATAGGTCAGTTGATTAGATAATTTTGAAATATGTTAGAGTATGTAAGGTTATGGAATGTAATGGATATGTGAGATATATGAAAGAGATCATGTATGTGTGGACATTTATGTAAGAGTTTATTCTAGTAAGGGTTTAGGGTTTCAAACTGGAACAAACAAAGCTTAACCGGAACTGTATTCAGGCATAGGAGATGCTATCTTTGCAGTTCACTCATTTCTCTGGATTGTAGTCTGTATTTGTATGTAGTCATTGAGGCTCCTTTTGTGTTTGAGTAGTGTGCTCTAGGCTGTAAGACTTCTTGCAAGTGCAAGCCCCTATATTTTGTAATATCTTTTCATATGGCCAGTGGATTGATATTGTGGGTCACAAATCCCACTGTGGAGTATAGGTGAAAAATATATTCTTGGCATTAAGAGGTATGGAGTATTTTGTATTGATCATGATCACAGATGGATATTCAGCTCATGGGGAGCAATCTCAGGATGAAACTGACAAATGGAAACCATTATCATTTTTCACATGAGTGTTGTCATTAATGCCAAAGGGGGAGATTGTTGGCAATTGACACTCAATTTATTGGTTTCAATATGTTTTCATTGGTGGTAACATGTTCCAGCTTCATATTTTGGTTTGGTTGATTACCGATAGACACTTCACCGGTAGGTATCTTCACCGGTTGGAAGGAATTCTTTGGTTACCAACATTGTAGGCCGACATGACTTCATCAGGTTATTGGTATTGGAGGTCGACATCATTTTGGGAGATCTAGCATCGGCAATTGATTTTGATATTTATGTATAAATGTTATTGAGCTGACTTGTATACTCATTTTGTAATTATCTTTGTAAGTCAACATAAGGCATGATGGATTGTAAGGGTATATAGGTCAGTTGATTAGATAATTTTGAAATATGTTAGAGTATGTAAGGTTATGGAATGTAATGGATATGCGAGATATATGAGAGAGATCATGTATGTGTGGACATTTATGTAAGAGTTTATTCTAGTAAGGGTTTAGGGTTTCAAACTGGAACAAACAAAGCTTAACCGGAACTGTATTCAGGCATAGGAGATGCTATCTTTGCAGTTCACTCATTTCTCTAGATTGTAGTCTGTATTTGTATGTAGTCATTGAGGCTCCTTTTGTGTTTGAGTAGTGTGCTCTAGGCTGTAAGACTTCTTGCAAGTGCAGGCCCCTATATTTTGTAATATCTTTTCATATGGCCAGTGGATTGATATTGTGGGTCACAAATCCCACTGTGGTTTTTCCTCTTTGAGGTTTTCCACATATAATCCTCTATATTATGGTATTCATTTGTGTGATTTCCTTATTGGTTGCTTTACTTATTTCAATCTTATATGTACCGATATACCGGTTGGTGAATACATGTTTTAATAAGGTTAAAATTGATTCACCCTCCCCCCCCCTCTCAGTGTTCTTGGATTCCAACAAGGTAGACATGGATTAAAAGACCTAGGGAATGAGGACATAGATAGGTCTAGAGAGAGAGAGAGAAAAGAGGAAGAGAGTTCATAAATGGATAGGGGTAAGGAGGAAGGGAGAGAAAGGTGGAGATAGAGGGAGAGAACTATTGGCATTATGTTGTCATTGATATCAACTGGTATAGAATGGCAACCGGTATGAGAGATGTATATGCAATACTATCATTGATGCATACTGGAAGTAATGTCTCTGATGTCACCTAGCTTAGCAGGTCACCAGTAAGGAAGAGAGTGTCATCCAACAAATGGCCATTGGAGTCACTGGTACACAAGTTAGTGTTGATTTGTGTTGAAGACATGGACAGGAGAACACAAGTTAGTGTTGACTTGTGTTGAAGACATGAATAGGAGACTGATATGATATAACACCCAGTAAATGATGACATTTGTAAGAGAGAAAGATGTTGGGATGTTGATTGTGATGAAGAGATGGAATGTTACAAAAATCACATCAACACTGGAGGTGAAGTATGTGCAAGCCACCAGTATGTTGTTGGATGTCAATCAACAGAACTCCCACCGGATAAAGTTGCAGTCATGAAATGAAGAGATGACTGACAGTGAGTGTGCTCAATCAGATCATGTGTGTCTGATTGAAGATGTATATGATCAATGTAAGCTAAGGCATGTCAGTGCAATGCTAGAAGCAGAATGAGATGACAAGGATCCTCTCCCACTGGTAAGTGGTAATACTGAACTTATCTTCCAATATGCATGGAATACAACATCTCTCTGAGATAAGATAGAAGAATTAAAGGCACATGTTTGAAGGCTCACACCAAATCAACTGGTGAAACATTGTGTTGCCTTAGGTGCATGAGATTAGAGATATGCACCGGTTCAGTCAGGTAGACATGATGAGTTGTCGGTACAAAGATTGAAGGATAGGTTTGTCACTTTAACAAACTAGTTGATAGGAGAACTAGTATATTGATGAAGAAGGCAAAAGTTGAACAACTGCAGACAGAGGATGTTGTCAAAATGTAGATGAAGTTTGGTACCACCGGTGTGCATGGTATCTTACCAATATACATGCATAAGTTACACCAAATATAGATGACAAGTGGTAAGTTGACAAGGTGCAGAAGTGAAAGGATCCCATCTATTGAAGATGTGCATGAGGTAGGCTGGCAAGCATGCTGACCGGTCTAGGTGTTCGACCAGAAGAGAAGCAAAGTACAAGGTTTAAGACACACCAGTTAGGGTATAACTGATAGGGTTTGTGAACCAGTAGATGAACCCGATTGTGTGGTTGGTCGGTGATATCATCTAGACTGACACAAAAGACTTAGCAGAGGTGGATGTTGACTATGATGATACATAGGATAAAGGTGTCATGCATATGGTGGTCGGTGAAGTGTTTTTGATGATGTATTTGGTGACTAATCAACATTAATGTCGATAGTGTGTTTCACAAGTCAACAGAAGAAGAGTGCAGCTTGAAACTGAATCAGAGGACAGAGATCTAATTTGATGACTTCATGATCAAGGTTGAGTCAAGGTAGGTTAAGTTATCTGCGTGATCGCTTAATAGGTGTTTTGACAAGTACGGACTGAAGAAGGTGTCATTTTTTCCAAATAGGGAAAACATGTTCTGAACGCAATAGGATTGGTGGATTCTAATTGATCTATTGCAGGTGGTTGATCTCTAGACAAAAATCTGATTGGATTTGGTATGCCTTGGGGTCGATGAAGAAACCCTAGCGAGCCAAAAGTTTGACTGTTTGTCATGGTGGGAAAACTCAAGTATAAGTATGTCGACTCATGACTGAAGAGGATTGATGATGTTGAAGGTTGGATGATGAAAGATAGAGAGTGAAAGAGCAACAGAGAATCCATCAATCATAGAGGAGATTGTGTGATTGAAAGAGAACTAGTTAGAAGAAGTGAACAAACAAGAATGAGGAAACTAGTAATCTGCCATTAAGTCTAATAGAGGAGTACATCAGTGGTGACTGAACCAAAAGAGAAAGAGCCATAGAAGATTGTAGAGGAGATTGCAGTGAAGAACCAATAAGTTGAGAACTGACAGTAATCAGATAGTAGATATCTGATTGAGTGAAGAAGGTCAATGGTGGCTAGCAGTAGTGTGATAGAAGAGAACAGACAAAAAGAAGATTATCGACAAAGAAGAACTAGAGGTTGAACCAGGTAAGGTTGCAATAGAGAATGAGTTGCAGTAGGAGATAAGGTTGCAGAAGAGAGGTGAGTAGAGAACCAGTGAAGAGACTTGCATAAGAGTTACAAAGTTCTTTTGTAACAAGGCTATTACTTTTGTAATTTATTATGTTCATTGTACATCACTAAGTTGGAGCTCGATGTAGGGGTTGGTGCCCTAAAATCAGGGGTTGGTGCTCCTTGGGTTGGTTCTCTAAAGGAGTGATACTCCTTGGGTTGGTGCCCTGAATGTTGTAACCAAGGTTTTCATTATGAGGTTGGATTGGAGCAGTAGTCTCCAGCAGCATTTCTCACCGAGGTTTTTCCCATCTTAGGTTTTCCTCGTACACCTGATGTTATGTGATATCCCTTTTATGTGTGATTTCTTTTGTTTTATCCTCCCATCTAACTGGTATGTCTGCTTTATGTTAGATCAGTTAACTAGTATATACACATAGGATAGAAAAGGGAAAAGATTTGGAAATCATTGATTCACCCCCCCTCTCAGTGGTATATTGTGTTCAACAAGAACTAGAGGGTGGACAATTAGATAGCTAAGAAACCTAGAGGAGGAGAGAGAGGTGGGTAATAATATAGGGAGGGAGAGGTATTGAGCTGAATAGTAAGGGAGGGAGAGACCTATATATGGGGAGAGAGAGGATAGAAGGTATAGGTAGTAACCAAGTGAATGGAGAGAGAGGGGAAAGAAATAATAAGATAATGACAGAGATGAAGAGAAAGGGAAGGAGTCAAGGATAGAAATGGGGTTAAGGAATGAATGGTAGAGAGGGTGGGATATACCTAGAGAGGGAGAGAGATAGATCTAGATTTTGGGAAAGACAAAGAGAGTGAGATATAGACCTAAAGAATGATAATAGGATCATGTTGATTACTGAAATTTGACATGCTTATTACTAAAATTTGACTAAGTTTGAAATTTTATATGATCCTCTAAAAACTAGAATCTACATTATAACTCCTACAGAGATGAAACCACTCTCAAACATCTTGAAAATATATACATAAAATATAATTTAAATGTTATATTTTATATATATAGCCTGTTGAAAAAACTAAGGGAATTCTAAATGCATTGCATACAAGTACATGTTACTAGTCTAATTTTATGTAAGCAAAACATGTACGTGTTTTTCTTACTAAACATAATGCGTACGTGTTTTTATTTTTTTAACAACACGAACACATTTTTGTTCTAAAAAACTCATGCGTGTTTTTAATTTAAGGAACTAGTATGTGTTTTGCCCTGTACTTAGGCTTGGATAGCAAGGCTAAGACTTGTGAGTCTTTTTTCCCTCCTTTTTACGTGTTTTCTTCTTCCAATCTAGTTTCTCAACTTCATCATCATTAGGTTTACACGATATCAAGTGGGTATTTCTAAAATTGCCACCATAATTTCACCCATCTTCTGAGCTTTCTAACCATATAATTTTTTTAAAATTTGAACATTAACATATTAATCTTGAATTTCTTTTCCTAGTGTCTCCATAGTTCTTAGAGACATATGTGTACCATTTTTTTAATAT
Organism: Cryptomeria japonica; assembly: GCF_030272615.1. Classification (NCBI taxonomy): domain Eukaryota; kingdom Viridiplantae; phylum Streptophyta; class Pinopsida; order Cupressales; family Cupressaceae; genus Cryptomeria; species Cryptomeria japonica. Next base: position 575,407,739 of record NC_081411.1, on the reverse strand, counting down.
TTATTTATTTACTTATCCATATATATATATATATATATATATATATATATATATATATATATATATATATATATATATATATATATATATATATATATATATATATATATATATATATATATTATTGTAGTGCACTTGATTCTTTACACTTTAAAAAAAAAATTGCATTTTCAATTATTTTGGTGCAAGTTATGCTTCGCGCATGAACAGGTACCTATTTTTCAGGATGTGCCTGTTTTGAAAAATCATTAAAAAAATACTCAATAAATTTTTTTTAAAAAAAACACTTCTAGTACTCACTCTTATATGTCTTTCTACCAAAGGATCTGTCAAAATACTAAATCTAACTATGACTTTTTTGATGCTCATGCTAGACACTATGTTATGTTTTTCAAAAAAAAATCAGGAACTATTTTTTGTGCATGAAGGATTTGACCCCCTTAATCCTATCCAATTTTTTTTTTAAATAGTAGTTTGGAAACTAGATTCAGATTACTACAATCTTTGTTCTTTGAGTATCTTCATATTTTGAATGGATGAGTCTCAAATTGGTCCTCCAAGTTTAGGTTTAGCTGATTTTAGAAAGAAAAAAAAGGTGTCCACTTATACCCCTTTTTGCACACCATCTTGGTGCACTTACCCTACAGATCAGTCTAATATATCTGTAACACTTTATTAGGTCTCCAACATGTTAGGTTCAAGCATAATCACAAAATATGAAACGTGTAACAAGAAATCGACTCAATCCAATTACCATTGTTCATGTAGACCAAAACAAATTGATATTATGCTTCAAATAAGTTGGCACAACAACCGTGAACACAACATAAATCAACAAAAATCATCCCGAAGATTCCACATAACATGGTACACCAAAATAACCTTGTTCTTCTTGAATTATTGGATACTGGATCATCAAACTTGCACAAGAATCAACATCAAAAGCTAGGATTGCGGACAAAGCAATTCCAAGCATCGAATCAACTACCTCTTCTATCGCAAACAAAAATGTGCACCCAAAATTGAGTTCTAGTCAATATACTCATCCTCTGTCGAACACTATGTTCCACTTTCCAGACTTAAGCAAAACTTCCAATAAAATGAATTTGCATATACTGGATGACTTATCTGATCTGATTTGCCATCAATGACAACCCCTAAACAATCTTCAAGCACAAATAGCTTCTAGAACAGTGTCTCTTTCCAAGATAGACATCGTTTTCAATTGAATTTCATAAATTTAATGGTTGAATTGACAAAAACCCTAATTTATAATATAAAATTTACTTGTGGGTTCCATAATTGTTCAAATTTTTAGATTTGATCTTTATGATATTATATGTTATAATCTAGATGCATTTATCTTTCAAATTTACAAATTAAATTTCTTAATTAATTGGTTAATCAATCACTTTTATAAAAAAAATCATTGTTCAGTTACAATTTTCAAATTTCAAATTAAAATTTCCCTCCTTTGTGCATGAATTTTACTACCACTAGTCCTACCTACAATATTCCAATGAGGAGAAGTTGTAGAATTAAGGCTTCCCAATGTTTAATTACTAAGGATATGAAACCTAATTTGGATAACTTATTTCATGAGAGTTGGTGCTTCCTCTAATCCAAAAAATGATGCAAGTATTCTCATTCTTTCTATAGTTCTCATGATGTGGATGAATCACTAACTAGGGTTTCCATTGATCAATTGGAGAATATTGACAATTAATTTGAAAATCTTCAATAATGGATGAGTCAATAAAACCTAAAAAGTGAGGCAATACCATTGATTGAAGGATTAAATAGAATAATTCAAAGTGATAAACTTGGTGTTGATTTGTTGCATGGTCTTTCTCATATTGTTGACACTAATTTTATGCCTATGAAAAGTTGTGTCTAAGTCCCTGGTTACACTCAAGCTACTAGTCAAGTCAACCATTCTATTCATATACCTACATCTTTGCCTAGTGTGCATAATTTTACATCCTCTATCATGACTACTTCTACACAAAATGTTAATCCTACACATGTTAGTCAAGGGGGCAACTTTTTTAATCAAAACTCTTTTACACCTCCTTTTGTGAGTCTTCCATTTGTGACCCAATCATCTCCCATACCTACATATCATAGTGTTCCACCTCCTTACACCCAACCTCAACCTACATATAATAATTTTACTCCTCCATCACAATCCAACATGCCCCATTTCAATCCATCCACTGAAGCAATTATCAATAACTTATCTCAACCCGTTTCATCCTTACAACAAACAACTAGCTTCTTTTACCCAATCCAAGTTTAATGTGTACACATTTGATGTAGTGAGCCCATTGTCCGATGACATTGTCCATGTTGTCCCTCCTAAACATATGGAAGTCCCTCAATTGGAGCTTTACAATGAAAAAAGTTATCCCTTCACTCATGTAAAAACATTTCAAACTTTGTGTAGTGACTTTTCTCATGATCAAAGACATGGATAAATTGTTTACTTGAACCTTTAGGGATAAAGTGTTGCTATGGTATTGTTATTTGCCTCCTTATTCTATTAAATCATTTGAACAATTAGCTAATACTTTCATTCAACAATTTCACAATAATATTGGTCCTAAAATTACTTTGACTGATTTGATTCATTGTAAGTAAGGTGTAACTAAAGAAAAAGTGACTAATTTTATTGGTAGATATAAACATTTGTACTCTCAAATTGCTTATCCTATGCCTGATCAATATGTTCAAAGAATTTTTATTTCTAATTTACAAGAATATATTAGGAACATGCTTCTCTTTTCTCAATTTACTTCCTTTATACAATTGTGCACATTGCTTCATAATTATCATCTTCAAGTGAGTCAATTTGAATCATCTCCTTCAATGGCTTTGTATGATAAGAATAAGTGTGCTCAACAATCTTTTGCAAAGTTTAAACTGAACAAGGGATACATGAAGTTCAATGACAACATCAATACTCAAATGGAAACCATGACTTAGGCGTGACTTCTTTATCCAAATAATTAAAAAAATAATTTACTCATCTTTTTGAGTCTTTGCATAGAATAATGACACAATTGATAAATAAAAATGTGTTAAAACTTCCTCCTATCAAACCAATTAATACCTCCAAACCTTTTCCACCTTATCATGATCCCATAGCTTTTTCCCAACATCATCGTCAACCCAGTCATGATACTGAGAAGTGTTATACCTTAAGGAGTAGAATTCAAGACTTTATTGATAACAATACCATATCTATAGCTGGTGTGAATGCCAAAGGAAACAAATTTGTAGCTCCTCGTAATCAAAATATTCAAATATTTACTAATATTTTACCTTCCCATTCTACTAATGTGGTTGAGTCTGAGCCTCTTTCATATTCTCCTAATGACCTTGGCTTTGAGTCTAATAATATGGTTAATCTTATTGATAAACCTACACCTCCTAAGAACCTATGCATTACCTTTGATCCTAGTGAGATTATTGATGCACCTAATGACCCACTATATATCACTGCAAAGATCAAATACAAACTCTCACGAGGGGTGCTCATTGATCCAACGTGTATGGTGAATGTGATAACTGAATAATATCTTTATACTTTACAATTGCATCAAGTCACATATGATAAATTTGATGTGGTGCTTAAGGTGTATGATGGTTTCTCTTGCCTTACTATTGGTTCTATTACTCTTCCCATAGAGGTTGGTACTAATTTCTTAGATGTCATTTTTTATATCATTCCTACATTGAATCAATTTCATGTGAAGTTGGGACATCCTTGGCTATCTTTCATGAAATCAATCCCTTCTATTGTTCATAAATATTTAAAATTTCCTCATAATGACAAAATCATAACCATTAATCATAGTATATACCAACCCAAGGTGAGGCGTGGAGTTGTCAACCTTGATTACTTTTGGCCTAAATAATTTGAGCCTCTTAAACCTCGAAGTGATTCTTTTTTTCTATTTTATCAAAAGTGGAAGAATGAGATGATCTTATCTTTGAGTAAGCCTAGAGATCCTAGACCTATTCCTCCTCTTCATGATGGACAAAGTCTTCTTCGTACACCTTTTATTCCTCCTATATATGTTGTGGTTCCACCTCCTACATATTACAAAGGGAAGCGCCTGACATCTCCTATTTTTCAACCTAGTAGACCCTATCCAATTTGTCATGCCCAAACTTTTGAGCAAAAACGGAACAACATATATATTTTTTTAAACAACATAAATACATTAAATAATCTACATAAAAAATGCAATAGATAAGTTTTGTCTTAACTAAGGGTTAACTCAGGATTAAAGAGTGGTTTACTAAAGTTGATTTAATTAACAAAATCAATATGGCGACAATAATTAGAGAAGACTAATTATCCCCTAAAAGGGGTCATCACAACTTAATTAATTAATTTAACTAAATTAATTATTTTCACCTAATTAAAATTCTCCAATAAAGAATTGAGAGATATTTAGTATCTCAATAGTATTTAAAATACTCAAAGCTAAATAAAATAATGATAATTCATATTTAAATAATTATTTGAACGTACGCGATTACACTTTTAAATATAACTAATAAAGTTAACTAATTCAATTATAACATTTACCAAATAAATTTATTTTATAATAAAGTCGAATATTAAGTCCCCTTAGACATTTAAATTTTAACTATTAAATATTTGGGGCCAATAATGACCTCATAGGCTAAAATTTTACATTATACATTTAATAAATTTCATTAATAAAATTCCCCAAAGGAATTTTAACCCAAACATCCATATTTATTTAAATATGAAAACTAGCTATATAAAATTCTCATTAATACCCCTTGTTAATAACATTTAATCAATTATGCGAATTATATAGCTATATAAAAATTAATCCCCAATTTTAATTAAACCTTGATAATAAAGACTATATTAAAAATCAATTTCACCCTAGTCAATATTAGGAGTTAATTAATCTCACATATTGACTATAGTTAAATGGGGGGAAAATTCTTTTTCAAATTTTAAAACGAATTCCCCCTCATTTCATTTTAATATTATTTAATTACAAACCCTAACTAGGGTTGATCTATTCTTATAACTTAACCTATTCTTTTTATTCTTTCGAAATGCTAACCCTAACCCGAAATGGGTTAGAGTTGCTTATCTTAACACATCTTTCTTCTTTTTTTTTAAATGCTAACCCTAACCCAAAATTGGGTTAGGGTTGCTTATTTTAACATATCATATTATTATTATTTTTTTGTTTCCTTTGGTGTGTGTGTGTGTGTGTGCTTGTGTTGCAGGTTTCATGGCGACGAGGAGGGAGAAGGGAGGCTGAAGATGCAAGGCGGAGGAGGCTCTCGGGCACCACTGTGGATACCCACAGTCGCGGTCGTGAGTTGTCCAACGTGGTTATCCACAATGGCAGCCCCATGTCGTCTACTGTGGTTAACCACAGTGGCTCAGTCGTGTCATCCACTATGGTTAACCATAGTGGCTCGACTAGGCCATAACACGGTTTTTTTTGGTTTTTTTTTAATTTTGTTTTTTTTTTATTTTTATTATATATTTTTTTTTTCATTTAAAGGTTGAAATATATATATGATTGTGCAAGCATGCATAACTTCAGCATAAATCAGAAAATTTTAAAAGACAGTATTTCATATTTCAGAATATATGTGACAAATTTTATATATATATATATATATATATATATATATATATATATACATTGTAAATTGTACATGAGCAAAAAAAATTTTTGCAAACTGTTATTAGGATTCTAATATCGAAAACTTAGAATACTAGAATAAATTAGTATTTCCTCTAATTCCAGGTTTCTCATATTTTACTAAATCTATAATTTATTTATTTTGTCAATAGCAGCAAGATGTAAAACAGATTTATACTAACTCTAAAATGTCTGTTTATTTATTTTGAAAATGTCTATTCATTTATTTCCTACTTAACAAGCATTTACAGAATAGAAAGATTAGCAGAAATTTATTTACTTACAGCTGCAACAGAAATCTTTCTACTATACATGTTTTTCAAATTAAAAAGAAAATAACAGTAAAGATTTTATTTACTGCTGCAACCATATTTTTTTTTCTAAATCCAATCAAACAATAATAGCAAGATACAATGCATTATCAATACTAATTCTTAAAATATCTATCTATTTTTCCTTTGTATCTGAACTATAGGCATAAACAATATTTCCTTTCTTTACTAATAACTGCATTACATATTTGAATATATTTCATTTCTTTCTGCATTAAATAATTAAAACAGAATATAATATCATTTTCCAATCTTTTTCCAGCAACTAAACCAATACAGAAATAATCCAAAAATGCATTCATCTCATTTAAAGGATAAATACTTCAGGTTACAATACAATGCCTTTTCTTTATATTTCATGGCAAAACTTAGTCAAATAAATACATTTAATACTACAAATTTAAAATACATTTTTTTTTGTAAATACTATTCCAATAGATACATTTTCGTCTTTGCAACCAAATACATAAAGACATAGGATCATCTCAAGTTTTTTCCTCCAATATTTTTCCAAGCAAAACATGCAATAAAACTTGAAGGTTGTGACCATGGAGGCTCACCTCCCAACCAAGGCTTACTAGAAGCCACCCCCGAGCTAGGAGAATCAAGGCTAGATGGGAAACACACATTCAAACACATACAAGCAGAAAACTCATAACAACAAAAGACACTTCCAACCCAAGGATTAAACAATGTCACTATGTGACTTTTCAAGTGGGGTAAAGGTGGACTAAGTACCTCAAGGAGAATTTTGTAAGTAGAGAATATAATGCCATATCAAGGCTACAAATATAACACATCCACAAGTTCCAAACTTGTCCCTATAATCCTTTATGTTCCCCAAGGCATACAAGCCAAAACAATTCCCCTTATGACCCCCATTGCATAAACAAATAACTATGTAGCAAGGGTCACAAAAATCCCTTGTGATTCACTCTCTTCCAAATAGAGTCTCTCACTCATCAGCTGTCAAACAACCCTTCACCCCAAGGCCACTCTACCCTCCCAAGGGTGAGTTTGGCCTTGAAAACTCCCAAAAACAAAGCTCAAGGAAACACAATAAAAAAAAGAAGGAAAACTCAAAGGGAAGAACTTCAACAATCTTCCCACACACAAAGTAACCAACATTGAAATCATTTTATAACAAAAACTTTCAACAACACAAAAACATACAAGAATTAGAAAATAACCAACCTCAAATCTGCCAACAAAAGGGTGATGAATCCTTTGGAGAAGAGCTGCCCAAATCTCCTATCTTCCTCCTTCAAGACTTAGCCAAAATCCTCTACCAAAAGCTTGCCAAAAATTACTCAAAAATATTCAAAAATGGAGAATGGGTGATCAAACTTTCTCCCTCCCAAACTATTCCCTATGAAGACACTCCTCACTCTTTCCAACCCACTTGGGAAGGATGAAGGATGTTCATTGGTTGGTCTTCCCAATACCTTACAGACTCTCTAGCCAAGACACCTCAAAAAAGGTAAAAGGAATGGGGAAGAGCAATGCCACTCATGAGGAGGGTTATCTAACCTAGGAAAGCTCTTCTAAAGATGAAATTCGGCCAACTTAGGAAACTCAATTTTTGAGGAGACTAAACAAGCCCTAGGGAGTGGACACATGGCTAAATTTGGCCTTCATCCATAGGTACATCATATGGCCCACTAAAAATACCCCTAACTTGACCCTAGGAGTTAGTTTAACCCCCTAGAAGTTCACCCAAAGTTTACCTACGGATCAACCCTGAGTTGACCCTTCTAATGGCTCCATATCCAAGGTTTTCTTGGGACTATTCTAGGATAATTGAAAAATAATATGCATTGGTAAAACAAATTTCCTCCAAAAAGGGACATGTCATTGCCAACTCATCTTACAACACGTGTCAAATGACACCACAAAATGAATTACACATCACTAAAATACACATGGCAAATGCCCCTTCTTTTTGGAATTTATAAATTAAACATACATCCAAGCATAACATTTACAAATTAAAACACATTTACAAATGAGGTGTTGTCTCTCCAAATAGACAACCCTTGGTTTCACAATCGCACATAGGCCTAGGCTTGATTCTTCGAATAGTTTCCATGGTCACATGGAATAATTTTCCTACACCTATCACTTGCACATTAGTAATTCCAAAATCACATATAATATCATCATATGCAAAGAATACAAATCAGACATTGCATACAATCTCAATCATCATAATCATGGAATTAAATCACCTATAGAGCATACATCCATAATTTCTAGTATAAAAATGAAGTACTGCAAATCAAAGTAAATGACATAATCATATCAATGTTATCCACAAAACGAGATCATATAAAATTTGGGTCCATAATGCATCAAAATATAGTATCCAAAATAGGTTCGACATGAAAATAATAGAAATGCTATGTCAGCTCGGGGTAGGGCCTCGCACCATTCATCCTTCTTTAAAAGAAGAGAAGAAACCTATCTCCATTGATCCTAGACCTTCACAACCCTTTCTTAAAACTAAAAGAAATTGTTGTATGAGAGAACACCAATGGAGACATCATTCTAAGGCTCATGGACTTGCTTCTCAATTGACCTATTTCCTCCCTCAAGACACCAAATGTTGACTTAGTCCCATTTTTTCAGCCTTCACCTAATCCTATGGAGGAAGTTCAACCTAAATCACCAAAATTAAATATTCTTAAGAAAGATGATGGTTCAGTTCTATTCTTATTAGATATCCTATTTTTATTAATCTTGATGGATAAATGGATGAAAATGATGTTCATGATAACAATGTTGATGCTAATGATTTGAATGATGAATATGAGCTTGTTGATGTTGACAATGATTTATATAAACCATTTTCAAAAGCATTAATTATATCTCCTAGTGACATACAAAGTGACTTATCATTAGAGCATGGTCCTTGTTTAGAGCTTGCAGTAGCTCCATCTATTGTGCTTGAAGTTGCTCCTCTTGCATCTTGTCCACCTTCCCAAAACAATGTTCAACATGATTGGGAGGCAAATGATTTTCTTGATTAGCTTCATTTGTGTCATAGACTCTCTCTCCTCTCTTGCTCTTTATTTTGTGTAATTCTTCTATTTTTATCTTAATTCTTCTATTTGTTGTCCCTTGTGTTGTCTACTTGGGGAGGATGCAAAGTGTTGAGATCTCTTTTGATCTCTTCCATGTTGACTTGTTCCCTTCTTCCATTGTGCTTGTGGGTCCACTACCTTTGGGGGATGAGGTATATTCAATGCAAATATATTTCATGATATATATTATTTATTATAAGAGCATATTGACCCCAAAGTTAATGGATCCCTTTTGTGTTCTATGTTTTGTGATCATTATCCTTTTATTTTTCCTTTCTTGGGGGCATATCATTATGGTAACATGATTGTCTTTTGGATGCATTTATAATACCTTAAAGCAATTTCCCTTGATAAGGTGCATGCAATCACTTTAATGTGGGGGCATACACTTTGCTCAATATTTCACTTTATACACACAATATCACATATCTTGATACTCAAGTTACTTTGCAAACTGAGCCTTTCCTTTGTAATTTGGTTTTTTTTTTTTTTTTTGTGACTCATAGTAGGTAAACCTTACTAGGTTAGTAGTCATGATCCTCTCTCTCTTTCTTATAGTGTCCCTTTTATTTTCATTTTGAAGTAGTGAGATCCTAAAGTCCTTTGAGGGATTGGTGTATCTTGCCTCTTTCATGACATGAGGAAAGTTTCAATGGAAAACTTTGTACTTTACTGAGAGTATGCTTAGTCTCATACTCCCGCTAAGGTGGGGGCAAAATGTAGTGTCCTAAATTGTACTCCCTTACAACTTTTTCCTCATTTGGGCCCTCACCTTAGCACTCATCTCCCGAGGCTTGATTGGAGCCCTGATTCTACTCATACCATGCACCAAAATTAATATTTTCAATACTTATGCTTTCTCCACCAAGATTTTGTGTTTCTGATTGGTCAAGACCAAGGTGTTGGTGCCTTGGTCCTCAGGCACCAGAGTGCCCTCGCTCTAGTCCTCCCAATTAGGGCCCATTTGGGGGCCTTTCAATGGTAACATGAAATGGGCAAGGACCTAGATCCCAAGTCAGCTCATGTTGGAAAATTAATTTGTTTTCAATCAATCATGTATAAAAGGAGGTCTACCCCTCTCATTTTGATGGAGACGCGTCAATTGGGAAAATTTAAGTCTACAATAAAGTATTCAAATTCAAGTGAGAAAGCAATTAGTCTTCTTTCAAGCATTGGAGTAGAAGTGAAGTCAAGATTCAAACATTGGAGATAACATTCATGTTCTATGTTCAATGAAGACTACATGAAACCCTAATTCCTCATGAAGACAAACAAAAATTAATAAAAAGGTATAACATTAGTGTTTCAGATATCTTTCAACATTTTCCTCAAAATGAAATCATTTCTATTGCAATAATTCATTTATATTTCAATTATATTTCATGGTTAATTCCAAAACTGGGGTTTGACCTAAGGAAAACCCTATTCCCAACAAATTTCCCTTCTCTATTATGTGAAAAATAGGTGTGGAGCTATAACTTTCAAGATTGACATTATTCACAAAGACAAATAGATTCTCTTTTGGACAACAAAACTTTAGGAGGACCAGAGCGACAGGCATTCTAGTTCTGACAATTCAAGATGACCTTTTGGGAACAGATCCAAACACTCTCCTATTGCTCATATCCAAGTTTGTGGCTCTATATGACAACTGCAACTCACCATTTATGTTGCTCATTGTTGTTGCTAGGATATGTTGTTGTCATTGATGTCAATATATTCCTATGTATTGCTCTGTTCATTGCAGTATGGGAGGATCTTATGATTTGGCTTGCAGTGTTGGTTTTCTAATCACTGTTTTGCAGAGTTTGGTATATCTTATGATATATTCCGATGTGATCAGATCTTGTGCTTAGACTTTGGGATATTTCTTGGGATGGTCTTGTGTATCTTCATTTCAGATGGTTCATTATTTGGTGCTCTGCAAGTTATCTTTCTTTATGACAGTTGCTGATTGGTTGTGTTCTTGAGCTTTCAGACGTTGACCGATGAAGATTTGATAAGTGGTGTTGGTGAGAATATTCTTGATGATTCTAACATTCTTGCTGGTGTTTCCTAGTCATGTCCTATTTGTTTTGGTGATCTACATTATTATTGTGCAATTTGTTTGGTGGTTTCTATCAACTGGTGATGATTTTTGTGTTATGTGGTTTTTCTGGTGGTGTAGTGTGTTGTCATTGGTCTTGGCATGATTTCTGGTTGTGTTGTGCATTTGGGAATTTTTTTAGGACCATGTTATGCTATGTAAACCATTATATTGGTTTGGTGGTCAATCTTTGTATCATGTGATATAATTTTATGATTGAGGGTTGAGGGTTTAGTTGACCTTGTTATCAAGGTTGATGATTTGTATATATAGGTGATATTGTCATGTAGTTTGGGTTTCGATGGTTTTTTTGCATTATCAGAGAGAGGTTTATGTGTGAACAAGTCATTTATCCTTTAGTATTAAGTTTGAGGTGAGATTGGTGTTCCAAGGTAGACATTTGTGCTTAACTGGAACTGTAATCAGGCATTTGGAGATGCTATTCTTTCAGTCCATTTCTTCTAGATTGTAGTCCGAATCTTATTGCAAGTTAGTGAGACTTCCCTAAGGGTTGTAGCCTTCTAGGCCATTATATTTGAGTAGTGAGCTCTAGGCAGTGTGCCTGAATGTATGTGCATTCCCCATTGTAATATTTTCACATACTACTGTAGAGTATCATCTTACTACAGGTAGGTTCCCACCATGGTTTTTCCGTTAATTGGGTTTTCCACGTCAAAATATTAGTTTTATGTGTTGTGTTGTTAATTTTCTTCTATGTTTTATTATTGCAATTTATCATATCTATGTTTTGTGATTAAGTTTGATATTCTGGTGAAGACTAATTCACCCCCCCCCCCCCCCCTCTTAGTCTTGCTTCTTGATTGCTGCTAACAATTGATATCAGAGCTATATCCTCCAATAGAAGCTTAACCTCTTGGGGAGATTAAAGATGATAGCTCAAGGTGTTATCTTTAAGAAGGACATTACGAGATTTGATGGAAGTAACTATGCTATATCAAAGGACCGGATGGAAGTGCACTTGAAATTTTTTGGTGAATATTATTGGAAGATTACAAAGAATACCTATATTGTTCCTTATAATGGATCGTCTACTCCTAATGAGATCAAGGAAGTTGAACACAATATTAGAGCAAAGGAAGCATTGCTTAGTGCCCTGACTGATTCTGAGATGACAAATGTGATGGGACTTCAAACTGCTCATGAGATCTGGGTGAAGCTTGAGGTTCTGTATGAAGGTGATAAATAGGTGAAAGTTGCCAAGTTGCAGAGTTTGAAAGGAAAGTATGAGACATTGAAGATGGGAGATGATGAGAACATACACTCTTTCATGGCTATGGTGAATGATCTTGTCCTAGGTATCAAATGTGCTGGTGGAACCATTGAGGAAGATGAAATTGTTGCAAAGGTATTAATATCTTTGCCTCCTGCTTATAAACATAAGGTTTCTCCTATTGATGAGATCTGGAGTGTGACTACAGTGACAAGAGACATGCTAGTTGGAAAGCTTGCTGCATTTGAGCTAAGCGATTTTGGTGAATCACATAGAAAGTCTGAGACTGCATTTAGAGCATCTGCATCTGTATCCAGTAAGCAAAAATATGATCCTGATGAGTGCAAAATATCTAGATATGAAAGAGAGAGAAGAGAGATGGAAGAGCAGGAAAGAGAGCTAGATGAACTTGAAGCATTGATTTCCCGTAGATTGCCTAAAGGTGCTCGTAAGTATGATGGAAATTTGCCTCTGAAATGTTTCTCTTGCAATAAAATAGGACATTTTTCTTCTCAATGCTTGGAGAGAATTTCTAAGTATGGCATGCATGATAATTTTGATAAGCATGATAGGAATGATAGATATGAAAAGTATGAGAAGTATGATAAGTCTTACAAGCCTAACTGGAAGTATAGAAATCAGAAGAACTATTAATATGTTGTTGATGAAGGTATTACAGATGAAGAATCAAAAAGAGATGAAGTTGTATTCCTTGCCATTAAGGAAGATGGACTTGTATCTGTTGATTCCATTAGCTATACTACTAAGGATAAAGATTTAGCTTCTAAAGTTGAAGAGAAATATGAATGGGTAATTGACAGTGGTTGTTCACATCATATGATCGGTGATAACAGCACATTTGTGAGTATGGAGAGATATGATGGTGGAATAGTTAGATTTAGAGATGACAAAGCCTGTGTGATCCGTGGGAGAGGTTCTAGTTCTTTTTATGGTAAGCATAACATTGATGATGTCTTGTATGTTGAAGATTTGAAACATAATCTTTTGAGTGTTTGATAGATGGTTGATAAAGGTTATGATCTACAATTCAAGGATGGAAAATGCAAGATCTTAAATGCCTCTAGTATAGAGATTGCATCTGGAACTAAGATTGAAGGTAACATTTTTCATTTGAATGCTAGTGAGAAAAGTTTCTTGATTGCTCAAATAGATAAAAGTTGGTTGTGGAATAGGAGAATGTGTTATGTGAATTTTGATTCAATGATTAAGATCAGTTCTACACATGATGTTAGAGATCTTCCTAAGATTGTTAAGCCTGCTAATCCGGTATGTAAGGAATGTCTGTTGGGTAAGAAAACAAGGATTTCTTTCAAAATCAAACAATATACATCAGAAGGATTGTTAGATCTTGTACATACTGACCTATGTGGACCTAAAATTGTTAGAAGTGTGTAGGGTGATAGATATTTTATGCTACTAATTGATGATTATTCTAGGATGATGTGGATTGTCTTTTTGAAGGAAAAATAAGAAGCATTTGACAAATTCAAGATATTTAAACGAAAAAGTGGAGACTGAGTCTAGATTGAAGGTGAAGTGTTAGAGATCTGATAGAGGTGGAGAATTCTATTCTAGTGAGTTCAATTCATTCTATGAGAAGCATGGGATTATAAGACAGTTATCTGCTCCTAGAACCCCACAATAGAATGGAGTTGTTGGGAGGAAGAACATAATGTTTTTGGATGTTGCAAGGACTATGTTGATTGAAGGAAATGTTCTGAAGATTTCCCAGAGATAAGCTATTAGTACTGTTGTTTATACATTCAATAGAGTTCACATCAAAGGTGATATTGGTAAGACCCCTTATGAGATTTGGTTTGGGAATGTTCCTACTATGAGATATTTCAAAGTATTTGGTAGCAAATGTTATATCTAGAGAGATGAGGATATAGGAAAGTTTGATGCTAAAAGTCATGAAGGTATCTTCTTGGGATATTCAACAAAGAGCAAGGCCTACCAGTGCTACATTAAGAGACTGAGAAAGATAGTAGAAAGTGAAAATGTAAAGGTGGATGAGAACCTTGGGAAGGAGATCAGAGGATGTGGTTATGATGATGGACAACATATTGTTTTAATGCCTCTTCAACCTGAAGAGCCTAAGCAAAATGATCTGGTAGAGACACTTAATCCAGACGTTGTTGCTACTAGTGAAGCAGTGCAGGAACCTGAGAATCAGAACAATCAGAAGACTCTGAGGTATGTAATATTGAATCATTCTAAAAATCAGATTATTGATAATAAGAATAAAGGTGTAATGACTAGAAGAAGGTTAGTTGTTGAAGAAGTATGCTTGATTTCTTAAGGTGAACCTAAAGATGTTGTTGATGCCTGTAAATTTGAAAATTGGATGAGAGCTATGGAAGAAGAACTAGATCAGATTGAAATGAATAATACATGGGAACTTGGTGCTAGACCTAAGGATAAGAATGTTATTGGTACTAAATGGGTATTCAAGAACAAATTGAATGAAGTCTGTGAAGATGTCAGAAATAAAGCAAGACTGGTCTGCAAAGGATATTCACAACAAGAAGGAATAGATTATGATGAGACTTTTGCTCTGGTTGCCAGACTTGAAGTTGTTAGATTGTTGCTTTCTTATGTTTTTTATAACGATTTCAAGGTATATCAGATGGATGTCAAATCTACCTTTTTGAATGGTGATATTGAAGAAGAGGTTTACATTAAGCAACCTGATGGATTTTCACTATCAGATGATGGAGACATGGCATGTAAGCTGAATAAATCTCTTTATGGATTAAAACAAGCCCCAAGAGCCTAGTATGCTAGATTAGATACTTATTTGTTGAAATTGGGATTTAATAAAGGTGCTACTAACAGTAATCTGTACTTTAAGATAGAAAATGATAACATCCTAATTGTTGAAGTCTTTGTTGATGATATTATCTTTGGAGGTGATGATGACTTGAGCATGAAGTTTCTCGGTGATATGCAGAAAGAATTTGAGATGTCTATGATTGGTGAGATAAGAAAATTCTTAGGTTAGCAGATTGCACAGGCTAGAAAAGGTATATTCATATATCAAACTAAGTATGTGAAGGAATTACTAAAGAAGTTTGGGTTAGATGACTCCAAACCGGTTGGAACTCCTATGGTGACTAGTTGTAAATTGTCTAAGAATGATGAATCTTCTAAGGCTAATCAGAGTTTGTCAAGATCTATGGTTGGTGGACTGCTATATCTTACTTAGAATAGACCAAACAATATGCATGTTGTGTGCATGGCTGCCAGATATCAAACTAATCTGAAAGAGAGTCATGTTATTGCTATGAAGAGGATATTCAAATACTTGAAGGGAACTGTGGACTATGGATTATGGCATCCAAGGAATAATGATTTCATGCTTTGTGTCTATACTGATGTTGATTGGGCTAGTGATGTTGATGACCGGAAGAGCACTGTCAATGGAGCATTCTTTTTGGGTAAGAAGTTGGTTTCATGGGCTAGCAAGAAACAAGATTCAGTGTTCTTAGCTATTGTTGAAGTTGAGTACATTATTGTTGCTAGTAATTGCACTCCGATAGTTTGGATGAAGCAAATGTTGAAAGATACTAGAATTATTTATGATGAGCCTACTGTTATTTACTGTGATAATTCTAATGCTATTAACATGTCAAATAATCCGGTGCAACATTCAAATACTAAGCATGTGTCAATCAAATATCATTACTTGAGAGAGCAAGTCAGTAAAGAGAAGGTGAAGTTGGAGTATGTACCTACAAAGGAACAAATAGCTGATATTTTCACTAAGCCTTTGTCTGCAGATACATTTGTCTATTTGAAGAAAGGTTAGGGGTATCCACCCCTCCTAATGAGAACTAGATGCATTGAGTTGCATTGATCTAGTGGATTTCAGATCCTTATGCTTTTATATGGATTGGTGTGTTTGTGTTGCTCCTCTGGTGGAGTAGTCTGGTTATATATTTTTGGGAGAGAGAGATTCATGTTTCTGTTTTGGGGAGAGAGTTTGGTTTTCTATTTTAAGATCTTTGGCATTATTGTCAAAGGGGGAGAGTGATCATGTGAAAAACTTCTTTCTAAGTCCTGATCTTAGGGGGAGTTTGCTAGAGATATCTTATTTCTTTGCATTGATTGTTTTTCACATGCATATGTTGCCATCAATGCCAAAGGGGGAGATTACTGGTCATTGTTGCTGCTAGGATATGTTGTTGTCATTGATGTCAACATATTCTTGTATATTGCTCTAGTGATTACAGTATGGGAACTAATCTTATGATTTGGTTTGTAGTGTTGGTTTGTTGATCACCGTTTGTAGAGTTCGGTATATCCTCTAGTATATTTCAGTGTGATCAGATCTTGTGTTGAGACTTTGGGATATTTCTTGGGATGGTCTTGTGTATCTTCATTTCAAATGGTTTGTGATTTGTTTCTATACAATTTATCTTTCTTCATGACAGTTGATGATTGGTTATGTTCTTGAGCTTTCAAATGTTGACCGATGAAGATTTGATAAGTGGTCTTGGTGTAGCTCTTACTGATGATTCTAATGTGTTTTCTGGTGTTTCCTCGTCATGTCCTATTTTTTTTGGTTATCAACATTGATTGTTGTGCATTTTTTTGGTGTTTTCTATCAACTGATGATGATATTCATGTTATACGATTTTTCTGGTGGTGTAGCATGTTGTCGTTGGTCTTGGCGTGATTTCTGGTGGTGTTGTGCATTTGGGAATTTGTTTTAGGACCATGTTATGCTATGTAAAAAAATTATATTGGTCTAGTGGTTGATCTTTGTATCATGTAATGTAATTTTGTAATTGATGGTTGAGGGTTTAGTCGACCTTGTTATCAAGGTTAATGATTTGTATATATAGGTGATATTGTCATGTAGTTTGGGTGTCGACGGTGTGTCTGCATTATCATAGAGAGGTTTATGTGTGAACAAGTGATTTATCCTTCGGAGTTGAGTTTGAGGTGAGATTGGTGTTGTAGGGCAAACATCTGTGCTTAACCAGAATTGTAATCAGGCATTTGGAGATGCTATTCTTTCAATTCATTTCTTCTAGATTGTAGTCTGAATCTCATTGTAAGTCAATGAGACTTCCCTAAGGGTTGTAGCCTTACAGGCCATTATATTTGAGCAGTGAGCTTTATGCAGTGTGCCTGAATGCATGTGCATTCCCCATTGTAATATTTTCACATACTACTATAGAGTATCATCTTACTGTGGGTAGGTTCCCACTGTGGTTTTTCCCTTAACCGGGTTTTCCACGTTAAAATCTTGGTGTTGTGTGTTGTGTTGTTAATTTACTTATCTATTTTATTATTGCAGTTTATCAAATCTGTGTTTTATGATTAAATTTGATATTCCGGTGAAGACTGATTCACCCCCCCTGTAGTACCCCTACCCTAATCTATTTCTAACCTTGGTTTAATCTTGATTAGTTTATCTTAATATAATGTTATAGTCAGATGTTTGATTTAACGCATAGCTGTTGATGTGGTTTTCACACTAGTTGTATGCAAGTTATTCGGTGTCCCTATTTCGTGGTATTAATATTGAGCTAACGCTTTCATTAAGTTTATATATGTATGCATATATGACTCTTGGTTGCAGGAAATTTTAGGTACAACGCCGCATGAGTGCGGGGTTCGTCTTCACCTAGATTTGCAGGTTTGAGTGTACTCTTTTAATCCTTAGAGTTGGATTAGGTGGTCGTAAGACCCTAGTTGACCATAGTCATGCGCAAGTGAGCATCGTCAGTCGTCGTCGGTGTTCCCTCTTTGTTTGGGTTTGCGAGTCGTCTGTTTGGTTGACCTTCTTAGTTTGCGTGCTTGGTGTGTTTGGTTAAATTGATTAATTAGTCCTTAGTAATTATTTTGATTAAATATGTATTTGTGCATTAGAGATTAATGGACTAAATTAATCGGGATTTCGTTATGCGATTTTCGTTGAAATGAATTGCTTATTTTAAATTGGGAGTGAGTTCGATTAAATGACTGATTTTGAATATTAAATGCATTTTGAATATGCTGTTGAAAAGAAAGTCTTGTATTTAATTGCAATAGACTTAATTGTATTCTGTTGGCTTTTGAAATTAGAAAGGCTAAATTGAATTAAAGGGAGAAATCGATTTTGAATTGAAAAGCAAGTCTATTTGCTGTTATAGTTAGAAAAGAATTAGTTTTGGAAGATTATTTTTAAATAAAAATTTTAATTCCAAAAATGGAATTTTGGTCAACTCTTCCATATAACCTAAAATTTGGGGAAAATTTTGGGAGGATGGACATTTTTGGACAATTTTTGGTTGGAAAATAATTTTGGATAAAATTGGGGGTTTTGGGGAGGAAGAGAGTTCTTCTGGATCTGGCAGGATTGGGCTCTCCTTCAGCTCTTCCAGGAATGCGTATGAAGGTAGGATTTACCTTAACTGTTCTTCCTTCTTGTTTTGAAATGGTCTGTTGGGTGAAATTGATTGTTGGCAAAATCCAATCTTTTAAATATTGTTATCAGTTCTAAATTTGGAATTGTGGGTTAAAATCCATGCTTGTAGCTTGTGTTCTTCAAGAAAATTTCATAGTTAGACCATTGTGTTAAAATGGTTCTTTTTGCCATGTCTGGGTTTTCTTAAAAAAAAAAAAAAAATTATTTGGGTTTTGATGTTCTTCAATCTGTTTTGGGTATGGAAATCCATTTGTGTTTGAAATAATGAATACCCATCACCAAAAAGGGGATGATACCCAAAACACAGTTCTTATCAAATCGAAATTCATTATGAAATTTAGGTGTGGCGTTATTTTTGATTTCGAACTGTGATTTAAAAAAATATATATATATTATAAAATGAGCCTGTGCGTTTGGTTGTTTTGACTGTGGGTTGGGGTTTGGAGGGCGAGGAGCGGAGCTCCACCCGCTCCTCCTCCCCTCCCCCGCTCGTTCCCCCTACTCCCCCCACACTTGTTCTGAAAATAGCGGTCGCGGCTCACTGTGGTGGCCGCAGGGGCCGCGGTGGCCGCAGGGCGCCGCGGACCTGCGGGCACCACAGTGGCGCCGCCCGCATGGATCTGCCTATGGCTGGGGTTTGGCTCGCCCAACCCCCGCGTGGGAGGTGGGCCCGGCCTCCGCCGCCCCCCTTATTATATTATTGTTTCTAGTAAGTTTTAAATAAAGAATGTTTTTTTTTTATGTATTTTTTTTTTATTCAAAAAAATATATATATTATATTTAAATATTATTTAATGGAAGTTGTTAATTAAGTTTTTAATTACGGGTAATGCGGCATAGATATATATATATATATATGCTGATGAATTTTTTTAGTAGATTCTTATGCAAGATTTAATATTAAATTGTGAATACTTTGGGTAGATCAAATATTGTTATATTGGAAAAATCTTTTTGAGTTTAAACGTACTTATTGCCCATATATATATTGTTTGAAGATTTTAAGGGTATAAGTCATCTGGAAAGGTCCGAAATGAATATTTAACCATTGGTCGTTAGAAATTTAAACGATATGCTTTTGAAAATGATTATCTTCATTTGGATTCCCTTTTTATATTTATATTCCGGGATCCGTAAAGTGCATCTGGGCTTGAAATATATGAAACTGTAGAGGTTGGTTTCGAACCAGTATGTCAATGACGTTTTAATTGGAGATTAATATCTTATTTATTTGATTAATGGTTGTCTGAATTTGATTAATATGAATTTGGTTTAAGAACTCATTATGGCTTTATATGTCTGTTCGATGCTTTGAACCTTAGAGAGTTAGAAAACCAAGAACAACTTATCCCTTTATGAGGTAGATAACTGTAATCTGATATAGATCTTGTAGGAAACTTGATCGACTTTTAATGTTTAGATCAATTCGGAAAGATTGCATCTGTTGAATATTGTCTTTTCTGTTTATTGCCTATGCGAGTTTAATTTCTGTATTCGCTTTAATTATGAAATGGCAAGTCGTGCTTTGTCTGGTGGGTCCCTATTGTATGGATTGACTTGGGGTACCTGTTTCAATCCTCGATTCCGAGTCGACTGTTGTATTGTGATGTTGTCATAGTTGGTCATATCCTATATGTCTGAGTCAAATGATGATTTGTGGTTGACCGTTGTTGGTCAGGTCTCTAGTTAGAGTACCGTTAGTAAGTGTGCATCTATGAGTCGTGTTTGACCTGATGGTTGTTTCTCTCTTCTTGAACTCCGTTCGTCTGACCATGTGTATTCCTTGGTTTTGAGTTCGTCTGAGTTTAGTCTAGTGTTGTATGGGAAAGTGGCTTTCGATTGGGGGCCGCGCCCAAAGTGGCTGCTGGGTAACCCGTCGAAAGTGAGTCTAATAAGTGATAACCTTTAAGTAGATTAGAATGTAGTCTCTAAGTAAGATAAATGTGCCTCACACATGGGACGAGTGCTATCATAGACTCGACATGCTGTGAGAAGGCCTGAAATGGCAAACCATCATCCTTGTCTTCATGAGAGGATGTGTGGGTCCACATGAGGCTTGGATGGGCCGGAAGCTCGGATTAGGTTGCCAGGGTGACCCAGTGTATGGGGCCGAGACCTATGAAGACTTGCCATGGTAACCATACTAGGTTGTGTGATGACACTTGTCCCTACGTTCGCTAGCGTGTTGTCATTTTGTCCTGTTAGGAGTACCTTTGTGGGTCGTTCTTTTGTCTCTGCCCTTGCGAGTATCGGTTTCATGTTAGACCTTGGGTGGTGATGGCTCCGTTTTGTGGATGCTCTTCTGGACTTATGTTTTTAGCTTTGATTATGTTCAGCTGGATCCTGTTCTTTTCCAGGATCGTTTATGTATTAATTGACCAATGCGGTCGTTTGTATATTGTTTATGTTTCGCCTTGATGGCCGGATTGTAATGATGTAACCTCTTGTATTCTTAACTTTATTAATTATCAGAGGGGTCTTGCAATTGAGCAGACCCGGAGATGTAGCCCTTTAGGGGTGAACTCCGAGATCATTATGGTGTTATGTGATGTATTCTCTTATGTTTCCTTTATTCAGCCTTATCATGTATGATTAGCTTATGTTAGAATGGTTAAGTGGATAAATGGAATTAACTTTAAATGCTTATATTCAGTCCCTTCTTGAATGCCATGTTGATTGAATGCGTAAGTGGTTTAGATGAGAATTATCGTTGATGCATGTATGTAATCGTCTTTTAAAATGCAATATGATGGAATATGAAAGAATGTAACTTAGAGTAATGGAATATATTCAGTTGTTGTTAAAGAAATTAAGTATGCTTGAAAGGATCTCTTATGTTTATGATGGAATTTTAGTGTGTTAGAATATTGGATGTATGGCTTGTAATTTTAAATGAAAAGATTGAATGAAGATTATGAATAGATCTTAATGGATGAGTCCTTGCTTGTTATTTATATTTCCATCTTCTGAAAGAAATTATCCTGATTAAGAATTATCTCATTGTTAAGATAATCCGCTTGTTGTATTAATTGTGTGATTTAGTGAATTGTGAAATTTAAGTAATCTCGTTGGGAAACTCTTTAGGTGTTAGTTGATGTCTTCCGCTATGTAATCTGGATCTTTGTTATCTTGTTGTATTTTATGTGGTGTAACTTTAAAAAAAAATTATTGCACTCTATTCTTGTGTTTTGGCTTAATCCCTTCGGGGTTTTCCTGGCGGGGCATTACACCCCCGCCTCTCAGTCTTCCTTCTTGATTGCTGGTAATAGTTTATGCATAATTACTTCAACTTCAGCACATTTTCCCTAATTTTAGCATTTTTACAATTCAAATTAAAAGAGGGAATCAAAATCCAACCAGTGAATCTAATCAAAATTCTCATCCCTATCCTTGTTGATTTGAGGCTACATCTATTGGATTCACCCCTCTTTAATGTATTGGTCCCTCAACAAAAATTAGTGGTTTTACTACACTCTATGGTTTACCACCTTATTTTTCACCATTACACCCCCTTTGGCCCAAACGAAGGATAAAATGTAGACAAGACCTTGACAATCCTACTTTTATGTGTATCATCAACTCCTTTCCCATTCCACTAATGAGTGTCAATCTTTACATATTAAAATTCAACAATTCTTTGATTCTGGTATCATTCAAGTTAAAGGTGAGAGAGTGGCATCTTTGTCATCACCATTATAAATAACATATAAGTTCCTATTATGTTTCTCCTCACTATGTGACATTGTTATATTACTTATTGGTGGATCATTATCATTCATGGCGAAACAATTTCAGGTGTAATCATACTCAGTGAGCAACATAATAGCATATTTATTCTTGTCTTTGTGCTTTGGGGGCAAGAATAGTTTTCAATCATTTCTTTTATCTAAGGATTCACTTTTCCTTTGTTGAGTTGCATCTTTTATGAATGGATGTCCTTTCTTGTAGATAATTATCCTCTAGGAAAGTAAATTTGTGTCCCTTGGTTTGGACTTATTATTTGTTTGAAATGATACGTCTTTCATAAATAATCTCTCCTTAGTAAAAGTGTGCAATCATTCACTAAGAATCCACTTTTTCCAAGCAATGGGGAAGGTATGTATTCTTATTATGCTTACCATTTTTCAAAGGTGTCATCTTTATTAAAGATCTCCTCTCTTTTTGGAGGTAGATATCTTTATACAAATATCTCTTCCTCCTTTATCAATCATACATCCCTCAAAAGGATCCCTTTTCACTTGTTGTAAGATATCTCTTTTACAATTATCTTTTTCTAGCCTATAAGAGTTATACCTCTTTGGTTGGAATTATATGCATCAAGTTGCTTAAAGGATGTCTCCTTGGTGATAAACGTGTTTATCCTTGGTTCTTTCTTTTTATATAAAGACATCAACATAGGGCTATGTTGACATCTTAAGGGGGGAAATACATGTGGCCTCCTAAATACATATTATTATATTCTTAGGTGGGATGTACATGCTCAAAAAATAGACCAAAGTCTTAGATGAGATGTTTCATTCCCAAAACTAGATGTTTTCTATTATGCATCTTATATGAGTTGTTGCATGCTCAAAACCATACCAAAGTCTCAGACAGAGTGCTTCATTCTTGAAACCGACTAATGTCATATTAGTAGGATGAGTTGACTAGCATAACACAATTTTTTAGACCTTTTGACTCTTCATTTTCCTTTTGCAGGATGGGTTGACTAGAATAACACAAGTTGCTAGACCTTTAAACTATCATTTCCTTTTCCATGGATCACCTAGCATAACACAATTTGCTACCCTGAGGAATCCATGTTCCTTTCTCTATCTCCCATGAACATTAGATCATGGTTTCTTCTCCTTTCAATTGGTGTGTGTCCTTGGTCTTTATTTTAAGTCCACTTGTGCTCTTGCAATAACATTACCAAGAATGATATTAGTTGTTGAGGTATTTTGACATTGAGGTCTCTTCAACTAGTTGACTTGGAACTTTTTTTAAGCATTAGCATTGTTTTCTTTGTGTATACTTGAAAATTACTTACATGGATTGATAGGATCCTATACTTGGGGGATTGTGCACCCCTCAAATTTAGTGCTCTCCTATCCCTAGCTTGTCTTTCTCTTAGATTCTCTTCATTTCTACTTAATCGAGAGTATGATCATAAGATCATGCTTCACTAAAGTGGGAGCTAAATGTAGCATTGCAAATTTTACACCTTTAATTAGGGTGTCCAATTTCACAGTTATTGACACTCATTAGTATTTCCCATTCCTTTATGCATTATAGGATCTTTATTGATTTAAATTAATATTTAATTCAATATTATGAGTCTTATTCTACTTTAATACATCTTCACACTCTTATTGGGGCCCTTATTTCTAAGTGCACCCTTCATCTTACACTATCCTAATTTATTATAGATCGTGCCCTATTTTAAATCTCAAGACACATTTCCCCCACTTAAATATTATGTATTATTGCACAAAATTAATTTCAGCATTAGAATCCTATTATCTTTCACTCCTAAAAAGTTGGTTTGACACTGTCAAGACTGGGATACCTAAGGCCACACGGTCCCAAACTTTTTTCCTCAAATTTTGAGAGGATAATAATGGTCCTATCCTATTCAAATCTATCTCCATGCAAAAATATGATAATTCTAAGTCATCCTAAAGGTGATTTTATTATGAAATCCCTATATAAGCCATCCCTCTTAATTCATTTGATTAATCTATCAACATCTTATTCTTACCTCTTTATTATGGTATCATTCCAATTCAAAAGCAACACTTCTAGAGAATATCTGATTCAAGGAGAAACAAACTAAATCAAGGCTTCTTGATTTATGTTTCAATAATGATTTCATGATGGATTTTATGTGATTTATCATGTTTTGATTAAGTAAAAATAGGTTTTTGAAAGGAGCTCAAACCTTTTACATATCAAGAAAAAGAGAAAGCATTAGAGCTTAAAAGAATTATGCTTGATCACTCCATCAAAAAAATTGATCCCACCCAAACCAAAAACAGATCTCAAAACACATAACATAAAGATCTACAAAAAGACAACATAAAGAAAGCTAAAGGACAGTACAAAGACAAAGACAGAGACCGAGACCGAGACAGATAGATATTTTTCATAATGTCTTCAGCATGAACCACCATCTACTTCATGTTGTTCGCAGAGGTCTTCAAATCATCCAGCTCTCATCTCTTGATGTCACCCTGATTCCTGGTGTTGGCTCTAGCCCTCTTCTCATGACCTTTTTTATCCAACTAGTCCTTGTCACCCTCTTTATCTTTGATGTTATCAAATCTATTAATCAAAATGTTCATATTGTCCACAGAGGCTTTGAGAATCTAGAAATTTTGTTTGGCTATCTTCTTCACAGTTAATTCCATCCCGTCAACTCTTTTGCCCAAATTATTCATAGCAATTTCCATCCCATTCGCTTTCCTTCCATTTCCTTAACCTTCTTTTTAGTTTCAATAATTTTACTAACCATGTTTTCAATGGCTTCAACATTGTTGATTGCCATCGCCAATTCTTTAACATTTTCAGAAAGAGGTTTGTCGACTATTGTGGCTTTTTTGATAACATTTATATCATTCTTCAGGCTACCTATGTCTTTCACCATTCTACTAACTGTATCACAAAATCCCTTAATACTCTCATTATCCCTAACACAATAACTAGGTTTTCCCCTTTTATCCTCTTAGTCATCTTTCTGCAAACCTTGAGCATTCAAATCCTCATTACTACCCACAACCGGGATATCATCCCCCTCCTTACCATGCACATTGTCATTTTTATCCTCTTCTTCCTCCTCATCAGAAGCTATCAAAATTTGATTTATATCTTTTTTACCTCCCCTACTGATGTTCTTCTTCCTCTGGGTTTGTTTTGCTGGTCAATTTACCTTTCTTGCTTTTGATGAATTTTCCATTGAAGGACTCATCCTCGAAATCTGAGATATCAGAATCAACCACTATCCTCTTTCTCTTCCCCTTATTCCTCCCCTTTTTTCTTAACTCCTCCAACTCACCTTCTGTTTCTGAGTCAAAGTTAAAACCACTATCCTCACTCTCTGTTTCCTTGTCCCTTTCATTTTTACCTCTAATAGGTTTATCAATGCATTTCCCTTTCAGCAATTTATACACTAGAACCATAAGACCCTGATGAAGAGCATGGTCACCCTTAAGGTCTTTCTGCATTTCTTTAATTGTGTGATCCATGGAACAAGAAAGATAATAGGGCAAGCTTACCTTTTCACCATGGCGAAAATGGTGCCCGTAAGCTCTCGTAAATCTCCCATTCAACGTAATGTAGGTTATTGTAGCAAACAAAATGAACCTTCGTGGCCTGTAGATACGTTTTAGGGAGTGATAGGAGTTGTCGACCTTCACCATTTTCTTCTTCTCGCCATCTGTGATAGGAAATTTGTCCGCTACCTTATCAGAGCTGCTACGATCTCTATAGAACTTAATGCCCTCTGTCGCCATACCCGTGGCTTCTGCAATAATCTCCTCATCCACTGTCATCATCTAGGTGCCCACCAAAACTTTTCCACTCTTCCAATTCTTTATAAAGTTCTTAGTGACTATTGGGTCTTTACCACTAAGCCTCTCCATAAACACACTTAAATCCCCCTCTTGTAGAATCTCCCAAACCTCTCTGTTCTTCTTCCAATCCGAACATGAGGTTGGTTCAAACCTTTTTTTGTTCCCTCCCATTGTTCCTTCACAGTCACTGGAATTCCTACTCTCTGCTCTGATTTTTCATCTCTAGTTTCTATTATTGCCCTAAAAAATGGCTCTAAATCCATGCCTAGTTAATATGATAAGACACTTAAATAAATTCTTATCACCACCGCTGTAAGCCTTCATCAAAATAAGTGGGAGAAGCATTTAGGAATTATGATTGATGATGCCATGTTGCCTCATCTAGATACGGTCCAGATCGAACAAGGATTTCACCTCACACGCAAGTTCACTCTCACCATTAATAGTAATGATTTCCTCAGTTCGGCAGGCCAGGTTGGTTGCCCAGTCAGCACACAAGTTAGCTTCCCTATACAAGTGTGTGAAAACACACATATCAAATGTGTCACTTATTTTCTTTGCTTCTTTAATTACATTATTTATTGACCAAGAAGGCAGGAACACCTTATTCAAACAGTTTATGATATTCAAAGAGTCACCTTCACACCAGACTCTAGTGCAATTGGCTTCCTTTGCAAGTACCATCCCATGATAAGTTGGCATAGCCTCAGCAACATGATTAGTTTGATTTCCTATAGGTATACATTTAATGATTTTCCATTTTCCCCATTCATCCCTTAAAACCACTCCACATCCCGCATTACCAGGGTTGCCCTTTGAAGTGCCATCAAAGTTGATTTTCATCCAACCATTGGGAGGACATTCCCATTTCAACCTTCTCTAGGATTAATCTGAAAGAATTCTCTTCCCTTTAATCTCTAGTTCTTGAAGATTATGTGATCATCCTTATCTTGGGGATTAACAATTCCACCTATGATATTAATATTTTCCACTATATTTCATTTAATTTTTTTTAAAACAATTTGAGCCTTAGACACCTTCTCTCTGAACACTCTTTCATTTCTCTCTTTCCATATTCCCCAACAGATATGGGGTAAAGCCATTTTCCATAACAAAATTGTAGACTTAATCCTTGAGGGGTGATGCCAAGAATTAAAAACCTCTTGAACTGATTCCAGGAAACTCCAACTGATATTGAAGTGATCTAGACATCTTCCCCATATATCAGCAGAGAAGGGACAATGAAAGAACAAGTGGTTAATTTTAGGAATTAGGCCTTTCACCCAAGCCTTAGCCCAACAAGGACTCTCCACCTTAGAAAACTATTGATTATAAAGAGAGGCCACAAAAAAATTACCATTTATTGTAAGTTTCCAGATTAGTTGATCTTCATCATCCACCACTACCATGGAGTTCATAATTTTGTTTAGATTACCAAGGGAGGGATACACTTGGGATAATTCCTTCCACTGTCCATCATTCCAGTAGTCACCCACCATAGAGCCATATTTTTCCTTGCACTGATTTTGAAATTTACTTCAGTCAGGACTTTCACTCAACGGGGAGTCAAGCAACTAGGAATCTTCTTAGAATTTAATGAGGTTTCCTTTCCCCATCTTCCATTTCACACCTTTGGCAATTATATATCTTGTTCTTGAAACATTTTTCTAGATATTAGAGCCAATTGGGATATCTTCCGCATTGAGGAAGATTAGAAGAGTAGGATATTGTCTTTTATACTTGTTGTCCTATATCAGTTTCCATTCTCTCCGGGTGTTATAACCTCTCCAAATCTTCTTAGCCATAAGAAACTCATTCATGTATCTTATTCTTCTAAGACCAAGACCTCCCTTTCTTATGGGTTTACAAACCTTATCCCACACAATCAAATTCATTCTCTTCTTCTCCTCGACCCCTGTCCATAGAAAAGTTCTTTGAATTTTTTCAATAGCCTCCGCAAACTTGACAGGAATTTTGAAAAGGCTAATGGCATAAAGAGGAGTACTCTAAAGAGTAGATTTCAAAAGTTGAACCTTACCATCTTGGTTGAGAAGAGAACCTTTCCAACCAGCTAACTTCTTATGAAATTTATCCACAAGAGCTCCCCAAAAAGTATCAGGAGGATCTTGACATGAAGGGAGCCCTAGGTAGGAAGCAGGAAGATTCCCTAATTGACACCCCAAAATGTTGCTTATTTTTATCTATCTTCTTTTCAGAGTGTTGATGAAATAAACAAAGATTTTTAGACCAATTTATCAGTTTCCCAGTAGTTGTCTCATAACTATCCAATGATTTCTTTAAACTCCTAGAATCTTGCACTGAAGTCTTCCCCATAATAATAGAATCATCCACAAATTGTTGATGGGAGAAGACTTGATTCGCTGAAGAAGGTTTCAACCCACAAAACTCTCCCTTCTCAACAAGCTTTCCAATGCATCTTCCCAGACATTTCGCCATGATAATGAAAATAAATGGGGATAGAGGATCCCCCTGTCTGATGTAAGGAAGTAAAGTAGCGGAAACAACTTCCTACACTAACCTTGAGAGGAGGGTAATGCAAAACTTTTCAGATCATTACAACAGTTACAGAAAATAGAAATAGATATAATAACATTCATACCACAACACAATGATTTACGTGGGGAAAACCCTTTCGGGAGAAAAACCCCACCCTCCAAAAGCAGCTCAATATTTTATTCAGCAATCAAAAATAGATTACAAAATACTTGCAGAGCAAGCTCTTCGCAGGAATACCACTAATCAGAGATTCAGAGGCAACTCAATAGCCATAAGACTCTTACACCCAACCTCTATCTCACACACCTCATAAATAGGAGATACAATACAAGAAACCATCAAACGGTATTACAAAACCATGGGCTAAAACCACCCAATAAGGTGTAGCCGACCTTATCTCCCTTCTAGATGCCCTATGACATGTTAAAGCACACATCAACACGTGTCGCTCCCTTTTACAGCTCATTTATGTATCCGATACAAATTGTTTTTCCTATTTCAGGAGTACAAACTTCCGGAGGCCATAACTTGAGAACCGGGTGTCCGATTGACGAACCGTTTGAAGCGCTGGAAAGCTCGCGAAGTGCTCTATCACCTCGTAACCAGCTTTGTTGGTTACGGCCACTTTTCAGGGCGTTTTGGAGCCTCTAAAGTCCCCAAAATTAAGTTTAAATATTTTATTGCACCCCTCCAAGATGAAAACTTTAATATCTTCAAAACTAGCTGTGACCTTGCGACGCAACTTTACCGGAATGCTTATCTAGCCAACCAGAAGCTTCAGGGAGAGTTTCACACCATTTCGTGCTCAAATAAAAACTTACTATAAATAGTAACCTCACATAAATGCAAGGTTGAGACACCATTTTTCCCAACAAATCTCCCACTTGTCGAACACCTTGCATGAGCGGAAGGAAATGTCAACACAATGAATCAATTGCTAGGGGCCATAAGGCCCATAGACTCTGAACACCATCTGAACTTCTCTGTGCTCACAGCCTTAGTTAAAGCATCTGCAACATTCATCAAAGTTTCCACCTTAACCAGCTTCACCCTACCATCTTTGACCATATCTCTAACAAAATGATACTGAATATCAATATGTTTGGTCCAGGCATGAAATGTTGGGTTCTTAGCTAGGCTAATTGCACTCTGACTGTCACAGTAAACTGTCACTATACCTTGTTTTATTCCAATATCCGAACACAGTCTCTTAAGCCAAATGGCCTCTTTACAAGCATGAGTAGCTGCCATATACTCCGCTTCAGTAGTGGATAAAGCAACCACAGCCTGTCGCTTACTCATCCAACTAATTGCACCACCAAACAAAGTAAACACATAAGCACTGGTGGATCTTCTGCTATCAATATCACCTGCCCAATCTGAATCCACATAACCATGGATATCAAGGGAAGTCATGTCTCCAACTGAATTACCATGATAACACAAAGAATACTCTGAAGTACCCTTCAAATATCTGAAGACTCTTTTGACTGCATCCCAATGAACTCTACCAGGATTAGACATATATCTAGAAAGTACTCCCACTGCTTGGGCAATATCTAGTCTAGTACAGACCATAGCATACATCAAGCTTCCAATCACACTCTGGTAAGGCACCCTACTCATGTCTTCCATCTCCAATGGGGATGTAGGACAATCTGAAATAGATAGTTTCATTCCAACTGTAAAAGGAACACTCAATGGTCTACAATTCTGCATGTTGAACCTCTATAACACTGAATTCACATACTTACTCTGGCCTAGCCATAGCTTTCTGTTCACCCTATCTCTTCTAATTTCCATCCCAAGAATGTGCTTTGCTGCACCAAGATCTTTCATTTCAAATTTAGCAGCGAGCTGAGACTTCAGTTCTGAAATCATACCTTTCCCTTTACCAATGAATAACATATCATCAACATACAATGCAATGAATAAGAAATGATCACCATAAGATTTATAATAAACATAGTGATCTGATTTAGAACGTTCAAATCCCAAACTCAACACATATGTATCAAATTTCTGGTACCACATCCTAGGACTTTGTTTGAGGCCATACAAAGATTTCTTCAATTTACAGACCAAATTACTTTTGCCTTTCACCACATAGTGCTCCGGCTGTGTCATATAAATATCTTCCTCCAAATCACCATGAAGGAAAGCAGTTTTCACATCCATTTGCTCAACCTCTAAATCATAAGCAGTAGCAATAGAAACCAAAAATCTAATGGACGTCATTTTTGCAACAGGAGAAAATATCTCACCGTAATCAACACCCTCAACCTGAGAGTAGCCTTTTGCAACCAACCTTGCTTTATACTTCTCAATGCTTCCATCTGAACCAATCTTTTTCTTGAACACCCATTTACAACCAACAGGTTTTCGTCCTTCAGGCAATGGTACAGGATCCCATGTATCATTCTTTTTCAAAGCTGCCATTTCTTCCTCCATAGCAATTTTCCAGGATTCTGCATCATTCATACCTAATGCCTCTTCTACAGATTTTGGTTCATCCACACTAGTATTCAGAGCAAAAATACATCTCCAATCATCAGGTGAATACCTTTCAGGTGGTTTTCTATGTCTTGTAGACCTTCGAACAAGCTGAGTTGGAGGTTCTTCCTCCTCTTCTGAAGATTCAGAGCTAGACGAGCTCTCCTCAAATTCTTGCCTATCTAGGGGTCTCGATTCAACTCTTTCAGGTGTAGAAGGAAGTTGAATCACATCTTCTTTTTTAGTCTGTTCTGGCTGCAATGTAACAGAAGGAGACTTAATTTCTCTAAAAATAACACTTCTACTGTGAATTACCTTTTGTGCAACAGGGTCCCAAAGCTTGTATCCTTTCACACCATAACTATACCCGATGAAGATACATTTCACAGCCTTGTTCTCCAACTTTGTTCGCTTCTCCTTTGGCACATGTGCATATGCCTCGCAACCAAAAACTCTAAGATGTCTCAATGAAGGCTTGTGACCTGACCATGCTTCCATAGGCATTTTATCAACAAGAGCTGATGTAGGAGACCTGTTAATCAGGTAGCAAGCAGTGGCAACAGCTTCAGCCCAAAACTTTTGTTTGAGACCAGCACCACTCAACATACTCCTAGCCTTCTCCATCAGTGTCCTGTTCATTCTTTCTGCAACTCCATTCTGCTGTGGAGAATACGGAGTTGTCTTCTGCCTGTTAATTCCACAGTCTTTACAGAATCTATCAAAATCATTAGAGCAAAACTCACCGCCATTATCAGTTCTCAAACATTTTATTTTCTTTCCAGTCTGCAACTCAACCATTGCTTTAAATTCTTTAAAATGACTAAAAACTTCAGATTTACTCTTTAGAAAATAAACCCATGTCCTTCTACTAAAATCATCAATAAATGAAACATAATATGTGGATTTTCCAATCGAAGAGACATCTACTGGACCAAACACATCAGAATGGATAAGATCCAAAACACCACAAGTTTTATGAGAACTCGAGTAAAACTGAATGCGGTTTTGTTTTCCATAAATGCAATGCTCACAGAAATCAAAGTCAAGGTTACAGTCATTCAAACCTTCAACAAGGTTTTTATTTTTCAAGGTCCTTAGACCCTTTTCTCCAATGTGGCCAAGTCTCTGGTGCCATAACATAGTCTTCTCTGCAGGTAACTTTGCTTTAGACGAAAGAGCACCCTTAGGTACCCAAAAACCATTACCATCTGCTGAAGGTGAAACCTTCAAATCTTCCAGTGAAGTATCCGCAGATTTACTTTTTACAGAAGTGCTATTACACTCAACAGTGTATGCTTCAAGCTTATACAAAGTGCCAAACCTGACACCTCTAGCAACTACCATAGCACCCTTAATCATCTTACATCCTGCTTCAGAAAAGACTACCTGCACACCTGCATCTATCAGTTTGCTCACAGATAACAGGTTTCATTTTAATCCAGGGATATGCAGCACACCATTAATCCTTTTTATTCTACCATCAGAAAACCTAATTCTAACTTTACCTCGACCAACAATGTCTAGATGTGAATCATCACCCAAGTACACCTTACCTCCATTAAATCCTTCATATTCAGAAAACCAATCTCTATTGGAAGTCATATGAAAAGATGCACCTGAGTCAATTAGCCATGCATCATTACCTGCATGAGTCGCCAAAGCCGCAATAAATGCATTGCCATCTTCTTTGTCGGACTCAGAATCAGAATCGAACTTTTTCTTTTTCTTCTTCTTTTCTTTTTTGTAGTCCTTACGGATGTGACCCGGTTTACTGCAATTCCAGCAAATGACTTTGGACTTTCCAGGAGATTTCGATCTCCCTTTGGATTTGGACTTGTCGCGCTTCTCATTCTTCTTGCCTTTCTCCTTAGGTCTTCCACGAACGGTTAGGGCTTCCTTTGAACTGATGGATACCTTCCTTAGCATCTCTTCACCGAGTAGGGCACCCACCATGTCTTCAGATTTCAAAACAACAGAAGTACTACCGATAGCCATAACAAGAGAATCCCACGAATCAGGCAAAGAACAAAGCAAGATCTGACATTTCTCCTCCTCATCCATCTTAACACCGACGGATACTAATTGAGCCACAATCATATTGAATGCTTCTAGGTGGTCTGCAATTCGTCCACCCTCTTCCATCTTCAAGGAATACAATTTCTTTCTTAAAAAAATTTGATTTAATAAAGATTTCACTTGATACATCTCACCAAGCTTAGTCCATAGCTTCTTTGCAGAGTTTTCTTCATGGACATTGATTAGAACAGAGTCTGCTAGGCACAGTCTGATTAGACCCTTGGCTTTTCGGTCCATAACATCATACTGAGCTGCCGCAGTAGGATCTGAGGGCCTTTGGACATTCGCATCAACAGCATCCCAAAGATCTCGATCTATTAACAAATCTTCCATCTTCAGCTTCCACATCTCAAAATTACTTCCATTAAATTTCTCCACCTCTATTCTCCCTGACGAACTCACCATCTGAATATTCCTGCAACAAGATCAAAAAGTGTCTTCTGCACAAGCTCCCACTCAAATCTGGATTAGCTCAAAAAACCCAACTGCCCACAATTGAAACCAAAGGTGATCAGGCTCTGATACCACTTGTAAGGAAGTAAAGTAGCGGAAACAACTTCCTACACTAACCTTGAGAGGAGGGTAATGCAAAACTTTTCAGATCATTACAACAGTTACAGAAAATAGAAATAGATATAATAACATTCATACCACAACACAATGATTTACGTGGGGAAAACCCTTTCAGGAGAAAAACCCCACCCTCCAAAAGCAGCTCAATATTTTATTCAGCAATCAAAAATAGATTACAAAATACTTGCAGAGCAAGCTCTTCGCAGGAATACCACTAATCAGAGATTCAGAGGCAACTCAATAGCCATAAGACTCTTACACCCAACCTCTATCTCACACACCTCATAAATAGGAGATACAATACAAGAAACCATCAAATGGTATTACAAAACCATGGGCTAAAACCACCCAATAAGGTGTAGCCGACCTTATCTCCCTTCTAGATGCCCTATGACATGTTAAAGCACACATCAACACGTGTCGCTCCCTTTTACAACTCATTTATGTATCCGATACAAATTATTTTTCCTATTTCAGGAGTACAAACTTCCGGAGGCCATAACTTGAGAACCGGGTGTCCGATTGACGAACCGTTTGAAGCGCCGAAAAGCTCGCGAAGTTCTCTATCACCTCATAACCAGCTTTGTCAGTTACGGCCACTTTTCAGGGTGTTTCGGAGCCTCTAAAGTCCCCAAAATTAAGTTTAAATATTTTATTGCACCCCTCCAAGATGAAAACTTTAATATCTTCAAAACTAGCTGTGACCTTGCGACGCAACTTTACCGGAATGCTTATCTAGCCAACCAGAAGCTTCAGGGAGAGTTTTACACCATTTCGTGCTCAAATAAAAACTTACTATAAATAGTAACCTCACATAAATGCAAGGTTGAGACACCATTTTTCCCAACATCTGAGACCCCTAAAGGACTTGAAGAAGGGGGAAGGAGACCCATTGATTAAGACAGAAAAAGAAGCAAAATAAACTAATTGCAGAATAAGACTAATACTTCTAGAGCAGAAACCAAAAGCTGAGAGAACATCCATCATAAAATCCCAGTCCACTCTATCATAGGCTTTAGATAAGTCAAGCTTCAAAAGAAAGCCTTCTTTTTTAGCACTAGATAGATAGGGACAAAGCCACTTTGCTGGGGAGAAATGATAGAGGGAAGCAACTTCAAGATTCTAGAAGTCAGAACCTTAGAGATGATCTTGTACAAAGAGTTGCAAAGGCTTATAGGTCTGAATAGATCCATGGAATTGACTCCCATCTTTTTGGGAATAAAGGCAATTAAAGTGCCATTTAATTCTTTCAAAATTATTCTAGCACCAAAAACTCTTTCACAGCCCTAGAGACATCATCTGCAACAATATGCCAGTACATTTGAAAAAAGAACATGGGAAAACCATCTAGGCCTGGGGCCTTGTTACCTTCAAAGGAGTTGACAGCTTTCAGAATCTCATCATTGGATGGGATAGCAGTGAGATATGAGTTCTGATCCACATCCAAGATAGAGGGGATGCAAACCTTAAGGTCCTTTTGAGCTTGCAAATCCAAATTCTGATCCTTAGAAAGGAGGTTAGATAAAAACTCCATGGCAGCCTTCCTCATAGATTCTTCATCTTCAACAGTTCTACCATTAACTTTAAGTTGTGATATCATATTGATGGCCTTGTGTTTTAAAGTGGACATATGAAAGTATTTATTATTTATGTCCCCTTCCTTCAACCAAACATTTCTTGACCTTTGTTTCCAGAAAGTTTCTTCTTTTGCTATTATGTCATGATATTTCATAAGAATCTCATCTTCAACATCTCTCGATATCTTAGTATAGCCATTATTCTGAATCTCATCCTATATATCTTTCAGATCTAAGAGAATGGTGGCTTTAGAAACAAAGATGTTCCCAAAGGATTCCTTGTTCCATCTTTTAACATTATCTTTCACAAACTTCAACTTTTTGACCACCTTACATATAGTATTACCTTCAATTCTAACCTACCACCATTCCTTGATTTTGCTTTCCATATCCGGGTGTTTAGTCCACATTCTCTCAAATCTATAAGGGAAGTGTCTTCTTCCCTTCTTGGCATCAGCCGTGAAGGATATAGGATAGTGATCTGATACTGCCCTTATGTGAGCTGATAAAGAACAAAAGTAAAAATTAAACCAATCTAGAGAAATAAGAGCTCTATCAAGCCTGACCTAAATTAAGTCCTCACTGCTCCTTCTATTAGTCCAGGTGTATTTAACTCCTTGTGAATCCAAGTCATGGAGAGCATTATTATTGATGAAGTCCATTAAATCCAATCTATTGTCCATATTGGTTTGGCTCCCTCCCTTTTTCTCATTTTCCTTCAAAGGGGTATTGAAGTCCCTCATAATCATCCACTCATCTTCAGCAAACCTACTTCTAAACAAGGATAACCTTTTCCAAAAATCACTTCTGCTAGTCTTAGTGTTAAGGGCATACACATTAGTTAAGACCCATGAAGTACCCTCTTTCAAATGCTTAAATCTAATACAAGCCAAATTGTTGTTCTGAATCAACACTTCTCCCTCTACATTATTTTTATTTGAGAAAGTAACAATACCTCCCGAAGCTCTTTCTGAACTACCACCACTAACTCCTCCATTACTAAACATTTTCAAGCCTTCAACCTTATCCTTAGACATTTTAATTTCTTGAATCAAAAAATTATCCGGTTTTTTGTCTCTAATCACACTTTTAACTAAATCATGTTTGTGAGGATTATTCAATCCTTGAATATTCCAGGAG
Organism: Cryptomeria japonica; assembly: GCF_030272615.1. Taxonomy (NCBI): domain Eukaryota; kingdom Viridiplantae; phylum Streptophyta; class Pinopsida; order Cupressales; family Cupressaceae; genus Cryptomeria; species Cryptomeria japonica. The sequence goes on along the minus strand of NC_081411.1, from coordinate 575,370,925 downwards.
ATAATCTTCATGGTTTTTTTAGAAATACCTGCCTCAAAGATGGTTCTTTGAGTCCCATCTACTATATTCTTGCTTGTTTCCATGGTCCTCTTCTTTGCATTTGAGTATCTTCCTGGAGAAGTATGTTGAGCTCCCACATCCCCTAGTCTACTTCTAGTATTTTTGGTGGATGTGTTATTGTTTTTTCTATTATTGTTCTTTTTTTGTTCTTGTTCTTTCTTTTATCCTCCATTACTTCTTCTTCTTCCTTCTTTGACCCACTCTTTCCCAATGCCTTTTTAATGTCTTCCTCATCTCCCCATCTTGGTTCATTTTCCTCTGGAAAAGTCAACTTTACCTGAGCTAGAGAGGCTAATGAAATCGTTGATAGCCCTTGTTTAAAGATATTATCAGGTTGTGCATCTTGGATCCAACCTGCTCCATTTTATGACTCAGATAATTTTGATACTGAGTTAAAAATTGTCTCCCTCCTCTTTGTTATCTTTGGATTGCCTAACTCCCTTATCCATCTGACTGTTATTACTTTTCTCATTCTAATTTAAATTTTGTTCTATCTTATCCTTTTCCTTATTTTGACTGCTGACTTGTGACTCTCTTTCTCCATCATTTGAATCCTTTCCACTATTCTCTTTCTCCTTTTCCTGATGGGAGATCTTATCATTATCTCCTTTCTTCATTTCATTTCCCGACTCTCTGGCTAACACCTCCTCTATCCTTCCTACCTGGGACTGTTTCTCCTGATCTGGTCCATCAGAAGGCGAGGCTTTCAAAGAGTTGTCCACCTTTTTCCACACTTTAGTTTGGGATTGAGATTTGACCACATTGCTTGGGTATTTTTTAGCCCAGTGCCCAACTTTCTTACAGTGAAAGCATGCAAAAGGGATTGATTCATAAACAATATTCTGCATCCATTTGCCTAGTTTTGATTCTATCTCTATTTCCTCTGGCATAACCATTTCGGGCCCAACTCCTACATAGATTCTAGCATAAATAAGTCTTCTTCTGGATGTCGTAACTGGATCAATGGCAATAAGCTCCCTGAAAGAATTGGCTATTCCAACAAACACATCTTCGTCCCAATATTCCATAGGAAGCCCAGGACCACAAACTTATCCTCTCTTCCCGCATTAGGGTACCATTTCTGGATATACATTAAATATTTGCCTATCACCCAAGTACCATTGTAGAGGATATTTATGTGATCCTCCTCACAAGAGAAAGAAAGGGAAATTCATCCTTTGTTCATAGTGACCACATCAACCTGACCTTTCAAATTCCATTTCCTCTTAACAAATCCACGAACAACCTCAATGTTCGGTCTCATCCCAAAGAATTTGCCAATCAGAGTATTTTCCATTCGAGCAATTTTGTGATCTATAATTTGTTCTGGAATGGAAACGGTAAAATTTCCCTGAGAAACATTCAAAGTATTTTTAACCGGGGACAAAGATGAATTACCTTTGGGTTTGACCCCAAACAGAGAGGACCATTTACCAATGTGTCCAATCGATCTGGGTCCACCCTCTAGATCCCCTGAATTCGAAGGGGTCTCAAGATGCTTCCCATTAGATTCTTTTCCCTTCACTGGGTCCTCTGAACCGCTTGCCACTTGCTGTCCTAGAACTGCTTCAGGTTTGTCACCTCCCAAATTTAAATTTTGAACCTGACTGTTCACCTTGTCTGCTACTATCTGCTCCTCTCATGATCTGGGACCCCCTCCTAGGTCCCCCGAATCCAAATGGGCATCAGATTCCTTACCATATGAACTCTCCCCTTCCAAAGGGCTCCCTGAATCTCCTGTTGCATACTATCCTATTGTTGAACTAGTTCTCCCACCCAAAGAAAATGGATTTTTGGGCCTGACCACTCCCCTTCTCCTCCCCACTCCTCTCCATGGTATGTGCACAATCCATAGAAACCAATGTTTATTGCATCAACACATGGGGAAATTATCCTAGGGACATTTCTTCATCAATTGAAGGTATAATCAATTTAGTCAATTATTTCCAATTCAATTTAAGGGTTAATTACAAACCCAAGTTTTGACCCAGGCAAACCCCTATAAACCACCCAAACACCATTTTTCTCGTCTTGTGTGCAACTACAGGTTTTCGACAGAGATAGGAAAAACATAGTAGCTTTAGCAGATAGATACAAACTAGTACCCAAAACCAAGATAGGAAAACCTCAAACCAAGGCGCTTTGGGCATCATGGTCCTCCTAAGTTTGCACTAGATTTTAAGAGAGCAGAGTATAGGGTCTAAAAAGGTCACAACTAAGTTTGTGTGTAAAATTCAAAAGACCAATGTGCTCTGGGCGACATGGTCTAGCGAATCTAGCTCCATATTTCAGTCATAGGTGTACCTCTGTATTTCTTATACAATTATGTGTACTTGTTGCAAATTTTTTGTTTGTGCATCAACCTATTACAATCCTTTAAGTTTTGTTTTATATCATACTTAGATCCTAGTATAATATCATTTCAAATCCACACACTTTCCAAATAAATAAAGGAATAGAAGCCCTAAGGTACCATTTGGCTTTCTTTGACAAGAATTAGTCAAATTCAATCACATATTTGTGGCTTCATATTCCAATGTTTGTGCAAAAGTTAATCTTGGTCCTAATCCTACCTTGCTCCATTTTCAAACCTTACAGGTACTAATTTGGAGAAGAAGGAAAACAAAAAGAGAAAGGTGAGGTTGATTGAGGTTCTAAATAAGACTAACTAGATAGGGTCTTGTGACAAGGTTTGGGAGTTCCAAGAGAAATTAGATCAAATGGTCGAGGACGAGAGGATCTTGTACTAGTGCTTCTTGATGTGTTTTTTAATTTGTTGCTCAAAGTATGTCATTGTTTTAGTTCTTTCTATTGTTTTTGTGGATCCTCGGTCTCATCTTCATTTTTGTTTTTGTTCACTATTTCTATGTTGTTTCCTAGCTACTTTAGCTCTAGATAGTCTTTTTTGGTGACTACCTAATATTACTCTTGTGGTTATTTTGTAGCAACTTTGGTTGCTTTTCTTTGTAATGGGTTGGAAGTCTTTCCTCCACTTACCTTAATAAAAAACAAATATTTTTTTACTACATATTAAAAAATATGGTCACAATCAAAGGCTTATCTATGTTGTCACTCTAGGTTACACCTTTTGATATAATAACTACTTTTATACACATTCCTAATTATATTAAAGGATTCACAATAAAATCAAGTGTCATGTCATAACCAACCACAATAATAAAAAACTAGAAGACCATTGACATATATTTTAAAAACTCAACTCTTAAATAAATAAAATTAAATAACCCTTCTATTAAATTAAAAAATATAAATTATTTGGAGATTGATCCAAATTGATGTTAGCGGGTCTATTTTTTATGAATTAAATAGAAAAACATAATCTTATGGTATTTTAAAATATGTTTGTGACTAGTCAAGACTTGTAAACCGATATTTAGTACAAAGTTTCCAACCCCATAATGGCCAAACAACATGTAACAAATGTGAGTTCACATGGATGCACAGAAAGCACCCAACTCCCTCCACACAATATACTTAGGTTACACTTCTTGATGTAACAACTACTATTATGTACATTCCTAATTATATTAAAAGCATTATACAGTAACACCAAGTGTCTTGTCATAACCAACCTCATTAACGAACACTGGCACACAACTAACATATACAAAAAAAAAATTCTAAGTAAATAAAACTAAATAACTCTTTAATTAAATAAAATAAAATATCAAGATCTAGTTAAAAAAATACTAGATATCAATCTGAGTTGATGTGAGTGGATCCATCTTTGACCACTTAAATAAAACGAAAAAGAGAAAGACCTTATTCAGATAAAATACGAATATTAATCTGAGTTGACAACCCATCTTTGACCACTTAAATAAAAAAATATCGACTTATCAACTTTAAAATATTAATAACTCTTATTCTTTGTGTAGACACCTGGCATAACAACTTTGTAATTTACTTTATCCAATATAAAAATGCTAGCAATTGGTCAAGATTTGGCAAGCTTATCTCTATTGTCACTCTAGGTTACACCTCTTGATGCAATAACTACTTTTTATATGCATTCATAATTATATTAAAGGTATTCATAATAATATCAAGTGTCATGTCATAACCAACCACATTAATAAAAACTAGAACATCGTTGGCATGTATTTAAAAAACTCAACTCAAATAAATAAAATTAAATAGCCCTTCCATTAAACAAAAACAAATACTATTCAACTATTGATCCAAGTTGATGTTAGCAGGTTTATTTTTGACGAGTTAAATGGAAAAATATAAGCTTGTGGTATTTTAAAAAATGTTAGTGACCAGTCAAGACTTGCCAACCAATATTTAGTACAAAGTCTCCAACCACATAATGGTTAAAACAACATGTAACAAATGTGAGTTCACAAGAGCACACACAAAACACCAAACTCTCTCCACATAATGTATTTAGGCTACACATCTTTATGTAGTAACTACTTTTATGTACATTCCTAATTGTATAAAGGCATTAACAATAACATCAAGTGTCATGACATCACCAACCTCATTAAAAAGCACTAGAACACATAAAATAAAATAACTCTTCAATTAAATTAAATAAAACATCAAGATCTTATTAAAAAAAATGCGAGTTATTGATCACAATGGATGTGAACGGATCCATCTCCAACCACTTAAATAAAAAGAAAAAGAGAAAGATTTTAACTAGATAAAATACAAATATCGATCCGAGCTAACAACCCATCTTTGACCACTAAAATAGAAAAATATCAATTTATGAACTTAAAAATATTAATAACTCTTATTATGTGTAATTTACTTTATCCAATATAAAAAATGCTAGCAGTTGGTTAAGACTTGTCAAGCTTCTCTTTGTTGTCACTCTAGGCTACACCTCTTGGTGTAATAACTACTTTTATATACATTCCTAATTATATTAAAGGTATTGACAATAAAATCAAGTGTCATGTCATAACCAACCACATTAGTACAAACTAGAATAATGTTGACATGTATTTAAAAAATTCAACTCCTAAATAAATAAAATTAAAGAGCCCTTCCATTAAATAGAAATAGATACTATTCAAATATTGATCCAAGCTTATGTTAGCAAATCTATTTTTGAGAAATAGATACTATTTAGATATCGATCTAAGCTGATGTTAGCAACTCTGTTTATGACGAGTTAACTGGAAAATGTAACCAATATTTTTAAAAAAATTAGTGATTGATCAAGACTTATCAATTAATATTTAGTACAAAGTCTCTAATGACTTAATACCTATAACCACATGTAATAAATGTGAGTTCACATAAGCACACACTAAACACCAAACTCACTCCACACAACATACCTAGGCTACACATCTTGATGTGTGTGCATTCCTAATTATATAAAGGCATTATACAATAACATCAAGTGTCATGTCATAACCAACCTCATTAAAAAACAGTAGAACACAAGTAACATATACTTTAAAAAAAAAACCTAAATTCTAAGTAAAAAAAAAAAACTCTTCAATTAAATTAAATAAAACATCAAGATCTTGTCCAACTAAAATACGAGATATTGATCCGAGCTGATGTGAGCGGATCCATCTTTGTCCACTTTAATAAAAAGATAAAGAAAAAGATCTTATTATAAAATACGAGATATTGATCCGAGCTGATGTGAGCGAATCCATCTTTAACCACTTAAATAGAAAAATAACCCCGAATGTAAACTTTAAAAATATTAATTACCTCATCCATTCATCCATTCATTGTAATTTACTTTATCCAATATAAAAAATGCTAGCAGTTGGTCAAGACTTGTCAACCGATATTTAGCACAAAGTCTCAACGACGTAAATGGCTAAAACGACATGCAACGAACGTAAATGGCTAAAACGACATGCAAACGAAGCCCCTAATAAAAACACCTATGTCAAAAACGTCGTCCGGCCATCGAAGTATAATAATAATTAATGAGAAATTAACAACATTAGTCTAGTCTAAAATGTACTAATCATATTAGTCGGCTGAGATGTGGACTAGCACGATAAAGCGCGCCACTATTCCCCACGTCATTCTGCCAACCTTAAAACAAAATAAATTGACAAAAGAATATAAAAACAATTCTATTTTGGGCTTAAATGCCCTACATCCAAGGCTTTTTACAAAGAAATTAGACAAATTTTCTGGTTGCCTTGTCACTTTCCCAACAAAAGCGGCGAGTGAATATTCCACGTCAGCAGTGCTCTGTCTACGTCATGCCAGCTAGACTACGTAGAACGTCCAGTCATATGCTTACACATAATTGATTTCCTTCTCACCCCTTGGAGATGGGTCGACGGGGGAGTGGAGGGAAGAAAGGTCCGTGTCACGGGATTTGTGGACTTTTTAGGGTTTATTTTAGATTGATTGGGGTTAGGTACGTAAAAGTTTTCTGTCAACTTCCGTTATTGTTGGCGGTAAAGTTTTTTTTTTTATATGTGATTTTTTTATTTATTTGGTACAGATAAATACTTTGGTGTACAATCTTAGTCCTGTGTCAATGTGGAACATGTGTTGTCTAGGGAGTACAAGGTTTCACTATCATGTCCACTCAAAAAAATCTACCCATTGAAAAAGAGATGATACTAAAGTAAGGGAATGTACTCTGGAATATTAATTAAAAAAATAATCAGTTAAATTTATTTTATTTTTTATGTGTGAGATATTTTTAGTGTTTTTTTTTTTTTTTAAATTCGAGAAATGTATATGTTGATAAATAAAAGATGTACGATCGATAAATCTTTCAAGACAAGAATCTTGAAAGAAGCAACTAAAGTCTGAATATGACTCTTACAAAGAAGAGCACATCAACATAAAACATGTGAGTGAAACTATTGTTATTTTTGTTCTCATATTTGTGGTGTATATTGATTACAATTTTTAGTTCACCATGTCTAATCATATGCCACAAAGGGTATCAATTTATTAGGAATGATTAAGGCACGATGATGCGTTTTCATAAATTGTCACACATTTTGAGTCTAACTAAGTATAAAACATTTTTGAATTGGGAATTCAAGGCAAATATTTAAATTCAATTATAATAATTTGTTTGACACCGAATAGCATCCTCTAATTTTGTTATAGAATATTGCTATAAAGAGAAAAGATTTAAACATAATGATGCATTTTCATAAGTTGCTACACATTCTAAGTATAGATAAGTATAGTTAAGAGAATATTTTTTAGTATAATAAATATCATATTTAAAATAATCAATTAAAATTTTATTTATTTTTTATATGTATTAAATTCATGAGTTTTTTTTAAATCTATGATATGAATCAAGTATTATTTGTAGTAACCCATCTCCAATGATATGTTGCAAAGTGTATTCATTCATTTGGAGTGATTAAGGCATGGTGATGCATTCCCGTAAGGTCATATAAATTCCAAGTATATCTTAATATAAAACCTTTGTCAAGTTGGAAGTTTAACACATTTTAAATTTTGTATAATATGTTTGGCACTTATCAACATTCTCTAATATTGATATAAATATGGTTATAAAGTAGGAAATTTAGTTTCGCATGAATCTAATATAATTAAATAAATGTAAATAAGATAGATTTGACTAATATTAGTTGGGAATGGATAAATGGTTATATATAAATATTCAAAACTTAATTGGAGAAAGATGGGGTATTTAACTTTTGTAATTGTTAGTGTTTAAAAATAGATAGTTGTCAAAGGGTTGTAGATCAATGAGTTGAGCACAACAGGTGAGAGATAATGATATGTGGTATAAGGCCATTCGCCAAGGTTGGAACCCTAAAAGGTGCATTTAGGCCAATTTTGACCCCTAGGTGACTTTGATAGACTAGATCCCCCTTCACATGGCTGCTTAGTTGAAGGAAACTTGTGGATTAGTGTATGCTTACTCAAATTGTTGTAATAATCTATATAAAGGTAGAGGTATTGACATTTGTGTATTCTAACTTGTTTCCATAAAAAAAATGAATAGGCATATATGGCACATCTAATGACGATTTAATGGCCCAATGCATGATCTTATATGACATCAAAAGAAATATTCCTCTCAATTGAACCTAATGGCACTAAAGTGTAAATTTAACCTCTAACCCTTGCTTCTCTTTGTTTATGCTTATTTAGTCATTTATTAAACTTTTAAATCCTGTTGCTTGTCAAAAAATTGATTTTTAGCCTTTAATTAATGTATTTACCATGTTCCTATCAATTCACCTCGAGTATCATGTGTTAGGGTTTCAAGAAGATCCGAAGCAAATATGAAGTAACAATTATATGCAAATTTAAATACAAAAGATAAAGGAATAAAACAGGACACAGATAACACAAAGGTTTAACATAGTTCACCCAAAATGGGTTACGTCCACCATACAGAGCTGTCCAATCTTTCTTATTATCCAACAAAAACAATACATCAACATCCCAATGTCTTAAGCATCCCAGCTACTTATAACATGCATTGTTAGGGCACCAAACAAAGTCAGCCTTTTTAGGGTTTTATTACAAAGCCGCCCCCGAACCTTTGTCGCGGGCTACTGCCCGCATTCTCGGGGCCTGGCCCATCCTCAGACCCCAACGAGGATACGTGCTGAGTGTACAGTACTTTTCTGATCAGTCTCCACATATCAACAATCTCCCACTTAGAGACTAATCAGGCTCCACACCAAACAATCTCCCACTTGGAGACTGATACTAGATGACACCACTGTACTTGAAGCATCCACTGGATAAAACACTTAGACTTGACTGGTATAAATTCCACAATTATCAATCAAGAATACCAACAAAAACTGATGAAGAAATCATCTTCTCCTATGGAACTACCTTCGTGAACATATTGATAGGATTCTCGCTTATGTGAATCTTCTCAAAACATAACTGACCCTCTTCCAAAACAATCCGGATGAAGTGGTACCTGAGCTGAATGTGCTTTGTCCTTGAATGAAAAGCAGAGTTCTTCGCAAGATGAATGGCACTCTGGCTATCAGTATACAATGGGCGATCCTCCCGTGTCTGACCCAATTCCTCCAGAAAACATTGTAACCAAATCATCTCCTTGTTGGCTTCTGTAGCAGCAACATACTCAGCTTCAGTGGTTGAAAGTGCAACAACCTTTTACAGCCTAGAAATCCAACTGACTGCAGTTCCCCCTATAGTAAAAACATACCCTATAGTACTCCTCCATGAATCAATATCACCTGCCAGATCAGAGTCAACAAATCCACTCAGAGAAGCATTAGATCCTTTGAAACATAATGCCTTCGTAGTAGTTCCTTTCAAATACTGAAGAATCCATTTCACAACATTCCAATGTTCCATACCCGGATTACTCATAAACCTACTCACAACTCCAACTGCATGTGCAATATATGGCATTGTGCATACGATTGCATACATCAGACTGCCAATAGCTAATGAATATGGGATGTTAGACATTTTATTTACCTCTTCTTGTGCCTTTGGGCACATCTCCTTAGTCAATTTGAAATGACTAGCCAAAGGTGTACTAGCTGCTTTTGCATCCTGCATGTTAAATCTTTTCAACACCTTCTTCATATACTCACTTTGGGACAAATTCAAGGTTCTATTTTCCTTGTCCCGTGTAATCCTCATACTGAGAATTTTCTTAGCTGCACCCAAATCCTTCATAGCAAATGACCTAGCTAACTTCTGTTTAAGATCATTTATATGTTGCATGTTAGACCCAGCAACAAGCATGCCATCAACATAAAACAACAAGATAATATAGCTGCCATTATCCAATCTCTTAAAATATACACAATGATCAGAATGACATCTATGATAACCGTGTTCAGCCATGAAACTATCAAATTTTAAATACCATTGTCGGGGTGCTTGCTTTAGGCCATACAAACTTTTCTTCAACCTACACACCAAGTTCTCCTTACCTTTGACCTCGTATCCCTGTGGTTGCAACATGTAAATTTCCTCCTCCAAATCTCCATGGAGAAAAGTTGTTTTGACATCTAATTGTTTAAGATGTAAATCATCTGCAACCACAAGACTAAGTACAGTTCTAATTGAAGTCATTTTTACAACTGGAGAAAATATTTCATCATAATCTATACCTTTTTTCTGTGCAAAACCTTTTACCACAAGTCTGGCCTTATATCTTTTCTGACCTCCTTCCTCCTCCTTCAACCAAAAACCCATTTGTTAGGCAAAGCTCTTTTTTCTGCAGGTAAAGGGACTAAGTCCCAAGTCTTATTTTTCATCAAGGAGTCCATCTCCTCTTTCATGCCTAGCTCCCACTGTTGTTTGGCATCCACCTGCATTGCTTCTTCATATTCTTCTGGTTCACCAGAATCAGTTAATAAAATAGAATACAAAGAAGTAGAAAATCTTTCAAGGGGTCTACTTAACCTTGTAGAATGTCTAACACTTGCAGGAGTTTGTGGAACAATCTATTGTTGCTGAGCATCAGGTACCTGTGGCATTTCATTTTTAGGAATCTCATCCAACACCACATATTCTTCTTTGTCATGTTCATGCTTCTTTTCCTGTATTTGTTCTTTATACATGACCTTCTCATTGAATACATATCTACTTCTAATTATTTTCTTATTTTTAAAATCCTATAACCGATAGCCATATTCATCTATCCCATATCCAATGAAGGTACATTTCTAAGATTTAGCATCAAGCTTGGTTATGTTTTCTTTATCAACATGGACAAAAGCTTCACAACCAAAGGTTTTCAGAAAGGAATAATTTACCTTTTTTCTAGTCCATGCCTCCTCTAGAATACCACCATCCAAAGGGGTTGAAGGTCCTCTATTTATCAAATAGACAGCAGTATGTACAACATGCAACCCAAAAATGTAAGGGCAATCTAGCATGCAATCTCATGCTCCTCGCGTGTTCCATGATAGTCCTATTCATTCTCTCTGACACACCATTTTCCTGTGAAGTTCCTAGAACTATCTTTTGCTTTCGAATCCCATTTAAGGAGCAGTAATATTCAAATGTTTTGCTACAATACTCACCTCCATTATCCGATCTGAGACACTTCAACTTTTTTCCTGTCTCATTCTCAACCAAAGCTTTCCATTTCTTAAGAGTTTCAAAAACATCTAATTTTTGTTTTAGGAAATGTACCCATGTTTTTTTGGTTGAGTCATCAATAAAAATAACATAATAACAAGAGCCGCCAAGAGATGATACCTGAGTCGGTCCCCATACATCTCAATGCACAAGCTCTAACTTCTCACTCTTCTTCTCTTTCCCAACCTTGAGAAATCTGACTTTTTTCTATTTACCATAAACATAGTTTTCATAGAACTCTAAATCAATCTTCTTTAGTCCTGGCAATAGATTTTTGGAGTGAAGGATTTTCATCCCTTTCTCACTCATGTGCCCAAGCCTATGGTGCCACATTATCGAATATGTTCTTGCAACATCTATTGTTGTTGTCCCTGCAGTAACTTTATTTGTAGCAGCTAAGGTAGAGTAAGTGTTACCAGTACACATATATAATGTGCCTACCTTCTGTAAAGCGAAAAAATCGAACCCTAGTCGTTCTCCCCTCCCCAACTCCAAGGAGAGAGAAGGGAGATTCACTAGGGTTGATGGTTTTCACTTAGGAGGGACTTCACATTCAAAAGAGGGGTTGAAACCCACAAGATCCAATCCCACGCAATGCAAGATTGGATTCTATATGAGTTTCAAGGGTTGTGATAGCAAAGATACCCTCTTTTGTAAAGAAATGTAGATAGAATGATTGAACTAGGAATGCATGTAAAGTGGGAAATATTCGCTTATAAACTGAGATAGGGATATGATATGAAGTTGCGGACCTGGAATTGGTAGTAAAATGTCGAGACGGTGCTGTCCTGCAAATTTGAGCAAAAGTTGACGGGACGATGGCGCCCGGCGTGCACACGGTCCTTCAAAAAATCTGCGAAACGAAGGGGGATCTGTTCGTCTCTGCACAAGGATTCCAGATCTTCAATTTCAGCCACATACCTGCAACCTGCAACCTACACACAGAAAAGCGAAGACGATTGGGGGGTTAGGGATTAGGGGTTTGCCCTTAGGTCAAACCCCAGTTTTGGAATTAAACAAGAAATGAGAAATGTTGTAAATGTAAATGACTGTAATGTAAAACAAGTACTAGTACCTTGTTGTAAGGATGTTTGTATCCTTATATGCGAAGGTATAGATGTTGTTGTTTGTTGTATGTTGTATGTTGTAGCATGTGATCTCATCTTCAATGGTTGAATCCTTGTCTTGAATGCAACACCTAGCCTTGAATGGAGACTTAGAATGATCAATTGCTTGAAGGAATGTTTGAATGCTTGAATGCTTGAATGTTTGAGTATCGTTTCCACGCCTTGTACACATCTGTCCTTCCTCCTCAAAATGGGAGAGGAAATTTAGTTTATATACTTGCCAATTAGGGTTGATAGACTGATTTTCCCGACCTTAGGCCGACCAGGAAATGTTATTTTCCAATTTGCAAACAAAAAGACCCGAAGTCCCATAGGAGACCGGGCCCAAAATAGGGCCAGGGACCAGGGCGCTGGGCGCCATGGTCCTAGGGGACCAGGGCGCTGGGCACCCTAGTCCTTCAGGACTAGGGCACTGGGCGCCATGGTCCCACCTCCAGGGACAGCAGGGTGCAAGGAGGATCAGGCCAGGGTGCTGAAAAATGCAGTTTTTGATGTCATGAACAAGTTTCGGGGTCTCCATTCAGGTTCAGTGTTGCATCGCCATCGTGAAGACCCAAATGCGGTCGAAATTGCAAGTGTCGCAATTTTAGGACGCTACATTTAGCCCCCACTTTAGCGAGAGTATAAGCGTACACTCATACTTCCGGTAAAGTACAAGGAAACAATATTGAAAGACTTTCACCAAGTCAAGGAGGCAAGATACACCAAGCCCCCAGTGGACTAAGGATCTTACGACTTCGATTGACAAAGTAAAAGGGAAGATCACGAGGGAGAACCATGACTATCAGTAGTAGGGTTCCCTCACTATGAGTCATGCAAGAAAGATATCAAAAATCTTCAAGGCAAAATTTGTCAAGAAATTTTCAAGTATCTTGAAAAGATATGAACGGGATGTATGCCCCCTACATTAAAGCGATCGCACACGCCTTACCGGGGGTGATTGCTTTAAGGTAGTGATACATATAAGAAATGAGACAGGAAAGGAGCACGTTATTGCAAGGATTTAGCCCCCAAGTGTGAGATAAGCCCAAGGATAATAGACACAAAACACAAAGCACAAGGTGACTTCGCTTTCCTCGGGGTCAGTATGTTGTACGATTATTCATGTATATCATATGTATGTATGCATAATTGTTCTTCATTCCCCAATCAAGGAAGGTCACCTAGAAGAAGGGAACACATGTGTCTTTTGAGTCAACATGAGAGAGATCGAGAGATCTCAATGTTTTGCATCGTCCTCAAGTAGACAACACTAAGGACAACAAATAGAAGAATGAGAGTAACATATAGAAGAAGTAACAAAAGAAATAGAGGAGGAGAGAATCTGCTATGCTAATGAAACTAGTCTAGCATGTCATCTACCCCCCGATCTTGCTGATCAATGTTTCAGGAAGGTAGGGAACATGCTAGAGGAGGAACATTCAACACAGCAGATGGAGCTATCACAAGATCCAAACAAGGGCTATGTTCATGTTCCGAGCCACGTTGTTCTTGTCTAGGAGCTAGGATAAGTGTTTTAGAAAATTCATTAGATAAATGGTTATCAATATCAACAAGTTCATATTCACTATCAGAAGCAAGAGAAGTAACATTTTCATCTATATCATCATCAAGATTTATAAAAATAGGATCTTTAACTCGCACAGGATCAAGACCATCATGCATCTTATGTTTAGGATATTTTGGCTCAATGTCCGGCTGAGGAGAAAATGGAATAATACTAGTTGAAGGTGTTTTTGGGGATTGCAAAGTTTGAGCTCTAAGACGACGCTTTCGTCGGCGTTCACGTGCAGAACGATTTCGTCTAGTCTTAGTAGGAAGTTGCGAAGATTGAGGAGGAGGAATGTTCTCATCCTTATCACTTGGGTGTTTAGGTTGTGGTCTCTTAGGTTGAACAATAGGAGAAGAGGAAGGTCTCTTCTCTCCATAAGAGGAAGGAGGAGGAACTGCTCCATATAAGGGAGGAATATTTGGTTTTGGAAGGAGACCAAGTCCATCATGACGAGGAGGGATAGGTCTACTTTTGGGAAGTTTATTAGATATAGGCATAGTCACATCCATAGGAATGGGTGAGGAATCTTCTTGAGGAAAGACATTAGTTTTATCTTTCAAAGGAAGAACTTCCTTCTCAAGAATGATAGGAATATCAAGTTTGGATGTTCTAGGTTCACTTAGAGAAAGGATCATATCTTTTTTCCACTTTTGATAAGATTTGAAAAGATGATCACTTCGCGGAGGAAGAGATTGGAATTGTTTAGGCCAAAAGTAATCAATAGGAACGCTAGAAGTTCTTTCAGCTGGTTTAAAGAGACTATGATTGACAGTAACAACTTCACCATTATGGGGAAATTTCAAACACTTGTGAATAGGAGAAGCAATAGCTTTCATGGAAGATAGCCAAGGATAGCCAAGCTTCACATGAAATTGTTCGGAAGATGGAATAATAGAAAAGTTCACATCAAGGGATTTGTTATGAACTTCAATAGGTAATGTAATAGAACCAATTGCAGGAGAAGAAAATGCATCAAATAATTTCACAACCACATCTGTTTCATCATAGATTACTTGATTCAATTGCAAAGTAAAAAGAAATTCTTCAGTAATGATATTAACCATACAAGAAGGATCAATAAGCACTCCACGGCAAGGTGTATTTTTGACTTTTGCAACTATATATAAAGGACCATCAGGTGCCCTGATAGTTTCACTAGAATCAAAGGTGATGGAGAGTTCTTTAGGGATTTTCTGCTGCTCTACAAAGTTAATCACATTCGGAGTCATAGACACAAGATCATCAGGTGAGACAGAGGAATCAGTAGTATCAATCGCATTAGAGGTATGAGAAGGAAATGGATCAGTAAAAATCTTAAGATTTTGGTTAGGAGGAGCTACAGATGTGTTGCCTTTATCATTCACTCCAGAAACAGAAATAGTATTATTATCAATCAAATCTTGAATTTTCCCCTTTAAAGGAAAACATTTTTCAGTATCATGCCCAGGTTGACGATGAAATTGACAAAAAGATTTGTTATCAAAATAGGGTGAAATAATCTTTGCAGGATCAATTTGCCTTATAGGAGGAAGAGTAAGCACATTTTGTTCTAATAACTTATTCATAATACTATGCAATGATTCATTCAAAGGAGTAAACTTTCTTTCTTTCTTGAAAAACTTAGAAATAGGAGGCACACCTGATGCTGCATTCACATTGTTGTTGATGATGTTTTCATTGATTTTAATGGACTCTCTGTTCAGTTTAAACTTCCCAAATGGTTGTTGACTACTATCACCCTTATCACTCGAAGCCATAGGATGTGTTTGTTCCATTTGACTCATAGTCAGTTGATAATTGTGAAGAGTTGCACACAACTGTTGGAAAGAAGTAAACTCAGAAAATAGAAGTTTATCTCGAATATCTTTTTGTAAATTAGAAATAAAGATTCTTTGAATATCATTGTCAGGCACTGGAAAAGAAATTTGAGCATACAAATGCTTATATCTACCAATGAAATTAGTCACTTTTTCTTTAACACCTTGTTTACAATGCATTAAATCAATCAAAGTAACCTTAGGACTTATATTGTTTTGAAATTGTTGAATGAAAGCATTTGCAAGTTGTTCGAAAGAAGTAATAGAATAGGAAGGCAACGAGCAATACCATTGTAGGGCTTTGTCTCTTAATGTTCTAGTAAACAGTTTTGCAAGCAACCTTTGGTCATAAGCAAAATCAGTACATATTGTTTGAAAGGTCTTAACATGTGTTAGAGGATCACCCTTACCATTATAAAGTTCCAAGTGCGGAATTTCAACATGTTTAGGGGGGATAGCTCGAACAATGTCAAGAGAAAGTGGGCTCGCAACATCAAATGTGGGCACACTAAACTTAGATTGATTCATAGAGGCAGTTTGTTGCTGTAAAGAAGAGACAGTTTGTGCAAGATTGTTAATGGTCGCTTCAGTCGAAGAGTTCATATTAGACGTGTTAGATTGTGATGGAGGTGTTATGTTATTGAAAGAAGGTAGAGAGTAAGGTGGTGGGACACTATGATATTTAGTCATAGGAGATGATTGGACAGGAGGAACACTACAAGGAGGAATGGAAAACGAATTGCCCCCTTGTGTCATGTTCATTTGTGGTGATATAATAGGAACACTTATTGAAGGAATGAATGAAGAAGTTGGATTGAATGAAGGAAGAGGGTTGATTGAAGAAGAAGGATTGCCCCCATGATTAGTGATCATAGGAGGAATGTCTTGTATTGAAGTAGTCATTATGTTTGATGTAAAAGTAGGTATACTAGCAATAGGAGTCATCAAAGGAATAGAATGATTAACTTGAATAGGAGGTTGTGTATAACCTAAGGTTTCAGCACAACTCTTCATAGGCATCACATTTGAATCCACAATGTGTGCAATACCACGCAAAATATCAATTCCATTCTTATCACTTTGAAGCATACGTTTTAGACCCTCAATTAAAGGAAGAGCTTGACTATCGGGGTATTCTTGAGACATCCATTGTCAAAAATCGTCAAATTGATTATCCAATTTTGAAAGTTGTTCTACAGAAACCTCATGGAGAGCTTCTTCATCATTAAGAGGATTAGAGGAATTACCCATGTCCTCGTTAAAAAGACCATTCAAATTAGGTTTTATCTCCTCAGTAATTAAACCTTGGAAAGACTTAATTCTAAGGCTTCGTCTAATGGGAATAGTGTAGGTAGGGCTTATTGTTGTAAAACTCATGCACTAAAGAAAGAGAGAAGATTTTGAATTTTAGAGGTAGCAAATTTCAGTAAAACCAGCCAATCTTCTAGATTTAAGCTGTTAAATACAATTAGGACAATCTCTCGAAATTTCAGAAAAAATGTCTGGGACCGTGGCGCTCGGGGTGCACACGGTCCTCGCAACTTTTTTTGAAATTTGCAGGGATGAAAGTTATGATGATTTTACAGCTAACCTGAAAAAATTGAGTGATTTTACGATCTGTAGATAGGCCAAATTAAAGTTGCAATCTCAAAATTGAATCTTACCAAGATTGTCGAAAAATGCAAAATTTGAATTTTGAAAAAGAGAGGGAAACTGAAATTTTGAATTTTATGATTTTAGAGGGAATACCAAAAGCAATGCAAGTTTTGAAATTTGAAAGTTGACTCAATTTCACGCAAAATTCAATTTTGAAAGCAGAAATCAAAGTTGTTGTAATTAAGCACTTAATTTCAAAAGTCACAAATTGCAAAAATTTGAATAAATCACTAAAATTTCGAATGAATGATAACACACTTTTCACATTTAGGACTGTAAGAAACACAATTTTGACACAAATTTCAATTTCAACAATTTTTGAATGATTAGAAGCCTCAATCCAAGCAATCGCTAGACCAACTTTGACTGTAATTTTGAAAGTGTTAAAATTGATAAAATCAGCCAAAATTTTAGATTTTAGCAAAAAAAATACAGTAAGATCTAGCTCCCGAAATTTCGGAAAAAATGTCGGGGACGATGGCGCTCGGGGTGCACACGGTCCTTGCAACTTTTTCCCAAATTTTCAGGGATGAAAGATATTGTGATTTTATTGCGGAATCCAAAGTTACAGCTGATTTGGAGATGTTTTGATCAGTGAAATTGTCGGACAAAGGTTGAATCAAGAGGGTTTCAAAAATTAGGGTTCTGACCTTTAACCACTTAATTTTCAAAATTAAAGCACAAATATGAATTGATAATTTGTAATAGAAGGGCAGATCTGAAACAAGCATTAACAATTAAACATTTCACAAGCTCAATTACTTAAAAAGAAAATTTACGGTTTTTATGCAATTAACCTCTAAAATTTTGCAAAAGATCAAACATGGAAATGTAATCAAGGAATCCAATTTTCAGATCTAACTATGAATAATCAGAAAGGATGTTCACGTCGGGTTCACCAAAATGTAAAGCAGAAAAATCGAACCCTAGTCGTTCTCCCCTCCCTAACTCCAAGGAGAGAGAAGGGAGATTCACTAGGGTTGATGGTTTTCACTTAGGAGGGACTTCACATTCAAAAGAGGGGTTGAAACCCACAAGATCCAATCCCACACAATGCAAGATTGGATTCTATATGAGTTTCAAGGGTTGTGATAGCAAGGATACCCTCTTTTGTAAAGAAATGTAGATAGAATGATTGAACTAGGAATGCATGTAAAGTGGGAAATATTCGCTTATAAACTGAGATAGGGATATGATATGAAGCTACGGACCTGGAATTAGCAGTAAAATGTCGAGACGGCGCTATCCTGCAAATTTGAGCAAAAGTTGACAGGACGATGGCGCCCAGCGTGCACACGGTCCTCCGAAAAATCCGCGAAATGAAGGGGGATCTATTTGTCTCTGCACAAGGATTCCAAATCTTCAATTTCAGCCGCGTACCTGCAACCTACACACAGAAAAGTGAAGATGATTGGGGGGTTAGGGATTAGGGGTTTGCCCTTAGGTCAAACCCCGGTTTTGGAATTAACCAAGAAATGAGAAATGCTGTAAATGTAAATGACTGTGATGTAAAACAAGTACTAGTACCTTGTTGTAAGGATGTTTGTATGCTCATATGCGAAGGTATAGATGTTGTTGTTTGTTGTATGTTGTATGTTGTAGCATGTGATCTCCTCTTCAATGGTTGAATCCTTGTCTTGAATGCAACACCTAGCCTTGAATGGAGACTTAGAATGATCAATTGATTGAAGGAATGTTTGAATGCTTGAATGCTTGAATGCTTGAATGCTTGAATGTTTGAGTATCGTTTCCACGCCTTGTACACATCTATCCTTCCTCCTCAAAATGGGATAGGAAATGTAGTTTATATACTTGCCAATTAGGGTTGATAGACTGATTTTCCGGACCTTAGGCTGACCAGGAAATGTTATTTTCCAATTTGCAAACAAAAAGACCCGAAGTCCCATAGGAGACCGGGCCCAAAATAGGGCCAGGGACCAGGGCGCCCTAGCCCTGAAGGACCAGGGCGCTGGGCGCCATGGTCCCACCTCCAGGGACAACAGGGTGCAAGGAGGATCAGGCCAGGGTGCTGAAAAATGCAGTTTTTGATGTCATGAACAAGTTTTAGGGTCTCCATTCAGGTTCAGTGTTGCGTCGCCATCATGAAGACCCAAATGCGGTCGAAATTGCAAGTGTCACAATTTTAGGACGCTACACCTTCTCACCTTTAGCTACTACAAATGATCCTTTAGTGCCCTTCCCGATACTATCTAAGAAGGTAACTATGCAACCTTCACTACCTAGTTGCCCTACAGAAATTAAATTTCTTCTTAAATTAGGAACATATCTTACCTCATGTAGAAACCAGTCATTTCCATTCTGCAACTTGATCTTTATCTTTCCTTTTCCAACAATTTAGCAGGGCTCATCATCACCCAAATATACTTGTCCAAAATCACCTTGAACATAATATAGAAAATATTTTCTATGGGGTGTAGCATGAAATGAAGCCCCATAATCTATTACCTAGGAATTATTAACATTATCCAAACATAAGATTAAAGCATCTTGTAAACTATTACTTGCAATATTAGCTTCCTTACTGTCATTTTCATTTTTGTCTCCTTTATTTTTTTGAGACCAATAGTCTTTCTTTAGGTGACCAGGCTTTCCACAATACTAGCAATCTTTCTTTCCTCTAGATTGAGAGCGTCCTTTCTTTGACTTCCCTTGTGACTTCTCATTCCCAGGCCCTTTTCCTCTTTCCTTTGATCTTCCTCTATTCTCTACATTCAAAACACTACTTGATGATGTTGAAGTCTCACCTGTGCTTTTCCTTCGCATTTCCTCACTTAGGATAACACCAACAATATCATCAAATATCAAAGTATTTTTACCAGAGACAGAGTTACTTACAGCCATAACCAAGCTATTCTAGCTTTCTGGCAAAGAACATAAAATCAAGAGAGCCCTAACCTCTTCTGCAAAGGTAATTTTTACCGAAGACAATTGACTGGTAATTGTATTAAATTCATTTAAGTGCTCCACTACAAATCCTCCCTCACTCATTTTCAAATTAAACAAATGCTTCATAAGAAATACCTTATTCGAAGCCGAGGGTTTCTCATACAACTTATCCAATGTCACCATCAAATCTATAGTCATTTTTCCTTCTGTTATATTGAATGCTCTAGACAGTGCAAAGCACAGTCAAATGGATCCCAATGCCTTTCTATCTAAAATGTCCCACTCTTCATCTGACATTGTGGTGGCTTTCTTTGCCTTTCCTTCCAACGGCTGCCACAAATTCTTTTGATACAAGTAATCCTCCATCTGCATTTTCCATAACTGATAATTCCAGCCGTTAAAATGTTCAACCTTGAATTTGGAATCCTCCATTGCTCCCACTCAAATTTTAGAGTCCTGCCAATTTACATAAAACCTCGCTCTGATACCAATTGTTAGGGTTTCAAGTAGATCCCAAGCAAATATGAACTAACAATTATATGTAGATTTAAATACAAAAGATAAAGGAATTAAATAGGACATAGATAACACAGAGGTTTAACATGGTTCACCCAAAATGGGTTACGTCCACCATACACAACCGTCCAATCTTTCTTATTATCCAGCAAAAATAATACATCACATCCCAATGCCTTAAGCATCCCAGTCGCTTATAACATGCATTTTTAGGGCGCCAAACAAAGTCGACGAGGATACATGTTGAGTGTACAGTACTTTGTTGATCAGTCGCCACATATCAACATCATGTTGACCAATTCACCCATTTATAAGAGTTGGGGGGAGGAAATCTTCTTAAACTCAGTAGTTTGAGATTCAAGAAATCATATTAATCTTGAAAAATACTAGGATAACTTTTGGGGGATAAATGGAATCATCCATGATGGCTAGATACATGTATGGATGCAATAATTAGATATTTTGGTACAAGATAAGATGAATCAAGAAGGAAGAGCACCTAATGATTTGTTGACAACCAAAGTACCTTAGTAGATAGTGGAATGCATTGATAGTTACTTCTATGAAATCAAAAAGAGGAACTTGGTTGTGTATGATAGTTTTGATCTCATACATGCTCCTAACTAGAAATCATTTCTATCGTCATATAGCCCAAACATGAAAGCTATCATTGAACATACATTTGATGTAAACTTAGATAGTATGATGAGAAGCTAGGGAGTTTAGTGTTTCGTATTTCATTGTGTACCTCTTTATTAAGAAACCCAAGTTAATTTATGAACTTTTATCTTAGGCACTCTTTAGATTCTTGTAGCTATAATTGAAGGATTATGCCATGCATGATAATTGTAACATGTCTTTAATACTATTGGCACTCGCCATCACTTGAATAGTTTTCCTCTACAACAACCCCATCTTGGAGTCGTAGCATTCAAAACAACCTTTCTCTAGTTATAAGTAGGGGTATGATTATGGGAACATGTATTATGATAGAGTGGAACTCCATAACAGTATGTCAAAAGTCTATTTTTTCCTAATTGGAGTATTTTGAGCATGCATGCATGAACCCCTCCTTAGAGGATATTCATTGGTCTACAAAGGATAGGATCAAAAAATTATTCATTATGTCAAAAATAGGCATTAGGTTAGAATATTTATTTGTTTTGTTATTTTTATATATACGACCAATGTTGGTGCCTTCACTTATGCTAGGGTAGAAACACACAATTTTCTACCTTAGAACTTGGTCGGGATATCAATTTCCACTCAAATTAATAACTTAACATTAAACATTATTTAACATTAATAATTTCTCAAAAAACATAAACAAGCACACATTCACACAATGAGGACTAGATATATGTGGGCCCAATATGGGAAAAATCATGGTGAGAATAGCTACTTGGACCTACTACCCAAATCCAACCTTACAAAAATAATGTTACAATCATGAAGTAGGCACCAACCTACTAGAGACATCAATCTCCTTTTGTATTTGCAAGCACTGACTTGTTGGAGACACCAATCCCTAATATAGATATATGAGCAACAACTCAAAGGTGAAATAATAGTTCCACCATAATTCAAGTTACAACATGATAGACTGCAAACTTTTAGATCTAATAGCTCATCTTCTACTAGATCTAATCAACCTCCAGACACTCTCCTATGCAACATATAATATTCTCATAATGGAACACATATATTAGGATTCTATACACAACATCATCCTCAAATTTACACGATATGAACCTGTAACCTTTGAAATACACTTAGAAATGAATCTAGGATGCCTATATATGTGTGTTATAGTTACAATTATAATCATGTTGGCTCAAAACATAATTAATCATTCTTAGGTCATCCACACAAAACCTTCTTCACTAAGTGCATAATAGGTGACATCCAATTAGACCACATGCTTAAAAAGGTATCTTAATCTTGTCTTAAAGATTGTTCACACACAATCTTTGACCAATGCACATGCTACAACTCAACTGCAAGTAAACCACATAAAACATGTAATAATTCTAGCCCAAAAGGCTTATACATGGTTTTACACAAGGGAACACATCTTGGAGATCCTATAGAGGACCTATCTTGTCCCAAAGAACATCCAAACTTAATCTCCTACTACACATGCATTAAAATTCTATCACATCACTCCATAACATGGACCACGTTAGCTAACAACACAATAACCAAGCTAACAAAAAAAAAACATTACATTCCACTACACCACAACTCTAGAAACTCTAAATACTAATGAAGCATGTGTAAACATACTCTCCTTTCAAACTACAAGACAATTTTCAGACATGAATAAATGCAAATCATAACAAGTTACTAGAACAAGCTCACTATCTGAGTACACCATGATATTAAAGACATTTCTCAACTGATTCCATAATAATAGCAATCCATAGTATTGTCACAACTCAAAATGCTCTAGCATGACAAGATAGTAATATAATTTCTTTGACCTTTTGGATGCCATAGAAATAAGCAACATTTCTAACACTCATCTAACATCAAAGACAACATTCCATTGACATCAATGAAAACATATTTCCAACAATCTTCCCCTTTGTCATTGATGGCAAACAACAAAATATTGTTGGCCCATCACCACAAATTTTATAAGTCTAATATGTAAGGACCGAGTACTCCCTCTATTTAAAATAATTGAAACAACCTAAGTTTCACTCACTTTCTAATGCAAGATCATCCTTGGTTCTTAGTAATCTTGCATCAACCAAAAACATTTACATTCCACTTTGTTTTCTATTCAATTTAGTTTTGCAGTTTCAACATTTCTTTTTGCGTTTTGTTGCATTTGTTCAATAGACCTTGTGGGAATTGGATTTTGTTCCTGGACATGTTCATCTACCTTATCCCAAGTTTTCAAAACATTTGGATTTTTTTTCAGCAACTTATCGCTCTTAAAATATGAGACAGTTTTGCTAACACTGAGCACCAGAACCGCTTGGACCTATCTGCTAATGGAGAATCTTGTGGACCATTTTTCATGGCTTGTAGAGCCTAATTTCATAACCTCCAACATTCCTTGGCCTATGGAAGACCTTCCCTTAGGTCTGCACCTCATTCTATGTTTTCTCCGGAGGAATTCTTTTGGCGAGGCCAACCTAGTTGTTCTACATGTTACACCTTCCTCATCAGTAATTGTTTTCATCTTGACTTGACGTGGATCATCCTAGAGCTACGAATATCATATAAATCAATGTAACTAGGCATATATAAGGGAGAAAAGGGGGGGTTAAAATAGAAGATTAGGAGATTGAGAGTTGGCTTTGGCTCACATTCTTGCTAGAGGCTAGATACTATATATTGAGCATGTTTTTGTAATCAAGCTAATGTGCCAAATCTATAATCCCTCATGTTGACGACCAATTTGTATTTGAATTCCTTGATATAATATGTTTGTTTCTTCATTGTCTCTATCACATTGTGTTTCTTTTGTTGTGTTGCCCTTACTGCACAGTCAGGGCTGCTCTCTTTGAGGACTCTCCTGTTGTGGTTGTGCCAAGTGGTATCAGAGTGATTTTTTGTTTTAGAGATTGCAGAGTCCTATAAGAATTTTGTTGTGGGGTGGCAGATTAAGGATCCAACTTGTAGCTACAAAGGACTTGCATAAAGATGGCCCAAAGAGAAAATGTTAGAGGTGGTGGAGTGCATGGAAATGTAGACCCTGATGTGATGGAAATGTTGAGAGGAATTTCAGCCCGATTGGAAGCTATTGAAATTGCCCAGAGAAGAGGTTGACATGTTGAATATGTGAGCGATGAAGAGGAAGTGGTGGTGGGAGAAGAAGGAGCAAATCAACTGACACTCGATTAGGAAGATGAGAGATTCCTGAGAGCCTTGACTAGAGTGAATAGTATACCATATTTCTACCCACTAGATTATGATGGCAAGTTAGATTCAAATGAATTGATTGATTGGATTGGAGAGATGGAAAAGTATTTTGATTTTGAGAGCACAACTGAAGAGAAGAAGGTGAAATATGCTTGCACCAAGTTGAAAGCACATGCATCTCTTTTGTGGGAACATTTGGAGGTAGATAGATAGAGAAGAGTTAAAGAGAAGACTAAATCTTGGGAGCAAATGGTTAACAAAGTGAAATTAAAGTTCATTCATGTTGATTACCAAGTGAATCTATTTCAGAAGTTGTAGAACCTGAAGCAGAAGGAATCTAGTGCGAAGGAATATATTAAAGCATTCTACAAGTTGAATATCACATTATCTAGACACACTGATGATGAGATTGAAGAAGTCACTAGATACTTGAATGGGTTGTGGATGTGTATACAGGATGAACTCAGTCTAATCAAGTTACAAAGTGTTGAGGAAACTTACCAATAAGCCCTGAAGGTGGAGGAGAAGTTGAATAAAACACATGAGTAGAAGAAAAGAGGTAGAGGAGGAAGATTTCAGGGAGGAAGAACCTATACTGGGGGAAGAGGACCCTGTGTGAATCAAAACAAAGACAAGGAAGCTAGCAGAGATTGTAGTTCATATTGGAGATATGACATAATTTTTTACCAAAGAAGAGAACATGATGGTTACCAAAATGAGGGTTATGGAAGGGAAGACAAAAGATAGGACTATAAAATGTTTAGAGGAACCTATTTTAAGTATGGAGGAGAAGGACATTGTTCTTTTGAATGTAAAACGACAGAGAACAATGGAAGAGCAACATTGGTTGAAGAAGAACATACCAGATCAACTAATAAACCCAAAGATGGAGAATTATTAATGATAAGAAGAGCATTATGCCACACCGGAGATGAGCAGGATTCTTTGTAGAGGAAGAATTTGTTCAAGACAAGATGTACTTGGTAGCCAGTAAGTGTTGTAAAGTTATAATTTATAGTGGTAGTTCAGATAACCTTGTTTCAAAGGAGATGGTGAGTAAGCTGAAATTGGAGAGATTGAAGAACCCTAAGCCTTATCAGATATCATGGATTCAGGATGATCATAAGGTACTAGTAAGTGAACAATGTCTGGTAAAATTTAGAATTGGATCTTATCATGATGGAGTTTTATGTGATATTATGCCTATGGATGTATGCCATATCTTGTTGGGTAGACCTTGGTAGTATGATAGAAAAGCAATACATGATGGAAGGAAGAACATATACACTATTATTGCAAATTGGATGAAATGGACCTTGTTACCCTTGGAAGAGCCTCTTAAGAGTGAAGTTTGTACAAATGCTAGGATTTGTTTGGTAGATAGAAGGAAATTCCTTAATGGGATAAGACACAAGAATGTGTTTTGCTTTAGTTCCTAAGAAGGTTGAAAGTCTAGAGCATGAAGAAGAACAACCAGAGGAGATAAAAGAGTTGATGACAAAATATGAAGACATCATTTTAGATAATGTACCTAATGGATTACCACCTATGAGAAGTATCAATCATTGCATGGAAATGATTCACAGAGCTAGTTTGCCTAATAAAGAAGCACACCAGATGACACCAGTAGAAAATGAGGAACTTAATAGACAAGTGCAAGAGTTATTAAGGAAAGGTTTGATCAAAGAAATTTTGAGCCCTTGTGCAATTCTAGTAGTATTAGCACCTAAGAAGGACGGAGAAGGGAGTATGTGTACTGATTCTAGAGAAATAAACAAGATCACAATGAATTACAAATTTACCTTGCCTAGGATGGATAACATAATGGATTATTTAAGTGGAGCCAAATATTACACAAAGATAGACTTGAAAAGTGGATACCATCATTTTAAAATTAGAGAAGGGGATGAGTGGAAGATAGCATTCAAGAAAAATGAAGGACTGTATGGATGGTTGGTGATGCCTTATGGACTAACTAATGCACTGAGTACTTTCATGAGGCTAATGAATGAGGTATTAAAGAAATTATTTTGTAACTTTGTTAATGTGTACTAAGATGACATCTTGATTTTCAGTAAGACAAAGGAAGAACATATGTTGCATTTGAGACAAGTTTTGCAAAGGTTGAGAGAAGAGAAGTTGTTGATAAGCATTAAGAAGTGCAGTTTCATGAAGGGAGAGCTAGTTTATTTGGGATTTGTGTTAACTACGGATCAATTGAAGATGGATCTTAAAAAGGTAAGAACAATTGTTGAATGGCCTACACCTGAAATTGTAGAGATAATATAATTTCATGGATTGGCCAGTTTCTACTGGAAGTTCATTAGAAAATTTAGTTCAATTTGTAGTCCTATGATAGAAACATTGAGAGGAGACCGGAAGGATTTCAAGTGGACATTTGGAGAAAATAAGAGTTTTGAGCTATTGAAGCATAAGGTGACATAACAAACTATGTTGGCTTTACCAGATTTTAGCAAAGTATTACAAGTAGATTGTGACGCAAGTGGGAATGCAATTGGAGCAGTGTTAAGTCAAGAGGGGAGACCAATAGCTTATTTCAATGAAAAATTGAATGATGCAATAATAAGATATTTTGTGTATGATAAAGAGTTTTATGCAATAATTCAAGCATTGAAGTGGAGATATTATTTACTACCTAAAGAGTTTGTGTTGTATATCGATCACCAAGCTTTGCAATATTTGAATAGTCGAGGTAAGTTGAATCAAAGATACATGAGATGGGTGGTGTTCTTGTAGAGTTATACCTTTGTTTTGAGGTATAGAAGTAGAAATTCAAATAAAGTTGCTGACACCTTGAGTAGAAGGAGGAACTTGTTGACAAAGATTGAGTGGAAGCATTGGGTTTTGAGGAATTGAAAAACTTGTATGAGAATGACCCTGATTTTGCAAAACCTTGGAAATCTTGCAAGGAACCTGTTGTGGTGGATATATTTCATTCAAGATGAGATGTTGTTTAGAGGAATCCAATTGTGTATACCTAGGATCTCTATGAGGGAAAATCTGATAAAAGAGAAGCATAGTGGAGGACTAGCAGGACACTTTGGTGTTGATAAGACTTGGTTAGTGAGAATTAGTTTTGGCCTTAGATTCATAAGGATGTTAGAAAATATGTTCAAAGCTATAGAATTTGTCAACTTCCAAAAGGTAGCAACCAGAATTTTGGATTGTATAAGCCTTTGACAATTTCGAAGAGACCTTGCTAAGACATAAGCATGGACTTCATACTTTGATTACCTAAGACAAGGAGAGGAAATGATTCTATATTTTTGGTGGTGGATAGATTCTCAAAGATGGCACATTTCATACCCTGTAAGAAGACAACAAATGTCATGCATATAGCTAACCTATTTTTCAAAGAGGTGGTGACACTACATGGACTACCTAAGAGCATAGTTTATGACGGAGACACTAAATTTGTTGGATCTTTTTGGAGCACTTTGGAAGAAGATGAAGACAGATTTGAAATTCAGTTCTACTTTTCACCCAAATACTGATGGACAGACAAAAGGAGTAAATAGAAGTCTGGTAAATTTGTTGAGATGCTCACTTGGAGAGAAAACCAAAAGTTGGGACTTTGTTCTTGCATGAGCAGATTTTGCCTACAAAAATTTAGTGAACATGAGTACCGGAAGAACACCATTATTAATGAAGTACACCCTAGAGGCATATTAGAGTTAAGAGACATTAGTAATGAGGATACAAGGATTGCATAAGCGGAAGCATTTGCATAACATATGAAGATAGTGCATAATTAGGTCAAACAAAATTTGGAGGACATGAACAATAGGTATAAGGAGAAAGTGGATGAAAAAAAGAGACACGAGGAATTTGAAGTTGGAGATGAAGTGATGGTGTATCTGAGAAAAGAAATCTTTCCAATTGGTACCTATAATAAGTTGAAGATGAGGAAGTTTGGACATTGTAAGCTCTTGAGGAAATTTAGTTCCAGAAATGCATATGAAGTGGAGTTACCTGAGATTGTGAGTATTTCACCTATATTCAACATTGTAGGCCTACATTAGTATCATGAGGCAGAATCCAGCGAAGACAGTGCAACAGACTTGGAGAAGAAGATACCCTAGAGGGTACCAGACCAGATTGAAGACATTTTAAATAATAGAACTGGGTGTAGCACCCAATGCAAACAACATAGAGAGTATCTTGTGACATGGAAAGGCAGACCAATTGAAGACTCATCATGGATTTCTCAAGCCGAGGTAGACCATCTTGGTTTTCCTATAGTCCCTAAAAAGTGAGGGGCTCACTTTTAATCAACCCCGGATGTCTGATGCAAGAGCATCCCTGGTTCTTGGCAATCTTGCATCAACCAAAAACATTTACATTCCAGTTTGTTTTTTGTTCAGTTCGACTTTGCAGTTTCAACATCTCTTTATGTGTTTTGTCGCATTTGTTCACCGAACCTTATGGGAACTAGATTTTGTTCGTGGACATGTTCATCTACTTTATCACAAGTTTTTGGGACATTTGGATCTTTTTCTGACAACTTATCGCTCTCGGAATATGAGATAGTTTTGCTAGCACAGAGCACCGAAACTGCTTGGACCTATCTACTAATGGAGAATCTTACGAATAATTTACATGGCTTGTGGAGCCTAATTTTGTAACCTCCAATTTTCCTTGACTTGTGGTCGACCTTCCCTTAGGTTTGCACCTTGTTCTATGTTTTTCTCAGAGGAAGTATTTTGGCGGGGGCCGACCTAGTTGTTCTACACATTACACCTTCTTCATCGGCAATTGTTTTCATCTTGGGCCGACGCGGATCATCTTAGAGCTATGATTATCATATAAATCAATGTAACTGGACATATAGAGGGGAGAAAAGGGGGGGTTAAAACAGAAGATTAGGAGATCGAGAGTTGGATTTGGCTCGCATTCTTGCTAGAGCCCGAATATTGTATATTAAGCATGTTTTTGTAATCAGGCATGTGTGCCAAATCTATAATCCCACATGTTGCTGGCCAATTTGTATTTGAATTCCTTCATATAATATAAGTTTGATTTTGCATTGCCTCCATCACATTGTGTCAGCAACAATGAAGGAAAGTTGAGAGGGGGGCTGAATCAGTTCTCACCGGAATAAACAATTTAAGCACAATCTCATATATAATCAATTACAACAAGAATAAAGATAAACACAATAATAAAATAACCAAGATTTTGATGTGGAAAACCTGGTTAAGGGAAAAACCATGGTGGGAACCTACCCACAATGAGATGATACTCTGCAGTAGTATGTGTAAATATTACAATGGGGAATGCACACACATTCATACATATTTCCTAGAGCTCACTGCTCAAAATACATTAACCCAGAAGGCTACAACCCTTAGGGAATGTTCACTACCTTACAACAATGTTAGGACTATAATTCGGTTAAGATGAACTAAAAGAATAAAATCTGCTAATGCTTGATGATAGTTCCCATTAAGCTCAATTGTCTTCCCTGCAACACACTTTGCTCTATACGCTACATTGAAAGATAAATTTACTTATTCACACATACACAACTCTCTGATAATGAAGACACAACACCCATACATCACCGATCTGCCAATTACATGAATATAATACCTATTTATACAAATCATCAACCTTGACTACAAGGTCGACCTAACCCTCAACACCTAATTACAAAATTACACCATACAATACATAAATCAACCATCAAACCAGTAAAATATTATAGACTACATAGCATTTCCCCAAATCAACTCCTCAAACTTGCAACACCACTAGGAATCTCGTTAAGGTCAATTGCAACACATTACACCACCGAAGATACCATATGACACGAAGAATATCACCCGACCCATAAGATCTTCAAGAACACGCACAATGATCAATGCGGACCACAAAAAAAAAAAGAACATGATTAGGAAACACCAAAAAGCATGTTATAACCATCCACAATAGCTACACCAACACCACTTAATCAAATCTTCATCGATCAACACATTAACACTTAAGAACACTTAACAACAACAACTCAGAGAAGAAAGATAACTTGTGGAGAACCAAATCATGAACCATTTGAAATGAAGATACACACAAACATCCCAAACACTCTCCCAAATCCGCAACACAAGATATAATCATACCGGAGCACAACAGATCAAACACCATAACACTACAACACTGAACACGAAAAAATACAATCCCCATACCGGAATCTACAACTTGATCAAATCACCACATAACACCATGAAATCAATAAAGAATGAAGTTTCTCTATTTGATTCAACATAGCAAGCAGATAAACTAACCAGATCAACTCACTACAAACATCGAATCACCAAAACAACTCACTGCAAATACCGAATCACCAAAACAACTCACTGCAAACACCGAATCACCAAAACAACTCTCTACAACACCAAAACACAAGAACAACATATCCTAGCAGCAAAAATATCCAACAATCTCCCCCTTTAGTATTGATGACAACATATGAATGTGAAAAATATTCAATGCAAAGGAATAAATCAATGCCAACAATATCCCCCTAAGATCATGCAAACAAAGCTTCAAGATAAGGCAATTTTTCACATGCTTCTCTCCCCCTTTGACAACAATGCCAAAGACATAAATAGATCATACATCTCTCCCTCTAAGAAGGATAATCTCTCCCTCTTAGGATAAACTCACACACTGAACCATACACTGACTACCCTGACTGAGTAGTAGCACCAAATCATCAACCTAGATAAGAAGATAAGAGTGTGAAGTCCACCGAATTGATGCATCTCCATGCATCTAGTTCTCATCAGGAGGGGCAAAGACCCCTAACTTGTCTCTTAAATAGACAAATGTATCTACAGGGAAATGATTAGTAAAAATATTTGCAATCTGATCCTTAGTAGATACATACTCCAACTTGACCTCTTCATCACTGACTTTCTCCCTCAAGAAATGATACTTCATTGATATATGCTTTGTTTTAGAATGTAGTACTAGATTCTTGGAAACATTAATAGTAGTTGAATTGTCATAGTATATAGCAGTAGGCTCATCATATATAACTCAAATATCCTTCAACATCTACTTCATCCACACTACTTAAGTACAGTTGCTCGTAGCAGCAATGCATTTAGCTTCAACAGTAGATAGAGATATAGCATCTTGTTTCTTACTCACCCATGAAACCAATTTCTTCCCCAAAAAGAAAGCTCCACTGGTAGTGCTCCTTCGGTCATCAATATCACCTGCCCAATTAGCATCAGTATAAGCATATAACATGAAATTATCATTCTTCGGATACCACAACTCACAATCAACAATTACCTTCTGTATACACCTAAAAATGGTCTGAAGATAATTAATTAAATAAGGAATTATTTAATTAATCCCCCTCCCCAATTTAATTAAATTCACTAAGTAATTTGATTAAATTTCCACTTTCATCTACTTATTAATAAATCTAAGAATTTATTAAATAGGTTCATTTCATTTCACCCCTTTAATTAATTAATTCCCTTCATCCAAATTCATTTCTTCTAATCCCCTAATTAATTAAAACAAATTAATTATGATTTGTTGAGATTAATTATATTATTTGAATTTTTAAATTCAAATTCTCCTAACTTCTACCACTCCTAAGACCTAACCATTCCTAAACCTAACCCATTCTACCTACCACCATGTCCCCTTTCATCCAAAATCTTCTAGAACCTTTGTGACACTTGTCACTAAGTGTTCCCTTTCATCCAACCCTTCTAGAAGCCTCTTGACACTTGTCACCATAGAGATGACAGATGTTCCCTTTAATCCAACTCCCTTTGCCAACCTCCTCCAATTTAACCATTGATATCTTCAGATCAATCTCAACCGTTGATTCATGCCAACTCACCCCTAGCCTTGGAAATCCTATAAATAGACCTCATTTTGGAGCAATATGGGTCCCAATTTGATTTCATCTTATGCATTGTTATTATAGGCATCTAGCTTCTAGCTTATCAGTTTTAGCAATGTTATCATGCTCAATTTTAGCTTAAATCTTAGCTTAACCATGCTAGATCAATCATTCATATAGCTTAAATCATGCTATTCTTGCTAGATCATGCATTTTTAGCATTCAAATCCTCCATCTAAGTGTAATCAAGTCACTAGAATTTGCATAATAAGATCTGAGAGCATTTTTCATACTCGCATTTACTAGGAGGCAATAAGTCGATTAGCTATGGTTTTGTATTTCATTGTTTCAATTTACTAACCAATGCTTATAATGACTTATTGAGTGCATTGTGGTTGCAAATACAGGTACACTTCATAGAGCATGACACCTTCAAATATCTGAAAATCCTCTTCATGGCAGTGACATGATTCTCTTTAGGATCTGCTTGAAATCTAGCACAAAGTCAAACAACATGCATAATGTCTGGTCTAGTCTGTGTCAAATACAATAGTCCACCAACCATAGATTTGTATAAGGTTTGATTAACTTTCAGAGATGCATCTTTCTTAGATAACTTGCATACAGTCGCCATAGGAGTTCCAACAGGTTTGGAATCATCTAACCCAAAAAATTTCAACAATTCCTTCAGATACTTAGATTGAGAAATGAAAATACCTTTACCAGTCTGTGATATTTGCAATCCTAAGAAGAATTTCTTCTCACCTATCATAGACATCTCAAATTCATTCTGCATATCATTAGTAAACTTCATACTCAAATCATCATCTCGTCCAAAAATAATGTCATCAACACACTTCAACAATCAAAATGTTATTGTAGACGTCCAAAATTAATTAAATTAAATATTTAATTAATTTAATCCTTTCTACATAATTAATTTATTTAATTATGGTAGCCTTTATTCTTCTCGGTATCAATTAAATTTAATCCTATCACTATAGTCCAGATAATTGATTTATTTAATAAATCAATTATTCCCTATTCTTCTAAGGTTATCTAATTATTTATTTCTTCTAAAATCCCCTTAGTTATTTAATCTAAATTAATTAGCTAAATCAAGTGATTCCTACAAATCACTTTTCTAAATCCTCCATTGCCTTAATTAATTCTTTTAGAATCCCTCATAATCATGCTTAACATTACTCTTCAATTTTAAATTGCCCCACTCATTCTCTCTCCTCTTGTCAAATCCTCCGACAAATCCCACTTGTCTGCTAATCTCCCATCAACCCACCTAATCATCTATTTTAGTCATTTTCTAGTGGCTAATCCCCATGATTAGCCACAAAGTCAACTCATATCCATAAATGGCTAAACCCACGTGTCCCCTCCTCACCTTCCACCTTAAATGCATCCAATTGGGCCATTTAAAGGATTTCAAAATCTCACATTATCCTATGCTTCTCACCTTCCCAAAGAATTTTAAATTCCTTTTCTCATTCCCTTTCTCCATGCATTTCATTATTTAGGAATTTTTAATTCCTCATCCATCCCCCAAGGAATTTGAATTCATTTTTATTCCCCCAATGTACTTGGGGACATCTTCCCCATGTACATTGTGGGGTGTGGAGATAAGAAATGCCTTTATGAAAAATCTCTTGGTCTCCATACTTGTCACCTCATATCCTCTCAATCCATGTGCTCTCCTTCAATCTCCACCCTTGTTTCATATTCAACCTTGACTATCCATTCATCCTCTCTCAAATCTATAAATTGGGGTCTCCTCCCCTTCATTTTCTATCTCCAAATAAAGTAATCTCATGCTACTCATATGTGCTTAGAATCATCCCTCTAGCATCCATAATCCATCCTTACCATCCTTTTTTGTGCATTTTGGAGAGCAACCCACATCCTAAGATTGGACCAATCCAAACAAGTCTAGGAGGGGCGCATTCTTGGCTTCAACAAGAGTCCAAATCAAAGGAACAAGAGAGAACCCTCTCTTGCAAGGTATAAGGAGTTTAGTTTATTCTTTTATTTGATTTTCATGTTATTTGAGTTTAAACTAACCTACTAACCTTGAATGCATTTTCCCTTGGTTCAATTATCATTATCAACTTTAAAGTATAAATTACTGTCAGGAGTACCTTTACAAAATCTCAACTTCATCAAATACTTGTCTAATCTAGCATACTAGGCTCTAGGGGCTTGCTTAAGTCCATACAATTCTTTCTTTAATCTTCATATTATATCTCCTTCATCTGATAATGAAAATCTTTCCAATTGCTCAATGTAGACTTCCTCTTCCAAATCTCCATTCAAAAAGGTTGACTTCACATCCATATGATATACCTTGAAGTTATTGTAAGCAACATATGCAAGCAGCAATCTAACAGCTTCAATTCTAGCTACTGAAACAAAAGTCTCCTTATAATCAATACTTTCCATCTGAGGGCATCCTTTACATACCAATATTTCTTTGTTTCTCACCACTTTACTGACTTCATTCAATTTATTCTAGAACACCCATTTTGTACCAAGCACATTCTTATCTTTAGATCTTGGAACAAGTTCCTGTGTGTTGTTCTTCTCAATCTAATTTGACTCTTCCTCCATAGATTTTATCCAATTCTCATCCTTACAAGCTTCTGCAACATCTTTAGGTTCAATCTTGGAAATCAAGCATATCTCTTCAGCAACAATCCTTCTCCTAGTCATCACACCTTTATTTTTATCACCAATAATCTAATTTTCTGAATGATTCAATTTCACATACCTCAGAGTCTTCTTATTATTCCGATTCTCAGGTTCTTGAACTTCTTCACCGGCAATAAAAATATCTGAAGTAATTGTCTCTACCAAAGCATTATGCTTCAGGATCTCATTCTGTGCGGGCTTAGAAACAATATCCTAATCATCAATCTCATATCTACATGCTCTTATTTGCTTCCCATGGCATTTATCAACCTTCACATTTGCACTTTCCACTATCTTCTTCAATCTCTTATTGTAACACTGGTAGGCCTTTCTCTTAGTACAATATCCCAAGAAGATTCCTTCATCACATCTTACATCAAACTTAACTATACCCTCATTTCTTTTGATATAACAATTGCTTCCAAAAACTTTGAAATATCTAACTGTAGGAACATGACCAAACCATAACTCATAAGGAGTCTTATCGGAATCACCTTTTATATGCACCCAGTTGAATGTGTAAACAACAATACTAACAAATTCTCTCCAAAAGGTTTGTGCAATATTTC
Organism: Cryptomeria japonica; assembly: GCF_030272615.1. Lineage (NCBI taxonomy): Eukaryota > Viridiplantae > Streptophyta > Pinopsida > Cupressales > Cupressaceae > Cryptomeria > Cryptomeria japonica. Next base: position 575,335,202 of record NC_081411.1, on the reverse strand, counting down.
CTTCAATCAACATAATCCTAGCAGCATCCAAAATGGTTATGTTCTTCCTTTCAACAACTCCATTCTACTGAGGGATTCTAGGAGCAGATAACTGTATTCTAATTCCATTCCTCTCACAAAATGAATCAAACTCACCGAATGTGAATTCTCCTCCTCTGTCATATTTCAGACACTTTAGCTTCAACCCTGTCCTAGTCTCCACCTTTGCTTTGAATATCTTGAATTTCTCCAGTGCTTCTGATCTCTTCCTTAGAAAAGTAACCCACAACATTTTATAGTAATCATCAATCAACAACATGAAATACCTAGCACCCTGCATGCTTTTCACTCTTGTAGGACCACACAAGTCAATATGCACAAGGTCTAATAACCCATTGGATGTATACAACTTACTCTTAAATGAAATTCTTGTTTTCTTTCCCAACTGACAATCTTTACATACCGGATTAGAAGGCTTCACAATCTTATGCAAATCTCTAATAGCTTGAATAGAACTTATCCTTATCATGTAGTCAAAATTAACATGACACATCCTTCTATGCCACAACCAACTTTCATCAATTTTAGAAATCAAACAACTTTTCTCATGGGCATTCAAGTGAAATATATTACCTTTTGTCTTAGTCCTTGATGCAATCTCTATATCAGAGCATTCATAATCTTGAATTGCAAATCATATCCCTTATCAACCATCTGTCCAACACTCAAAATATTATTCTTCAAACCTTCAACATATAAGACATCATCAATATTAATCTTACCATCAAAAGAAATAGAAACTCTACCACAAATCACACAAGCTTTATTATCTCCAAATATCACTATACAACCATCATACCTCTCCATATTCAATTTTTTTTTTATCACCTATCATATGATGTGAACAACCGTTGTCAATTACCCATTCATCTTTCACTTCAATCTTTGCAGCCAAAGTTTTCTCCTCAACAATACAACTTGTAAAATTCACTGGTACTGGATCATCTTCCTTGATAGCAATAAATAAAAAATTATCTTCTAAATTCCTATTCTCATATTCCTCATCTGTCACACCTTCATCAACAACATAATAACATCTCTTCTGATATTTGTACTTCTAGTTAGGCTTATAGGGATTATCATACTTATCCTACTTCTCATATCTATCATGCTTATCAAATTTATCATGTCTTTCATGCTTATCATACCTAGGCATTCTTTCAGGACACCTAGAAGAAAAAAGTCCTATCTTATTACAAGAGAAATATTTCAAAGGTAACCTTCCATTATACTTACCGACTCCCTTAGGCAATCTCCAAGAAGTAAGTGCTTCAAGCTCATCCAAATCTTGTTCTTGTTCTTCCATCTCTCTCATTTCTCATTCATATCTTGAAACCCTAGATGAACTTTCTCCCAAATCATACTTCAGCTTCCGAGATACAGAGGCTTTAAACGCAGTCTAAAACTTACCATGTGATTCACCAAATTCGCTCAACTCAAATGTAGCAAGCTTACTAGCCAACATGTCTCTTGTTATATCAGATCTCATCAACAACAACAAATTTAGCTTTGTAAGCAGGAGGCAAGGATCTAACACCTTAGAAACAATCTCATCTTCTTCAAGAGTTCCACCGACACATTTGATGTTCATAACAAGTTCATTCACTTTATCCATAAAGGATTTTATGTTCTCATCTTCTCCCATCTTCAATGTCTCATAATTTCCTTTCAAGCTCTGCAACTTAGCAACTTTAACTTATGCATCTCCTTCATATAAGGTCTCTAAATTTTTTTAGATCTCATGTGCAATCTAAAGTCCCATCATATTAGTCATCTTTGAATTGGTAAAGGCACTCAGAAATACTTCCTTATCTCTTATGTTATGTTCAACATCCTTGATTTCAACAACAATAACTGGACCATTCTGAGGAACATTATAGACATTCTTTGTAATCTTCCAATAATCTTCTCCAATACACTTCAAATGAACATCCATATGATCCTTCCATATAGTGTAATTGTTTCCATCAAATCTCAGACTCTCTTTATTGAACACATAGGCTGTCATCTTGGATCTCCTCAAGCGATCAAGCTTCTTTCGAAGGATCTAGCTCTGATACCAATTGTTGGCAACAATAATGAAGGAAAATTGAGAGGGGTGGTGAATCAGTTTTCACCAAATTAAAAAATTTAAGCACAATCTCATATCTAATCAACTGTAGTAAGAATAAAGATAAAAACAATAACACCAATACACATATTACCAAGATTTTGACATGGAAAACCCGGTTAAGAGAAAAAGCATGGTGGGGACCTACCCACAATGAGATGATACTCTGTAGTAGTATGTGTAAATATTACAATGGGGAATGCACATGCATTCAGGCACACTGCCTAGAGCTCACTTCTCAAAATACACTAACCTAGAAGGTTACAACCCTTAGGGAAGTTTCACTACCTTACAACAATGTTCAGACTACAATTCAGTTGAGATGAACTAAAAGAATAGCATCTCCTAATGCTTGATGATCGTTCTGGTTAATTTCAATTGTCTACCCTGCAACACACTCTTCTCTATACACCACACCGAAAGATAAATTTTCTTATTCGCACATACACCACTCTCTAATAATGCAAACACAAGATCCATACATCACCGATCTCCCAATCACATGAATATAATACCTATTTATACAAATAATCTTCCTTGACTACAAGTTTGGCCAAACCCTCAAGACCTAATTACAAAATTACACCACATGATACATAAATCAACCATCGGACCAATACAATGTCATAGAAAACATAGCATGGACCCAAATCAACTCCTCGAATGCGCAACACCACTAGGAATCTCACCAAGATCAACCGCAACATGTTACACCATCGAAAATATCACATAACACAAAGAATATCACCGAACCCATAAGATCTTCAAGAGTGCACACAATGATCAATGTGGACCACCAAAAAAAATAGGACATGATTAGGAAACACTAACAAGCACATTAGAACCTTTCGCAATAGCTGGACCAACACCACTTAATCAAATCTTCATCAATCAACACAATAACTCTCAAGAATACTTAATAGCAGTAACTCGAACAAGAAAGATAACTTGCAGAGCACCAAATCATGAACCATCTGAAATAAAGATACACAGAAACATCCAAAACACTCTCCCAAATCTGCGACACAAGATATAATTGTTGACATTTTGCATAGAGATTGCATTAATGATATGTTTTCATTGATGTCAATTGAACCGGTAATGGTATTCATGTTATTGTTGATATTGTTGTTTTTGATATTGGCTAGTAACCGGTAAGAAGAGCTTTATGTAAGATGTTGTAAACTGATATGTAAAGTTTGTGAGTTGAACCAATGAACCAGTGTAAAGGGTTAAGCCTTTCTATGTAATGTAACCGGCAAACCCTATCAGTTGTTAAACCCTAATTGATCAATTTTGATGGTTTATTATCTGATAAGCGATAATGATGGATATGTTCAAATTATTTTGGCGCGTTTGTTTCTTGTCTAGGGAAGGGGCAAAGTGAATTGCATATAATGCACAATGTGTGATGAGTTACAAAGTCTGATGAAGCAGTGATCATGAAGCGACTGGAATTTTCTTGAAGAATGTGAAGAGATTGTCATTATTTCTAATGGTCAAGATTGTACCGACTTGTTTGTAATATCGATGATGAGAATTAGGTTTTTGTTGTGTTACCGACCTAATTGATTTGTATTTAAGGTCGATGAAGGTGTTTGTAAAGTTTGCTGGCAAGATTGATAGAAACCTGTTGAGTGTGTAGTTCCCTAACCAGTGAATGGATCTTCACTTTGAGTGAAGGCAGATTGAAGCTTAGAAGGATCTAATCAAGCAAATGTAGTGCTACAAACCTTTTGTTTTCTAACAATTACAATAGAAGTGAAATCCCTTAACTGAGTAAGCTCTAACAAGTTTGGTTACTCATTAAATCCTCTAACAAGGCGGTCCATTAGCTTGGATTCTTAAATCCTCCAGCAATGTTACTCCTAACAGGGTATTGTGCTTTTCATCAAGGCATATTTGTAAATCCCTTAACCGGGTGATTCCTAACCAGAATTAGTTCTTAATAGGACTTATTGTAAACCTTTAACAGGCTTGACTCCTAACAGGGCAAACTTCAGAAGAGTTCAGATAGCTATCCTTGTGAGTTTCATCTCACCGTGGTGTTTACCTATTTGGGTTTTCCATGTATAAACATATGTGTCAAGTGGTGAATTCTTTTGTGGTTGTGATCTTATTTGTTGATTTGGTTAACTTCTGATAAGGCATGTTAAGTAGAAGCATTGAGAGCTGAATATGTTGAGTTATGATTAAATATTGTTGATGTTTACAAGATTGAATTTATTTACTGTTAAAGTTGACATAATAGTTAAACTGATTGATGTCAAGTATTCTTATGAATATTAATCTTGACTGAGATATATTTCCTTTGTTTGACTGAGTTTGAGTTTGGGAACTTTGTATCAGTTTTTCAATATACTAATTCACCCCCCCTCTTAGTATTCTATTGGATACTTATTCTTTCATCATACCATCAATAATCATATCAGAGCACAACAGATTAAACACCAGAACACTAAAAAACCAATCTTCATACCAGAATCCACAACTTGATCAAATCACCACATAGCACCATAAAATCAATAAAGAATGAAGTATCTCTAGTTGATTCAACATAGGATATAGATAAACCAACCAGATCAACTCACTGCAAACAACGGATCACCAAAACAACTCTCTCCAATACCAAAACACAGGAATATGTTAACATCAATGACGACAACATATCCTAGCAACAACAATATCCAACAATTGCTTTTGTTGTGTTGCCCTTGTTGCATGATCTGAACTATTCTCTTTGAGGACTCTTCTGCCATGGCTATGCCACTTTCAATCTCCCTCATAGGATCGTTAGAAATTTGATTCCATTTCTCCCCCTTTGACAACAACAAAAAAGGACAACTACTGTCCATTTCTCCCCTTTTATACCAGCGTACTGCTTAATCTAGAAACCTATCTCCCAAATAGACTCCCCCTAAATCCATGCACTAATAATCGTTCTTGTATTTATCTTTCCAAATAGACATGTCCAAACACATTCTGCAAGATCACCAAGTCTTCTTGTGATAAGGAGTCAAAACTCCCCCTTGGCCTGTACTTCCTCTTGATTCAAGAGGAGGGAGAAATAACTCCCAGCTTCTTGTGAATATATAATTTTCAGAAGATATCTACAAAATTTCCCTAGTTTCAACATAGTTCAACTTCACCTTTTTTTCTACAACCTTGATGCAATCAAGGCAGAGAGATCCAATCAAGGACAACCCAAGCTTGTAGCTAAACACATAAACCATGCAAAACATACCAATAACTGGTAACAAGGTGCCAGAAAGAGGAGGAAGAGCAATCAGTAACAACACAGAACACATAACCGATAAACAAAGTGAATGAATCTTATTACAATTTGAAGAATTATACATACCACATGCTGGATCACAGTCTAGGATACAAACAATGCTTACAATGAAATTACAAGATTCGCAAATCATCTACACATAAGGTCAGCCTCTGGTAACAGTCTTCTGGTTCTATCCTAATCCGAACCTCAGCCTTCTGGCTTTAGTCCTACTGGATCACAATCTTGCCAATTCTACATCTTCGCTCAATCCCAAAGCTCTGTCTTCAATCTTCTAACTTCTCTATTGTCTCCAAATGATTCAAAAGCTTCCATTTATACCATCTGCAAATAATTACAACTCAATCAAGTCATCCCAAAGACCAATTGGTTCATGAAATGTGCAACGGTAACATGTCGACTCAAATCACTAAGAACAATCTCTAAATCATAAAACGATGCACAAACTTCTAGGAATATTGGCTAGGACCCAAAGCAACACCTCCAATGATCTGCAAGTCATGAAGATCAACCCTAACCTGAAATCTTCTTTGCTCAACATACAACCAGGCTAACTAGTAAGAACACATCCACTGGGACAATATTAGAATCCACATCTCATTGGAAACAAATCCACATGCTATGAAACTCAAACAGGGTACAGACCATGAACACAAGGGAATAAACCCAAAACCACAATGCTAAACACTCGAATAAGAAGAAATGCTGCACTCTGAAGCAATTGCACTGAAAACTACCCAACTGATAAGAACTAGACCGGTGCTTCTGCATCAGACTCTCAGGGTTAATTGAAAAGTGAGTCCCATCACTTGATCTAGTTCGGCGATCGGTCAGTAGGTACTTGAAAATGCCTTGAGGATCCGGTGATCTAACCATGCTTCTGGTTGCCTCTCCATGGTGATCTACCGGTCCAAACTGCATCCTACCTCAATTGGTGATCTATTCAAGTCTCCACCCACTAACTACCTTAAGCTCAAGCTCTAGGATCGGTGGTCTACCTACAAACCTTGATCTGCCTCACGTTTGGAAATATGAACAAGTCCACAAATTTCCTCAATCTTCTATCCAACCAACCAGTGCACAAACAAAACTCTGTCCAACAACAGGTTCACGAACCAACTCTGATACCATTTGACACAATCAAGGCAGGGAGATCTAATGAAGGACAGCCCAACCTTGCAGCTAAACACATAAACCATGCAAAACATAACAGTAACTGATAACAAGGTGCCAGAAACAATAGGAAGAACAACGGGTAACAACACATAACCAGTAAACAAAGTGAATGAATCTTATTACAATTTAAAGAATTATACATGTCACATGTTGGATTGCAGTCTAGGATACAAACAATTCTTACAATGCAATTACAAGATCCACATATGGAGCATTGGTCTAGTTCTTACTGGTTGGGCAATTTTTAGTGGAATTGCTCCAGAGCGTGGCATTTCTTCTTATTCGAGTGTTTAGCATTTTGGTTTTGGGTTTATTCCCTTGTGTTCATGGTCTTTACTGTGTTCAAGTTTCATAGCATTTGGCTTTGTTTTTGGTGAGATGTGGATTCCAGTATTGTCCTGGTGGATGTGTTCTTACCGGTTAGCCTGGCTGTATGTTGAGCGAAGATGATTTTAGGTTGTGGTTGATCTTCTTGACTTGAGTATTGTTGGAGGTGTTTCTTTCAGTCCTGGCCAGTATTCTTGGAAGTCTATGCAACGTTTTATGATTTGGAGATTGTTCTTAGTGATTTGAGCTCACATGTTACCATTGCACGTTTCATGAACCAGTTGGTCTTTGGGCTGACTTGATTGAGTTGTAATTATTTGCAGAAGGTATAAATGAAAGCTTGTGAATCATTTGGAGACAACAGAGAAGTTAAAATATTGAAGAAAAATCTTTGGGATTGAGCGAAGATATAGAACTGGCAAGATTTTGATCCAGTAGGACTAAGGCTAGAAGGCTAAGGCCCGGATTAGGATAGAACCGACAAATTGTTACCAAAGGCTGACTTGATGTGTAGATGATCTATGGATCTTGTAATTACATTGTAAGTATTGTTTGTATCTTGGACTGCAATCCAACATGTGACATATATAATTCTTCAAATTGTAATAAGATTCATAAACTTTGTTTACCAGTTATGTGGTGTGTTGTTACCGATTGTTCTTCATGTTGTTTCTGGCACCTTGTTACTGGTTACCAATATGTTTTGCATGGTTTATGTGTTAGCTACAAGGTTTGGTTGTCCTTCATTGGATCTCCCTGCCTTGACTACGTCAAACCTTCTCTCTTAGAAAATTATACTTAATTGCAATGTGTTTTATCCTTGAATGCATCACCGGATTCTTTAAGATATTGATAGAACTTCTACCTGAGGGATATAGGAAACTGCTATAGTATATTTTACTTTTGCAATTGTTAGCGAGAAATCTAAGGGATACAAACCAATGTTCTATTTCCAAAGGATTTTTCCAGCTATAATCTTAATACCCTAGATTGTCATATTGGGATAGTAAACCAAGTACTTCAAATCCTACTTAAGTATGTAATCAGAAAGAAACATCATATACACATATTAGACTCAAAATTAGATGCATTTATATTCATATATTAGTATATATCAAGTGCACTCCTTATATCTCCTTTATATCTTGCATCTATTATATCTTAACTATCTCTTATCTCTATCCTTATCTATATGTTATATATTCCTGTCTATTCTGGTGAATACATCTATCTCCTATAAATATATCTTCTAAATTGGACATATCTTTTAGATAGTAACCCCAAAGACCATCCTATCTTCTAAGCTATACATTCCAAGACCCTATTTCCAATTTACAATCTTATATCTTTAGACCAGTGTCTGTATAATATTTTAAATCAACATCATCCCCTTGATAAAACCTTGACTTGTCCTCAAATCAACTACCCTATGGAAAAATATCTTTGTAAATAGTCTACAAGTACTAAAACTAGTTTGTCCCTCTGCTTATTTGTTGTTTGCAAAGTTGTATGATATGGGCATTTAGTTGTAGCAATTGAGTTTCTACTTCTGAAAGTGAGGTAGGTATTTGTGTGTTATGGAGAAAGGTTTGTGTGTCTTGGACCAAGTAGGTGATGTGGGCCAATAATAGACTAACAAACTCCCTAAAATTCTAGAATTTTCTCTTTGCTTTGTCATATTGATCTTGGACATGTTGGTGCTAATCATGAAGGTCCACAATTTTTACTTCTTCTACCCCATCTAAGTATTTCATTGCATCATACTACTTGGTGTTTTTTGAAATATTCATCTCCAAATGCTCCATCTATACCCTTATAGGTTTTAACAAACTGGGCCATTGTAGGCAACATTGGTACGATTCATTGGTTTTCACCTTTGTTTTCTTAGTGGTGTCTAGCTGAGCTTCTAAGGTGTTCTATGTATTATCCACTGGTGTCTTGATTCATCCTCCTTAGTTTTATCAAACTCATTTTGTACCTCCTTTTTAGTAAGAGAAGGGGAAACTACTATCCAGAGATCTATACCCCACACAGATCTCAATGTAGTCTTTATACCCCAAAGAATGCAGTAAAGGAAATCAACAAATAAAGAAGTAAATCGGAACAATATAACATTCATATCTCAAGAACTCATAATCACAATCATAACACAAGTAACTAAACTAGCAACAACAACATTTTACTATATTGTCAATCTCCAAGTACATAGTGTGTTTTCAATCTCAATCTACCATTCTATATCATATACATGTCTCTACTATATATATATATATCCTACTTATAGATATTAGATACAATGACATTATATATAATTTCCAAGTCAGGATATTACTTTATGAGATAACCTAGAGGTATATTTCTATACTGCAAACCATATGCAGTATCATAAGTTAGCTCTATACTGGTCCTTCTCTGACCAATACTCACGTTTCAGACTATCTTTGTGCAGGTCCAAAGCCTGAAAGAGTTCATCGTATTAGTAGCCTCAAGTGTACTAGTGCCAGTTCAGAAGGCTCCCCCTTGGCATGTATATACTTCTTATAAATCTCCTTAATTTTTTCCTCCACCTTCTCGATTGTTTATACATGTTATATTAGAACCTCCTCTCAGGCTGACTATTGTAGGACATCTCCTAGTTGAAACTTATGGAGGGGATTGGTGTTTCCAATGTCTACTTAATTTTTAGTCATCGAGATCTTGAGTATCTAGGTAGAGGTATTTGTTTCCTAATGTGTTTAGGTGAGAAAAGTCCAAATGTGTGCCATGGTGGAGGTATTGACTAATGATGTTGTGGAAGCAAGGGCCCCATTACCATTCTAGGGAACTAAGGGGATAATGGTTGCCTTAGTTTCTACATCTTCTCCTCCTCATAAAGGTATTTGTAGGCCTTGGTGGTATCCCCGGTGATCTCCATTTGAACTTGTTGGATAACCTCTAGTTTGTCCAACATTAGCTTATCTAGCCATTTCTTTTTCTGAAGCCCAATGCTCTATTTCTCATTGAGTCTTTGCATTTGTGGGGGTGTGAGATATGGGGCAATAGTATCAATTGCAATCTTCTTTATATTATATTATTCTTGTTGTTCCTTTCTCTCTACTCCCTTATGGTAGCTACTAGAGGATCTAGGAGGTTTTAGATCAATTCCTCCATGATATACTTATGGGCTTCCATGTAATAAATTATAGCCCTTTTTGTAATTTGCTTGTTGAGGAGGGGAATATTTTTATATTTATCTAGGGTTTTGGCCAAAGTTTGGGGAATGAGAAGGATAAATAATAGATCAAAACCTATAATAGAAAGTTTGGTTATAATTGTTGAGACCAAGAAAAAGGGTCATCATGGTCCTCCAAATATCGAGGGCAAACAAACTTGATGTTTTCCAGATTAGGATGATGCATAGAATCCATTGTCACAAGATTGTCAAAAATTCTTGTGAATAAGGGGATTTGATCGTGTCCTCCACTTTTTGCACCTTCAAAAGCTGTCTAATTATTGTTGTCTACTCTATCAAATTTCTTGAATGCAACTCTTGATACAATTCCCTACTCAGAGAAAGAAGTAAATGGGATTTTTTATTGGGGTTTGTCTTAGGTCAAACCCTAGTTTAGGGATTAACCTTGAAATTAATATGACAATTGATGAAATTGAAATGAAATGCTTTCCTTTTGAGGGAAAAGCTAGATTTGATATAAAAATGCTTGAAATTTAACTTGATACTTTGATGAAGCTTTCTTGAATCCTCATACAAGGATTTAGAATGCAATAGAAGGTTGATCATGAATGTTGAACTTGACTTGGACTCTCCTTTAATGCTTGATAAATCCTTGTCTGCTTGCTCACTTAGGCTTGAATTGATTTTTTTATTTGGAGCTCACTTATGATTTTCTTATTCTCCCAAAATTATAGTTCTCTTGAATTTCTTGCCCACAAGAGGTGACCATTGTGAGGTCCTATTTTGGGTCATGATTGGGAGGAATAGAGCGATCAGGGTGCCCTAGTCCTGAGCTAGGACAAGGGCACCCAAGGCATCCTAGTCCTATCTTGATCAAGAGTCAAAATTGGACAAAGGCTAGATAAGGAGTTGAAATTGTAGATTCAAAGAGGGTGTGAATAGCATCAAAGTAGTCATTGAGCACTGGAGGATGAAATGCCAAGGTGAGGACGAATTTGTATAGAGATGCAATTTACAACACTAAAATTATATAGAAGGAGAAATAATTAATTAAATATAATTTAATTATTTTGGAAGAATAAGGGGCAAACATAATTAATAAGATCGGTTATGTTACAAGGGATAACTAATTAAATAAAATTTAATTAATTTTAGATGTCTATCTTTTTCCCCTCTTTGATGTGGTGTTGTGAAACAATAGTAGGTAAAAGAAAAATATTCCCCAACAAGGATAGTGAGGAAATTATGGAATGGTGATGCCCCCTTGAGAATTTGGTTGTAAAATAGAATTTTCAGATTTTGAGGGCAAGTTCTCAAAAAGAGAAAGAAGACACGCAAGAAATAATTAAGATGGTGAAGGAACAAAAGAAAAAAGGAGAAAATAGGTGTGAATGGAAAAGGAAAGAAAGTGATGAGGGGAACTATGTATAGGCTATAGGGGCCCATTGTGTTAGTGTAGGGTTTCATTTCCTAGTGGGTTATTTATTTTTTCCCTATATTCCTAGGTTTTTTCTACACTTCTTTTAATCTCGCTGAGGTTAATAAATCATGCTTAATTAGGTGAGTGGTTATGAGGTGTCACCTTCCTACATATGTGCATCCATTTTCTATCTTGGGAAGATACTTGCTATCTTTAGTCCAAGAGATGGCTGCTCTTGATTGGTCGGTATTGCCACCTCTTCCCTCTCCCTGGTCTATAAAAGCATGCTACCTGGCTTGTATTTTGGATCTCTTGATTTTGCATCCTCTTAATGCTATTTGCCCTCTAACATTTGCATTACTCTCTTGGAGACTAACTCTGTGTTGCTACTTTGATTTCGTATCATTTGCATTCATAGTTTAGATATCTATTCATTTGCACTAGTTTTCTGGGTTTATAATCTTTTCAGATTTTATCATGGTATTAGAGCACACTGATATTATTCTTCTCAATAATGTGTGTCAAGTGATCAATTTATTTCTTTAGACATTTATGTTCATCATGACCAGGTCTTTTACAATAGGCACATTGGACCTTCTCCTTCTTAGGATTGTCGCCCTTGGAAGATTGGGTCTCATTAGTTTCTTTTAAAGCAAGTGATGTCTAATCCTTCTTCTCCTTGCTATTCTTCTATTTCTTATCCTTACTATTGTTATTACTACTTTGTCCTTTCTGTTCTTTTGTGCCTTGGTTGGCAGCCAGGGCATGTGACATAGAGGACTTAAGAGTGCCCATCTGAATTAGCTTATCTTGTTCCTAAGTGAGAGAGATAGCAAAATCATCTAGAGATGGCATGGTAAATTGTGTACCAAGTGCACCCTTAGTAGCATAGAAGGTAGAAACAAACACAAAATATTCAGAATTTAGCTTAGAAAGAATACTAAGAATCAATTGTTCATCTTTCTTTTCAATTCCACATTGTTTTAACTGCAGCCTTAGTGATTTCAATTTAGTGAAGAAATCTTGGATTGTGTTGAAATTTCCTGGACTTAAACTAATTAGTTCATTTTCCAACATATGACCCCTCATTGAATCTTGTGTGCCAAATAGTGTTTATGACTTTTTCTAGATTTCATTTGGCAAATTTAAAGACTCAATGTGAAAAAGTAAGTCAGGAGAAACAAACAAACACAATGTTCCATATGCCTCATCACATTTGTTAAACCATTTAGGCTTATTTTCATCTTTAGCAGGTTTAGTTTCAAGCCCCATAGTTATCCTATGTAATCCAGCTTTCCTTAAGTAGATTGTCATGCATGATTTCCACTCAAAGTAGTTATATGGAGTTAGGGTAGGCACTATTGTTTGATCCATGATGAAGAAGTGCAGAAAAAAATGTCGAAAGGAAAAGAACACAATCAAGACAACCCCCCCCCCCTTTCACTCAATTAAAGACCTCCCCAATAAATTATGATTTGGTACTTTATATTAGTGTGTTTACAACTACCACTAGCAAGAAATACTAAGTGGTCTTGATTTCAATGCATTACAAAATCCTCATGAAAAGCATATGCTGAGAATGAACTTTTGGCACAATATTTAAAAAAAATAAACAGCACCACTACAATCTACACAAAAAATGATGCACTTTCAAAAAAATAATCACCTCAATGATCCTCTGAAGTTCACAAAATGAGAACTATGCAGTGTCACGACTAATAATCTGCAATTTCGGAAAAATATCTGCATCAAAATTAAAAAACGGCTGCACTAATGCATAGAGCACAAAAAAATATCTAGAATAAAAAAAAATTTCGTGGAAAATGGAGTTCGTATGAGCAAGAACGAAGCATTTGAAAACGGCCTTCAAAACTGCAACAACCAATGGAGAGGGGTCCTGCTTTAACTTTCTGAGTGCATTTTTTGTAAAATATATAATCTGCATGCAAAAAATAAAAGATACCTAGATGGTTTTTTTATGCTGTAAACAAAACCCAGAAGGAATTTTTCTTTTTGATATATAGAAGATGTAGATCCAATGTAAATAGAATGACTTTATATACAAAAAAACAACCCCAACAACCAAAAAATGGCATGCAAAGGCTGAATAAGCTACCAAAGTCAAGAGAAGGAATGCTAGAACTTGCAATATTGATTGAAAACACCAAATATGCAAGATGGTTGTCAGATTTGATCTTGAAACCTCGGTTTTGCAACTGTGTATGACGATCCCTGATTTCAGTGAAACGAAAGCCAGATTTGACTTTCTCAAGCCTCCTGGATGCGTTGGAATAGCCACAGATGCTTTCAGTATAACCAGAAATGCTGCAATCACCCAGATTTCATAAAACACATGTGCAAACCCCATCGATAAAAAAATTTCGTCAAACTTTTCTGATTCTCAAGATCATCCGAAGATGCGAGAGAAGAGCATACTGAGTTTTTGAAAAACTATAATAAGATTTATTAGCCCCCCCCAAATCTCTCAAATATGGAAACTAAAATCTACTATTGCACATAGAAAAGCTATGATACCATGACAAACATAGATGTTTGAAGAAACAAATTGATCACTTGACACACATTCTTGAGAAGAATAATATCAATGTTCCCGAGTCAATTAAACAGAGTTCTAGTGAGGGGTCTAACAAGGAAAAAGAAAACAACAAGGGGAAAGGAAAGGGCAAGGCCCTTGTTGCATTTGCTTCTTCACCATCCACTTGGGTTCTTGATTCGGGTGCTTCACACCACATGGCTTCATCTAAGGAAGAATTTGTATCTTTGGAGCCGTGTACTATGCCTTCTATTTTGATGGGTGATGACAATCCTATTGAGGTGTGTGGGAGAGGGTCTGGTTATGTGAGGGATGGCACATTTGATGATGTTCTTTGTGTGCCCTCATTATCAACTAATCTCTTATCAGTATACCAGATCACTCACACAGGTTCAAGCAAGCGGGTTGAGTTCACTCCTGATTCAATGGAGATTCGTGAGTTGCATAGTGATTCTATAGTTGCAATTGGGGGAGCAAATCATCAATCACGACTCTATCTGTTTTCTCACTTTGCTCCTGATCCTCCTTCGATTGTTTTGCTCACTCATTCCAATGATGTGAGTAGATTATGGCATGAGCGGTTTGGCCATCTTAACTTTCGCTACTTGCAGTAGCTCAACCAATAGAGTATGGTCACAAGGTTGCCTTCAGTTCAGTTTTCAAGTGGTGTTTGCCAAGGTTGCATACTTGGTAAGCATCTGAAGGAAAAGTTTGATAAAGGAAAGGCATGGAGAGCTTCACAGATACTAGAGTTAGTTCACAGTGATTTGACTAGTCCATTCTAGCATCCTTCATTTAGCAGGGCCAGATATGTCCTCACATTCATTGATGACTTTTCTCGATATACTTGGGTGTACTTTCTCAAATAGAAGTCTGAGGTATTTGATCAGTTTCAAGACTTCAAAATTTTTATAGAGAAGCAATCTGGGCAAGCCATCAAAGTTTTGCGCACTGACAATGGTTGTGAGTATGTCAACCATCAGGTTGAGAGGTTTTGCACTTTAGAGGGAATTGATTTGCAGCATTCAGTTCCATACAATCCTTAGCAGAACGGTGTGGCATAATGAAATAATAGGTCGTTGAAGGAAATGGCGAACTGCATGATTCACTCCAGATCTGTTGCATCGCAGTATTGGACAGAGGCCATTAACTATGCTTGTTATATCCAGAACCGTGTTCCTCACCGAGCCTTGAAGGGAGTCACTCCTTTTGAAGCTTGGAGTGGTCGGAAACCATCAGTTAAGCACTTCTATGTTTTTGGTTCTCCTGCATGGGCCCACATTCTTGTAGAGAAATGCAAGGCCTTGGATCCATAGAGAAAACCTTGCATATTTGTAGGTTATCCTGATGGTGTGAAGGGTTATCGGTTGCTCCACCCTACAACACATGAGTTGTTCATTGAGAGGAGTGTTCAGTTTAAGGAGGGCTCTTCGAGCTCACTTTCTACCACTTCTCCAACTCCTACTTTGGCATTGGAATCACCTGGGATACATGACAGCTCCTCTGATGAGTCAGATTCACCTGAGCAGTCTTCTACCTCCACTTCTAATGCAGAGAGTGATTCAGAGGAATCACCTCCTTCCTCTCCTAGTCATCATTCAGAGGTTGATGATTCTCCTCCAGATTCTCCATCTTTTGGTCCACTTTGGGCTAGACAGACCTTGCAATCTACAGGTGATTGGGTTGGGGATCCATCAGACACCATGTGGACTTGTTCACAGTTCCAGGGTGCTACACATGTCTTCATTGCTACTGCCTCAGATCCATAGTCTTTTCATGAGGCTTCTGGTATTCCTGCGTGGGATACAACTATACAGGAGGAGTATAGTTCCTTAATGAGGAACCACACTTAAGATCTCATCCCTCTTCCTAAGGGAAGAAAACTTGTTCGATGTAAGTGGATCTATTGAACAAAATTTGCAGCAAATGGGTCGGTTGACAAGTATAAGGCTCGCTTGGTCACTAAAGGATTCTCCCAGGTTCCTGGGATTGATTGCTTTGAGACTTTTGTGTCAGTTTCTCGAATGAATTCCATCCGACTTATTATTTTCATTGCTGCAACTAATCATTGGGAAGTGCACCAAATGGATGTGAAGAATACTTTTCTTCACGGTGACCTTCAGGAGGAGATCTACATGTAGTAGCCACAGGGGTTCCTTTAGGATTCTTCACTTGTGTACCATCTTTGAAAGTCTCTCTATGGCCTCAAACAAGCTCCTCAGGCCTAGTATGCCAAGATGGACTCCTTCCTTCTATCAGTTGGGTTCACTCGGTGCCATTCTAATCCCAATGTCTACATTCTGCAACAGGATGATTCACTCCTATTTTTGGTTCTGTATGTTGATGACTTGCTGATTAGAGGGAGTTCTTCATCCACTATTGGGGCTATCAATACTGCCCTTCATGACAGGTTTTTGATGACTGACTTGGGCTTGTTGCATTACTTCCTCGGGATTGAGATCTACCAGTCTTCTTCTGGGATCACCATCAACTAGTCCAAGTATGCTCTAGATTTTCTCTCGAGGTTTCATATGGCTGATTCTAAGCTTGCTCCGACTCCCTTTCT
Organism: Cryptomeria japonica; assembly: GCF_030272615.1. Taxonomy (NCBI): domain Eukaryota; kingdom Viridiplantae; phylum Streptophyta; class Pinopsida; order Cupressales; family Cupressaceae; genus Cryptomeria; species Cryptomeria japonica. Next base: position 575,318,543 of record NC_081411.1, on the reverse strand, counting down.
TTCAAGAGTCAAATTTGAGGCTTAGTGTTTTTCTCCACTTGTTGATGGCACTTTGTATCGACAATTTGTTGGGAGTCTCATTTATCTGACTCATACGAGACCTGACATTTCATATGTTGAAGGCATGGTCTCTCGATTCATGCAGGAGCTTCATGAGTTGCACTGGAAAGAAGTGAAGAGAATCCTTCACTACATTCAGGGTACTCATAGTTTTGGGATTCACTATGCAATGGGCATTGAGCTTGACTTGGTGAGCTACACAGATTTAGATTGGGCGAGTGATTCTCAAGATCGCAAGTCTACTTTAGGTTACAGCTTCTAACTTGGTTCTGGTCCTGTTTGTTGGTCAAGCAAGGAGCAGTTAGCTATTGCTCTATCTTCTACTGAGGTCATGTATCAGGGGGCTGTGAATGCCGCCACTGAGGCCATTTGGCTTCAAAATCTCCTCACTGAGTTTGGTATCCAGATCAGATGACCATCAGCCATATTTTGTGACAACCAGAGTGCCATTCAGATCTCACGGAATCCAGTCCATCATCAGCGGACCAAACACATCGAGATCCACATGCACTACATCTGAGAGCTCATCCATGTCCACATCATCGACCTTTGCTACTGTCCAACTTTCAAGCAGGTTGTTGATATCTTCACCAAACCCTTCACTGAGAGAAAGTTCCTTCATTGGTGAGCTTTGCTGAGGGTGCAAGATGCTTCATCTTCTGGGGGGGCTTCTTCCTCTCACTCGGAGTCCTAACTCTCTCTACTCTTGGGGGGTCTCTTTTCTCTCTCTTTTTGGGGGAATTTTATGTACATGGGTACCTCATCAGGCTTGATTTGTCGAGACCCATTTCTACATCCACCTAAGCTTCACTTATGGGGGGGTGTTAGTGTAGGGTTTTATTTCCTAATGGGTTATTTATTTTTTCCCTATATTCCTAGGTTTTTTCTACACTTCTTTTAATCTCGCTTAGGTTAATAAATCATGCTTAATTAGGTGAGTGGTTATGAGGTGTCACCTTCCTACATGTGTGCATCCATTTTCTATCTTGGGAAGATACTTGTTATCTTTAGCCCAAGAGATGGTTGCTCTTGATTGGTCGGTATTGCCACCTCTTCCCTCTCCCTGGTCTATAAAAGCATGCTATGTGGCTTGTATTTTGGATCTCTTGATTTTTCATCCTCTTAATGCTATTTTTCTTCTAGCATTTGCATTACTCTCTTGGAGACTAACTTTGTGTTGCTACTTTGATTCCGTATCATTTGCATTCATAGTTTAGATATATATTCATTTGCACTAGTTTTCTGGGTTATAATCTTTTTCAGATTTTATCACATTGAAGGTCATTTGTAAACTCTCAATTGACAATGCGATAAGATCCCAAGATAATAGCAAGTAGCAAAATTTCAAACATTTTCAGGCATGTGCAATGGAGGGAGTGGGTGAGGTGGTACCAATAGCCAGTTGAGCTTGAAGAGTTGGTGCGTACCCTAACCTAGCTTGTGGATTTGATATATAGGACATTTATTACACAATAAGGCGGGGGACGAATTAGTCAAGTGCAGATGTCGATTGTCGGTTTGGTATCTACACCTATATTTTGATGTCTATGTCTAAGAATTAGCACAAGCACAAATGGGGTGACGCGAGTGCATACAAGGAACCGTATGTGTAGGCACCAATCCGTCGATCGATTTCTACATTGAGAGAATAGGGGGTTTATAGGGGGTGAGAAGACTAAGGAATGATGTCTCCATCATTTGACATAGGTGCCTCTAAAATGCATATGTGCCTCAATTTTGACATTTTCACTTTTTAGCATAGGTAGATGAGGCATCTTTGCTAAAGAGGAAAAATAAGCTAGGGGAAACAATAAAATGGGAAAGGAAGATAAGGATGTGCCCTAGCTACAATGGGTAGAAAATGATAAGCCAAAATAGAAGAAAATGAAATTGATTGGAAATAGGTATGGATGTAGGAGCATTTAGGCATTATGGAGTCAAGGGATTACTGGCTAGTGACTATGCGATTACAGGTGGAGTTGGTGAGGGTTGACCAAATGCTCCTCCATGTAGCAAAAATAGAGTGGATAGAGAGGAGGTTGTGTTTGAATGTGTAGAACACAATGATGACCACATTTCTTGAGAGGTGTCACAACACATGTAGCTTCCACCTACAAATAGGAGAGGTATTCAAAGGACGTGTGCAGGATCCTCTGAATCCCTATATGAGGGGTCATCCCAGAGTACCACTAGAGCATTCAGATCATTACATGTGGTAGGTGTTTGAGATAGGTGATCTACCTATGGATGGAAAATAGGTGAGGCTATAGGTAGCTATGGAGAGACAGAGACGCATATTGTGGATAACGTTATGCATAACTAGACTGGTTAGTGGCCGCCTAATGGTAGACCTAAGATGACACAAATTTAATACCAATTGGGCGAGGGTCTTGTACCATATTGCACGGGATGTAATCACATTTGTGTGGGGATATGTTGTGCTTGGATAGTTATACCATGATATTTAGATGTGTGTGTATTGAGAGTTCAAGAGTTTGAGGATAAGAGTGAAACTCCTTTACATATGGGCATTCGAGCATATAGCCATTTTTCAACCACTCGATATTAGAGATAGGGAACCATAGAATCCATCTGTCTATAGATATGGATGCCTGATACACTATACATGGATGGGAGCATTGGGTTATTAAAGGAGATGCCTAGATGAGATGATGAATTTCACAAGGAGACCATATTGGACCTATAAGGAATGGGAGGATGAAGGTTATAATATGTCTTATACATAGACCAAATGTTGGTTGATTGGATGGACAGTCCATGTCATAGACTGGTACCTATCACACAAAGTTATGAGACAATCTAGGATTCAATAGGAGATGATGGGAGAGGAGCTTGTACACCCATGCATTATGAAAGAGATGGGGAATTATATAGATATGATGTGAGCTCGATCAAGATTCTTCACAATGGTTTTGATATCCATGAAATGATGTGATAGATACAGGGACATCACCAAAGTATGCAACATGGTGGGCTCAACATAAGTCAGTGATATTGACCATCTCAGACATGCTAGAGGAAAATGAGGGAGGTTTGGGTTGGACCAAGTGGTAGGAGTATATAGGGATGATGGAGGTGATGGGAGAGATGGGGGAGATGGTGGGAGAGATGTACCCATGGCCAAGGCTTTTGCAATAGTGCAGGCATGAGCACAAAGGGCACCATGAGCACCTAGGCAGAGGAGATGGATAGGAGGATAGGTATAAGCTTTGACACACCCATAGATATAATTGTAGCCACAACCAAGATAGGTGGTAGGACAAGTGCTTGCATAAGAACAAGTACATGTACAAGAGAAAGAGGGGGATCATAGGGTGTGACCCAGAAATAGAACATGGGAGAATCAATGATCAAACATGAGGAGTATGATCGCCTATAGGGAGTGAGGAATTCATTATTAAGAGCCAAGGATGAGAAGAGGGATTGGGTCACGAGCCTATAGGTAGATCTTGACACAGAGTGGGCTTAGACAATGAGTCTATAGGAAGAGGTATATAGGGATGGGGCATATATAGATAGTCTCCAAGCAAAGAGGGACATAGATAAGCTTGAATACTACTTTTGTAGATAGGGATGAGTGCATCATAGTGTAGGATTCCCTCTAGGAGATAGGAGGAGAAATGGTGGAGTTAGAGATGATGATGTCAAAGTTGGATGGTCTATGGGCACAACTATCTAGGGCCCAGGAAAATGTAACGTGATTGAGAGGGGAGAGGAATGTAGACCAAAAAATGTTGGCACCACAAGGGCTTTCATACGTGTTTTCAAACACCATGGTAGCCTGAGCACATGACGAATAGTATTGCAATTTTTTTTACCATCAGGTAGTGCCAATGGATTGAAAGGCTCCATCTCACTCAAAGAGTACAAGGTCAGGTAAGACCTAATTAGAGGCATCATGTGGCTTAGTTTGTATAAGGGTACCACGACAACCACCACCAGGACCCATTCAAGATGGGCATGCCCCACACCATTAGATGGTGGGAGTATTGGATAAAGGATCCTATTATGGTCACAACCATTTTTGACCCTACAAGGATATCCTTTGTACTCTGATTTCACACATTATATATATATAAATAGATATAGATATGAGATGGACATGATTTTGGAGGCATTTATGTTATGTGTTATGGTTATGATTATGATCATGATTATGATTATGCATTATGATGTTTATGATGTGACTAGCATGTGTGAATGTAGAATGTATGGGTGTATCTATCTATTTATATTGATATATGTGACATAATATTCCTGATGCTGATAACATATGATGCAGGTGGATTATGCATGATATGCTTTATCTATATTTGTCATGATGATGAGATGTTCATGGACGTTATGGAGATGTATATAATGGATTGAGAGATATATTTTGTTAGGTCCTGGAGACAACTGAGGGGGGGGGGGTGAATCAGTTGTCAAATAGATTCAAACCAAAAACCAATTAACCAACTTGATGCTTAATACTGGTAAACCAGTTAAGTATGCCGGTAGACAGTGTTAATAGTAAATTGCTATATTGGTAAACATTAATGCATGAAACATAAACATAAAGTCATCCACAACACATAACACCAATATCTTTACGTGGAAACCTTGTAAGGGGAAAAACCATGGTGGGAAACCTTACCCACAATCAAATGATACTACTACAAATAGTAAGTGTATATAAATGGGGTCTGCACATGCAGAAAGGCCAATAACCTAGAGCTCACTGCTCAATCACAAAATGAGAGTCACACTGACTACAGTTGGATGGTTAAATCCAATAAGAATGTATTGCACAAAATAGAATCTTCATATGCTGGATTCAGTACTAGTGTAATGTTGATATGCTTATACAAAAACCTAGCTTCACCTTCAAATGATGTCTTCGTGTATACCTCTACTTAATCTCGCATATACCTTCACTCTATTTCTTTTTTGCATTCCACACTTGATCTTACAAATAAGATCTTACATTTATACCATAACCTAAGACCAATTTTAGTAGGTCGGCTCTACAAGATTTTACAATAAACATTTTACATACAATATAATATCCGATGCAATTAACTGATTAAACATGTTGGGTTAATGCATTTACATCAATAATAAATCATCTCCATAGTGTGCCATGCTGATATGGAAAAGATAAACCTGTTGGTGTAACCCTAGATAACCCTAGACCTATTTGCCGGTAAAAGCAAATATGCAAATATGAGTATACCAATGATCAATTCCTCAAAACAAAGTGTCCACACAATGTCTTTGACATTACCAAGTGTCTTCCATATCATTCCAGGTACCGGTGAACATTATATCCTGTCGGTGAACCATATACCAGTAACTGTGCAATAGTTACTTGCTTGCAGTGAATGTTGTTGGATCTCCAAAGTGCTTGTTTTCAGTAGGTGTTGACATCAATGAAAAAACCAAACCAAAATACCAACAATATCCCCCTTTGGCATTGATGGCAACACAAGATGGAAAAACCATCAAAGTGCCAAAACAGAAATGCCAAATACCAAAAACCAACAATCTCAATTTCTCCCCTTGGGAGCAACATGAGTTTATCCAAAGATTTATTTTCAATACCAATCTCTCCTCAAAAGATAATGTGTTTTTCCATAGAAATCTCTCCCCCCTTGACATCAAATGCCAAAGTTACAAAAATCAAGTTCATACAAAATACCAACTACCCCCCCTGAGAAGTAGCTTCCTCATCAAAGACCAGAGTAAAAGATTTGTCTTTTAATTTTGGTGGTTGATGACAATCATCAACTATCTAAGTCTCTACCGGTGGTGGTATGAATCCAAGCTGATCTCTGAGATATTCAAAAGTCTCCTTAGGAAAAGGTTTTGTGAAAATATCTGCAAGCTATTCTTTAGTATTCACATAAACCAGTTTTATCTATTTTTCTTCAACTTTTTCCCTTAGAAAATTCAGTTTGATAGAAACATGTTTTGTTTTAGAATGTAATACCAGATTCTTAGATATATCAATTGCTACAGTGTTATCACAATATATAGTAATGGGTTCCTTGCATTTTACCTTTATGTCTTTCAACATTGCTTAAGCCATAGTACCTATGTATAGTCAGTTGCTGCTACAACATATTCTGATTCTGCTATTGATAAAGATGTACAACTCTATTTCTTACTCAGCTAAGAAACTAATCTCTTTCCAAGAAAGAATGCTCCTCCAATGGTTCTTTTTCTATCATCCACATCTCCTACCCAATTTGCATCTGTGTATGCACATAGGTCAAAATTTTCATCTCTAGGATACCATAATCCAGGATTTGATGTGCCTTGTAAGTACTAGAAAATCTTTTTTTACTGTTGATTCATGATTTTCCCTAGGATTACATTGAAATCTAGAAACAATACATACTGCATTGATAATATCAGGCCTGGTTTGTGTCAAATACAGTAAACCTCCTATCATATATTTGTATCTAGTTGGATTAACAGGTGTAGATTCATCTGTTTGAGATAATTTGACATTTGTAGTCATAGGTGTGCTTACCGGTTTAGAGTTCTCCATCCCAAATTTCTTTAGTAATTCTTTCAAGTACTTGGATTGACTAAAAAATATACCTTTATCAGTTTGTGAAATCTGCAATCCTAAAAATAATTTTATTTCTCCATCATAGACATTTCAAATTCTTGTTGCATTTTAATAGAAAATTCCTTACATAATCCAGCTTCTCCTCCAAAGATTATATCATCAACAAATACTTCAATAATCAAGATGTCATCATTAGTTATTTTGTAATATAAATTGCTATCTACATTTCCTTTAGTTAAACCAATATTTATAAGATACTTATCCAACCTTGCATACCAAGCTCTTGGGGCTTGTTTTAATCCATATAGAGCTTTTCTTAACCTGCAAACCATATCTTTGTCATCTGTCAAGGAAAATCTATCAGGTTGTTCAATATATACTTCCTCTTCAAGATCTCCATTCAAAAATGCACATTTAATATCCATTTGATAAACTTTGTAGTCCTTGTGAGCTGCAAAAGCCAAGAATAATCTGACTACCTCAATTCTGGCTACCAGTGCAAAGGTTTTACTGTAATCAACTCCTTCTTTCTGAGAATATCCCTTACACACTAGTCTTGCTTTATTTCTGATAACCTTACCATCTTCATTAAGTTTGTTTCTAAATACCCATTTGGTTCCAATTACATTTTTATCTTTAGGCCGGGGAACTAATGTCCAAGTATTATTTTTCTCAATTTGTCCTAATTCTTCTTCCATAGCTTTAATCCAAAATTTATCTTCACATGCTTCATTGATAGATGATGGTTCAATTTGAGAAATAAGACACACCTCTTCATTTTCCAATCTTCCTCTTGTCATAACTCCTTTAAATTTGTTTCCAATTATCTAATCTTCAGAATGATTCAATCTTACATACCGGGGTGTCTTAGTTTGATGTTGTTCTTCAATTACTATGGAATCCTCTGATGATATCGGGGTAACTGGATCTTCATTCTGTACCGGTGGATTCAGTGTAGGTTCATTTGTCACAATTTTTGTTGCCAGTTCAAAGTCTATATACCTTGAAGTTCCTCTAAATTGTTCATCAATCTTTACATTTGTACTCTCAACAATTTTCTACAATCTCTTATTAAAACATCTATATGCCTTGCTCTTAGATGAATAACCAATAAATATTCCTTCATCTCTTCTAATATAACATTTACTTCCAAAAATTTTGAAATACTTAAGAGTAGGAGTATTACCAAACCATAGTTCATGAGGGGTCTTACCGGTTTCACCTTTGATGTGAACTTTATTGAATGTATAGACAGCAGTGCTAACTGCCTCTCTCCAATACACATGTGGTAGATTTGCTTCTGATAACATACTTCTTGCTGCATCCAAGATAGTTCTATTTTTCCTTTCAACAACTCCATCCTGCTGTGGTGTCCGAGGTGCTGATAACTGTCTTTTGATTCCATTCACTTCACAGAATGTATTAAAGTCCTTAGATTTGAATTCTCCTTCTTGATCTGATCTTAAACATTTGATTTTCTTACTGATTTCATTCTCAACCATTGCTTTGAATAGTTTGAACTTCCCAAGTGCTTCTGATTTTTCTCTGAGAAAAGTAACCCAACACATTCTAGAATAATCATTAATAATTAGCATTAAATATCTATCACCTTGTAAGCTTTTAGTTCTAGCTGGACCACATAAATTAGTGTGAATTAAATCAAGAGCATTATTGGATTTTTCTGGAATACTTTTGAAACTATCTCTAACTTGTTTTCCAAATTGACATTCCTTACAAATTGTATTATGAGGTTTCACAATTTTAGGTAGATCTCTAACTACCTTAGAAGTACTGATGTTTACCATGCAATAAAAATTTACATGACATAGTCTCTTATGCCATAACCAACTTTCCTCTATGTGTGCAATCAAGCATGTCTTTTCACTGTTATTCAAATGAAAGATGTTACCTCTATTCTAATTACCGGTTGCAATTTCCAAACCAGTTCTATTCATGATTTTGTATTTTCCATTTTTAAATTGTAACTGAAATCCTTTCTCAACTAATTGACCAACACTTAAAAGATTATGCTTTAATCCTTCAACATAGTAGACATTGTCAGTGTTATGTTTACCATCAAGAGATATTGAACCCTTACCTTGATTGAACAGGATTTGTCATCTCCAAATCTTACTAAACCTCCATTGTATTCTTGAAAGTTCAAGAATTTACCTTTGTCTCCAGTCATGTGATGTGAGCATCCTGAGTCAATGATCCATTCATCCTTTGCTTCAACTTTAGCTGCTAGGGCTTGTTCTACCAGTTGAGCAGTAGGTGTCAGTTGATCCTCTGCTATAACAACAAAAACCCATCCATTATCTGTTGGATCCTCATCAGAATCATCAGTCACACCTTCATCAACAATGTAACAGGATTTGTCTTTGTTCTTCTTAAATTTGTATCTCTGATATTCAGGATTAGGCTTGTATGTTCTTCTAGCTTCTTCTCTTAGTCTAGCATGTCTATCAAGACATCTTGAAGCCATATGACCAATCTTATTGCAGTTAAAAAATTTAAAGGGTGCTTTAACTTCATACTTACTTCCAACTGGACCTTTTGGCATTTTTCTTGCAAATAGTGCTTCAAGTTCTTCAAGCTCTTCATTCTCCTTCCTGGTTTCTTCAAGTTCTCTTGCATAAAAGGCTTTCCAGTCTAATTTGTCAAATGATGGAGTAGATGATGTTGATGCTTTAAAGGCCAAATCAGTTTTTATAGTAGCAACAGGACCAAATTCCTCAATTTCAAAGGCTGAAAGTTTTCCAATCAATGTATCCCTAGTTACTGATGTATTAGGCATTATTCTTAACTCATTTATAGCAGTAACCTTCATTTTATATGCCAGTGGTAATCCTCTTAAGATTTTTAAAACAATTTGATCCTCACTCAGAGTTCCTCCACAACATTTAATACCCAAAACAATTTCATTTACTCTTTCCATAAAAGCAGAAATCCTTTCATCTTCTTCCATTTTCAGATGTTCATACCTGACTCAAAAGCTTTCAAGTTTTGCAATCTTGATCGTGGAATATCCTTCATTAAGTGTTTCCAAATAATCCCAAATAGCTTTAGCAGTAGACCTATTTGATAATCCGATGATTTGTTGATCTGACAATGCGCTCAAAAGTGCTTCTCTTGCTTTGCAATCATTTTCTTCATCTTTAGCTAAGGTAGTTGGAGCAGTCTGACCAGCTACAGCAATAGTATAACCATTCTTTGTAACTTCCCAGATGTCTTTACCAATGCAATTCAGATGTGTCTCCATTATGATCTTCCATATCCCATAGTTGGTTCCATCAAGTTTAGGACTGTCCTTCTTGAAGTAATTAGTAGACATTGGATCTCCTCAAGTTGTTAAACTTCTCCAAAACAGGACTAGGCTCTGATACCAATTGTTAGGTCTTGGAGACAACTGAGAGGCTGGGGAGGTGAATTAGTTATCAAATAAATTCAAACCAAAAACCAATTAACCAACTTGATGCTTAATACCGATAAACCAGTTAAGTATGCCGGTAGACAGTGTTAATAGTAAATTGCTATACCAGTAAAGATTAATGCATGAAACATAAACATAAAGTCATCCACAACACATAACACCAATATTTTTACATGGAAACCCTGTAAGGGGAAAAACCACGGTGGGAAACCTTACACACAATCAAATGATACTACTACAAATAGTAAGTGTATATAAATGGGGTCTGCACATGCAGAAAGGCCAACAGCCTAGAGCTCACTGCTCAATCACAAAATGGGAGTCACACTGACTATAGTTGGATGGTTAAATCCAATAAGAATGTATTGCACAAAATAGAATCTTCATATGCTGGATTCAGTACTAGTGTAATGCTGATATGCTTATACAAAAACCTAGCTTCACCTTCAAATGATGTCTTCGTGTATACCTCTGCTTAATCTTGCATATACCTTCACTCTATTTTGTTTTCGCATTCCACACTTGATCTTACAAATAAGATCTTACATTTATACCATAACCTAAGACCAATTTTAGTAGGTCGGCTCTACAAGATTTTACAATAAACATTTTACATACAATATAATATCCGATGCAATTAACTGATTAAACATGTTGGCTTAATGCATTTACATCAATAATAAATCATCTCCATAGCATGCCATGCTGATCTGGAAAAGATAAACCTGCCGATGTAACCCTAGATAACCCTTGACCTATTTGCCGATAAAAGCAAATATGCAAATATGAATATACCAATGATCAATTCCTCAAAAAAAAGTGTCCACACAATGTCTTCGACATTACCAAGTGTCTTCCATATCATTCCAGGTACCAGTGAACATTATATCCTGTCGGTGAACCATATACCAGTAACTGTGCAATAGTTACTTGCTTGCCGGTGAATGTTGCTGGTTCTCCAAAGTGCTTCTTTTCAATAGGTGTTGACATCAATGACAAAACCATACCAAAATACCAACATATTCATTTATCTAATGATTTGTGGTTGCAAGATGATAGGTGATGAGTGATGTCCTTATATGTGTATATAGATGGATGTATGCATGTAATGATATGAATCTTATGAACTTATGTATTCATATATGGATGAGATGGATCTATATATTCCTATGAAATGTGATGACATGATCGATGTACTAACATGAATAATGCACATGAAAAATGAATCTAAGGAAATGAACCTAAATAATATGTATGCACTAATACTAAATGAAACTGATGAACATGACTAAATCAAAATGAAATGAATGTAATGAAATGAAAGGACATGCATAATGGGCATAATGAATCTAGAGGAAAATCTAAATAATAAATGAAATGCATCTAAAATGTATCTAAATGAAAAGCTAGGGAACTCTAGATGGGGAATGCATATAATGCTTCTATAAGATAATGTATATAATGGATTGATATGAGGGTGAAATGCACTAATCCACATGAGATATCAATTGAACAGTTTGATAATGATTATAGTTGTATGAGGGCAACTAAAATTGTACAAATTCACATGAATGAAAAAAGATGAGGAATATGAAAAGATCCACTAATGAGCTACATGATTTTAATATATATACAATGCGAGGAATCTATGCCAACCTTTGTTTGACAAAAAATCTTGTAACCAAATGTATAAAATTAATTAAGGTCTAGGCAAGATGATGGTAGTGTGATATACAAATAAAAGATGCCTAGGAAAGAAGCATAGACACTCTTAAATATTGAAGCTCGTTTGCTCTCTACTTGGTGTTTGCAAGCAAATTCCATGAATATAAGTCTTAGACATATTTCATTCTACGTGAAATGCAACCTACATGAATTGGGTTGGTTTGATAGGAAAATATATGAGGCCAGTTAATGCAATGTGTGATAGGACGTGACAAGCCTTGATGTTGTCTATGATGATCTACATAAATATAATGAATTTATTATGAAATAAGATAGAAATGTGAATGATCAAATGTTTTTGTGTGTACAAACCATAGTACATGGAAATAGGATGTAAAAGACAGGTGAATAAATTGATGCATTGGGGAATATGAAGATGTGGAATCAAATGATGAGATTGTTAGACAGTTCAGATAACCGGAAGAGAATAGAGAGGGGGGGTGAATCAGTTGTCACGGATTACACGAACATTCAAGAATTAAAACTTTAATACCAGAACCCAAAATAATAATACCGAAATAGCAGTTAATCAATTAAGCATAAACACTCATCACAGAATAAAAGTGATCCACATAACACCAAGATTTATACGTGGAAAACCTAGTAAAGGGAAAAACCACGGTTGGAAGCCTACCCATAGTCAAATAATACATCTGCAATAAGTATGTGAAATATAATTAAGGGGGCTACACTTGCAGGAAGGCCAACAACCTAGAGCACACTGCTCATTGCAAAAGGAGCCTCACTGACTACATATAAATCCAAACTATAATCCGAAGAAGTGTTGAACTACAAAAGATAGCATCTCCTATGCCTGAGTATATTTCTGGTTAAGCTCAATACCGGAGGATTAAATCCTCTTACATAAACTCAATTCGATCTACAATGATCAACCAACTCCTCTTCCTGAAAGATATTTCATTTATTTTCACATTACATTCCTTTACCATGACCTCTTACATTAATCATGATGATCTACATTGAGATCTTACATTTATTTATAAAAAACCCTAGACCATAAACAATCAGGTTGGTCATCAGACAAAAAACTAATTACATAATTACAAACCATGTTGGCCTTGGACCAAACAAATAATATCAACTCATAAGACATCCCAGAAATACATCAATAGGTCCTATCCACACGTTACATTAAAGTCAGTCTATAACCTAGATCAACTAGGACCAGGTATAGGTCCACACGCTTCAACAATGATCTCCAACCGCCAAGTCTCGAACATGATCACCAATGATATCCTGAAACTCCATGAGAAGCTGCACCAACACACTTATGCAATTCATCAAAGATCTCCATCAAAAGCTCTGCTAGTGAATCATTTATTTCATCCATAAAACTTGTGTACAATTAGTAGTAGCAACAACATACTCAGCTTCAACCGTAGATAGAGAAGTACATGACTGTTTCTTGATGATCCATGAAACCAACTTCTTTCCAAGAAAGAAAGCTCCACCGAAAGTACTTTTTTGGTCATCAACATCTCCAGCCCATTCAACATCAATATATGCACATAAGGTAAAGTTATCATCCTTATGTTACCAAAAGCCATATTTTGATGTACCTTGCAAGTATCTAAAAATCCTTTTCACCGCCATCTTATGATTTTCTCTAGGATCACTCTGAAATCTTGAAACAATACAAACAACATTTATAATGTTAGGCCTAGTCTGAGTCAAATAGAGCAGACCTCCAATCATAGATTTGTAGCTTGTAGGATTTACTGGTGTAGAAACATATTTTCTTGTCAATTTCTCACTTTGTGCTTACCAGTTTAGAATCTCCCATACCAAATTTCTTCAACAATTCCTTGGCATATTTAGTTTGATAGATGAAAATTTCTTTGTCAGTTTGAGTAATCTGCAAACCTAAGAAAATTTTCATCTACCAATCATAGACATCTCAAATTCCTTCTCCATATTTTTAGAAAATTCTATACATAATTTATCTTCACCTCCAAAAATAATGTCATCAACAAATACTTCAATAATCAGTATATCATCATCATCAGTGATTTTATAATATAAATTACTATCAGCATTGCCTTTAGTAAAACCAAGCTTTAAAAGATATTTATCCAACCTTGCATATCAAGCTCTAGGTGCTTATTTCAATCCATATAAAGCTTTCCTTAACCTGCAAACCATATTTGTATCATCTAATAGTGAAAAACCATCAGGTTGATCAATATAAACTTCCTCATCAAGATTCTCATTGAAAAATGTGCATTTACAACTTCAATCCTAGCTACAAGTGCAAAAGTCTCTCCATAATCAATTCCTTCCTTCTAAGATATCCTTTACAAACCAATCTAGCCTTATTCCTTATAACTTGACCATTCTCATTCAATTTATTCCTAAAAACCAATTTAGTTCTAATAACATTTTAATTTTTAGGTCGGGGAACCAAAGTCCATGTGTCATTTTTCTCAATCTGATCTAAATCTTCTTCCATAGCTTTCAACTAATGTTCATCTTTACATGGTTCAATTACTGATACCAATTCAACTTGTGAAATTAAACATACCTCAATAGTTGTTAGTCTTCTTCTTTTCATCACTCCATTTCTCTTATCCCCAATGATTTGATCTTCAGAATGATTCAATTTCACATACCTAGGAGTCTTCTGACTTTCTATTCCTCTTCCCTGTTCTTCAGTCACTATAGAATTTTGTAATGTTGCCAGAGTAATTGGTTCAACTCTCTATTCCAATAAAAGTGCTACTAGTTCAAATATAATCATTTCCACTATCGGTTCCTTCTCATAAACTCTGATTTGACTTTTGTTCAACTCATCTACTTTGACATTAGCACTCTCTACAATTCTTGTAATCTCTTGTTATAACATCTATATACTTTGTTTTCATTAGAATAACCAAGAAATATGCCTTCATCACATCTAGGATCAAATTTCCAAATAGTATCATCTCTCCTGATATAACATTTACTACCCAAAATTCTGAAATACTTAACTGTAGGTGTATTTCCAAACCATAATTCATAAGGTGTCTTACCGGTTTGCCCTTTGATATGTACTTTGTTGAATGTATAAACCGTTGTACTCACTGCTTCTCTCTAGTAGATATGAGGTAGACTAGATTCCATCATCATTGTTCTAGCAACATCTAAGATAGTTTTGTTCTTCCTTTCCACAACTTCATTCTATTGAGGTGTCCGGGGAGTAGAAAATTGTCTTCTTATACCATGCTTGTCTCAAAAGTTACTAAACTCATCGGATGTGATTTATCCACCATGATCTGATCTCAAACATTTAATCTTGAATCCTATCTCAGTTTCCACTTTAGCCTTAAGGATTTGAAACTTTTCAAATGCTTTAGATTTTTTCCTCAAAAAAGTAACCCACATCATTCTAGAATAATCATCAATGATTATCATGAAATATCTATCAGCATGAAAACTTTTAACTCTAGCAGGGCCACACAAATCAATATAAATAAGATCAAGAACATCATTTTATTTATCTTGTATACTCTTAAAAGAGGTTCTGATGTGTTTACCCATTTGACATTCTTTACATACCAGATTATAGGGCTTCATAATCTTAGGTATATCCCTAACCACCTTAGTTTAATTGATCTTCACAATGCAATCGAAATTCACATGACACAACCTTTTATGCCATAGCCAACTCTCATAAATCTGTATAATCAAACATGTCTTCTCACCGAAGTTCAAATGAAATATATTACCTTTTGTTTGTGTATTGGTTGCAATCTCCAAGCCAAATCTATTAATGATTTTGCATTTTCCATCCTTGAACTATAATTGAAATCCCTTGTCTACTAGTTGTCCTACACTCAAAAGATTATGCTTCAAACCTTCAACATAATAAACATTGTCAGTATTGTTTTTACCATCCAATGATATAGTTACTTTTCCTTTAATCATACATGCTTTGCCATCTCCAAATATAACTAGACCACCATCAAATTATTGCATAGACAAAAAATTCCCTTTATCTCCAGTCATATGATGTGAACAACCACTGTCAATTACCCATTCATCATTGTCTTTAATTTTAGTAGCAAGTGCCTTCTCTTCAAGTACATTCTCTTCCAGTGCTGGATCATCTTCCTTGATAGCCAGGAACAACCATTCCTTCTCATTGCTAGATCCACTAGCTGAGTCTTCTGTCAGCTCATCATCTTAATCAGTTATGCCTTCCTCATCCGCTATGTAGCATGATTTGTCTCTATTTTTATTTTACTAATATTTGTTCTAATATCCAGGGTTAGGCTTAAATAATCTTCTAACTCTTTCTTCAAATCTAAAATTCCTTTCAGGACATCTAGATGCAAAATGACCAATCTTATTACATGCAAAACATTTAAAAGGTGTTTTTCCTTCATACTTACTTCCTACCAGTCCTTTAGGTACTCTTCTAGAAAATAGTGTTTCAAGTTTCTCAAACTCATCATCTTCTCTCTTCATATCTTCTAAATCCTTTGCATATAAAGATTTCATGTCTTTCTTACTAGTTGTAGATGTAAATGCATGAAAAATAGGTTCACTCTTCACAGCTTTAGAAGGTCCAAATTCCTCAAGCTCAAAAGAAGATAGTTTGCCAACCAAGGTATCTATGTTGATAGATGTATTAGCCATTGTTCTCAACTCATTAATAGCAGTAGCCTTCATTTTGTAAGTCGGTGGTAGGGCTCTCAGGACTTTAGAAATAAATTCATCTTTGCTTAGATTTCAACCACAACATTGAATTCCCATAATAATCTCCTTTAACCTTTCCATGAATGCATAATCCTTTCATCTTCTTCCATCTTCAGGTTTTCATATCTCACCTTGTAACCATCAAGTTTAGCAATATTCACTATAGGGTCACCTTCATTAAGAGTCTCCAACTTATCCCATATAACCTTTCTAGATGATTTGTCTGTTAATCCCATTATTTGTTGATCAGAAAGTGCACACAAGAGGGCTTCTCTTGCTCTATAATCATTCCTTGTCTAGGTTTTTCAGAGGAGGATTGTCAGATCCCGGATTATAAGGTGTGACACCATTCTATGTGATCTCCCAAATATCCTTGCCAAGACATCTCAAATGAGTCTCCATCTGAATCTTCCATACTGTCTAATTTGTTCCATCAAGAATTGAAATATCTCTTCGAAAGATAGCTCCAGAAGAACTGGATGAACTTGAACTGTTAGTTGCCATAGGATCTTCCTCAAGCGGTTAAGCTTTCTACAGAGAGGACTAAATCTCTGATACCAATTGTTAGACAGTTTAGATAACCAGAAGACAACTAAGAGGGGGGGGTTGAAACAATTGTCACAGATTAGAGGAACATTCAACAATTAAAACTTTAATACCGGAACCCAAAACAATAATACCAAAATAGTAGCTAATCAATTAAGCATAAACACTAATCAAAGAATAAAATCCATCCACATAACACCAAGATTTATAAGTGGAAAACCCAATAAAGGGAAAAACCACAATGGAAAGCCTACCCATAGTAAGATAATACTTCTATAGTAAGTATGTGAATTACAATGAATGGGTCTGTATTTGCAGGAAGGCCAAAAGCCTAGAGTGCACTACTCATCACAAAAGGAGCCTCACTAACTACATATAAATCCATACTACAATCCAGAGAAGTGTTGAACTGCAAAAGATAACATCTCCTATGTCTGAGTACAATTCTGGCTAAGCTCAATACTGGAGGACTAAATCCTCTTACATAATCCCAATTCGATCTACAATGATTTACCAACTCCTTTGCCTAAAATATATTGCATTTATTCGCACATTACATTCCTTGACCATGACCTCTTACATTAACCATGATGATCTACATTGATATCTTACATTTATTTATATAGAACCTTAGACCATAAACAATCAAGTCGGCCATTAGACAATAAAATGATTACATAATTACAAACCATGTCAGCCTTAGACCAAACAAATAATATCAGCATATAAGACATCTCAGAAATACATCAATAGGTCCTATCCACACGTTACATTAAAGCCGGTCCATAACCTAGATCAACTGGGACCAAGTATAGGTCCACATGCTTCAACAATGATCTCCAACTGCCAACTCTCGAACATGATCACCAACAGTATCCTGAAACTCCATCAGAAGTTGTACTAACACCACTTATCTAAGATCTCCATCAAAAGCTCTATTGGTGAAACCTTCACCAAAACTAGAAACCCATCTTCTAAGCAAGCAGGATAGCATCCAATCACCAGACCAAAACTAATTAACCAAATATGAGTATAAGTATCATGAACAAGCCAATTCCATCACCAGACTATACCGAAGCCTAGTGGATCATACTAGATCCAAGTTAACCAGAAACCACTTAATCTACTAGGACCAGAAGGGTGTCGGTATAGCATCCAAACAACTAGTGTTGACATCAATGACAAAACATTAATGCAACACATAATCAATTCCACCAAATGGCCAACAGAGATTATGGAATAAGTTGGATGGAAGACTTAATAATGGATAAGATGGGTAATTTTTTATGCATTTATGTGGAGAGAAATCCTACTATTGATATTGAAAGGGAATAACAACACCATTGATTATAAAAGCGAAGATGCAATGATTTTCATTTGCATGGACTAGAATCTCAAACATTAGGTTATCTTATGCATGCAAGTGCCGGTATAACCAAGATGGGACTTATGAGGTATGAGAGTATGGGGACATCCTTGTGCACATAAGTCCTTTATGAGGACTTGGTGGTAAATACTAGTCAATATATCCAAACCTTCATATTCAAAATTATATCTAGACTTGTTGAATCATACAAAAGATAACCCTCAAACAACCCATATAGAAAAACCTATGCCCCAATATACACTAGTCAAGACACACCAAGATTGAAGAACACAAATGGACACTGAGAGGGGGGTGAATTAGCGTATTTTAAAATTTTAACTGTGTAAATGTGGAAACTGCAAATTAATCAAGAACATACACACACACACAAACTGAACCACAACACCATATTTACAAGGAAGACCTCAGTGAGAATAGTTGTTAGAGTCTAATGCTCCAATTCATCCTCATAGTAAATAATAGATTACAAAGTTTAGGGCACCAACCCAAGGAGCACCAACCTCTAATTTATGATCACCTACCCCTACTCTGAGCACCCACTCAAAGATTTATAATGGTTATCAAAATTTACAGTGCAGTGATAAAGCCTTGTTACAAATGAGTTTTGTAACACTTACAAATCTCTCATAACATGAGAATGAATTTCTCTACCTACTAGATCTCTTCCTCTATTTCTTCTTCTTCTTTTGTCTGGTTGTCTTCTCCTCTCTACTATAGCTTCACTTTCCAATATACTCTATTTTTTCTTTGTTCTTACTTTCTCCACTTTTTTATACTTGTTTGTTTTCTTTTGACAACCTCATTACCCTATACTTCACACACACTTCTAGACAACTTATCAAGAGGTTTCTATTTCCACCTCTAACTCTGTCTCAACAGCCACACCTACCATTGTCCAATCTCATCACATCTACTACTTGATTCGATTGACTATGTACACATCAGATCTTTTCTCTACTGCAAACTTGAATATTGTATTCAAGTCGGTTGTCTTGGAGATATGCACATTTGAAGATTTTATTCTTTGTCCTAAGTATGATCTTAGATTTGCCGCCTATAGTAAATGCACTAAAACTACTAAGTTTAGTAATCTTTCTCTTCCTAAAATGATCAGGAATCCTTCCTCGAGCTATACAACCAATGTACAACTTAGTCGTCATTAATGCGTTCTCCAGCCTCTATCGACCTACCCTAAAAAGATCGACAACTACCTCTATCATCACCGAATTCTATGTATCTAATTTGTTCTTTGTCCACCAAGGAGCCACATGTCTTCATATAATTCTTCATCCATATCACATGGTCAAGGTTGGTGAGCCTCTATGTAATACCCTAAGTCAATCGACATGCATAGATGTCATCAAAAGTCTTTTTAATCAACATCCAAATCACCTCGTCAACCTTGGTCAACTGCCATGTGGACTATCAACTCCAATCGGGATACCTCATTCTTTCCTTACATTATCTAGCATCATCATCTATGACAACTTCTTACCCATGTGGGCAGGTGGGATGAACCATTTCTTCAATTAATCTTGGCCCACAAGAGTTCTATCCAATGTTTTTTGACATCGCAGGATAGCGGGGGACATGTCTCCCCTCGCCTTTGTTAGCCTAGATGACTCTCAACATGACCTCTTAACCCATGTGGGATAAGAGACTTTGTTGTTCTCTTTGTTCTTATTTACCCCATAGAGTCCTCTTTTCATCCCTTTGCATGTTGCAGGATAGTGGGAACCTTCTCTTGCTTCACTATCTTATCCTGCACAATCGTCGCCTTATGCTTCTTAGCACTACAGGATAACGGGGATCAAATATCCTTCCATCTATTTCTCATCCTGCACAACCATTGCATGCCCATCTTAAATGGTGCAGGATAGTGAGGGATATGTTGTTGATGTATTCATGTAACCCTGCATGACTTTTCGTCCTCGACACAATACAATGTGGGATGACGGGAGAGTGACCTCCTACCTTTATCCTTGTTATCCTGCATGGTTATATCACCCTAGCCTTCTATGATGCGGGATAGTATGATATACCATTTGCCTCCAACTTTGTTATCCCACAAGGTCATTTTTCATATGTCCGTCATGTCGTGGGGTGGCGAGATGCTAGCCCATACATAATGGGTCCCACACAAACACATCAAAGCTTGAGCAAACCATTGAGCCACTAACACATGTACACTTGAACATATGGGGACCACTCGAATCCAACTCGAGCTTTCCAATTAAGAAAGATACTCTGATAAGAGACACTGACCATTGAGTTGAATCGCCATTCTTGTCAAATTTCCATGAATCAACTAATTCAAAACTCCAGCCCTCTTGAATAAAAATGATGAGTCCAACACGCACTGAGGCATATGCAGATCAGATACAATATTGATTTGCACTCTACAACCCATATCCATCTACAACCTACAAAATTTGTGTAGTTTTGTAGCATAACCTGCTTGTTATGTGCATTACCTATTTTTGTGTTATGCACACAATACCTATTTTCATGTTATGCACACTTGCTTCTCTACAATTTCTTGACATCCCTACAACTCTTATTGACATCAATGATAATAATTCCAACAAAGATATATAAAGATCTAGGATGTACCAAGTAGGTATAGTCATGGGACAAAAGATAAAAGAAAAGAGAAAGATCAATGCAAACGACTCCTTTGGACTACACACATCTCTTGCCAAGAGGTAGGACAGGTATATGGATAAAAATGTCAAGCATAGAAAGGATGCATCTCGATGGGCATGATGGATAACAAATAATTAGGAGTCAATTGGCAAGCTAACTAAGGAACGCAAGAAAGAACAACTCAAGTTTGATTTTGGGTGACACATTGTTGACCGGTGTTTGGGATACACATAGGTCAAGTAAACTCAATTTGATGGGAAGCTTAGTGTAATAGAATTTTTCTTATTCATGACATTGGGAATACTCATCATCTCATCCAAAGTGAGGGGAGTGATGGGGAAAAGTCATGTGGGGAATGAATGTGTAAGGCGGAGGTGGAGAACAATTTCACGGATAGGTAATAGATGGAGGTATGAATTGGATGGCAGGATGGAAGGTTGATAAAGGGTTGCAAAAAAATATCTACTCATCAAGCATGAGGTGGAAGGGGATGGATGGATAATAAGGAATGAGTACGTAATAATTATCCAAATAGATGGTGGATTTGGTTTATTTACCTTGACAATTGAAAATAGGTTTTCACCAAGGTACTTGCCCATAGCACCACAAAGTGGTTTTCACTAATGGATGAATGATTTTTCTTTACTTTTTTAATTTTTTTGTATTTTTGACATTATTTTATTTTTTTGGATTTTTAGATTTTTGAAAACTAGGATACCCCTAGGACCACACATAGAATCTCTTAATATGGATGATGTTCATGGGTTCATCCAAGGGTTCTTTGTCAAGTGTTGCAAGCTGATAGGCCCTAGATCCATACTTAGCAGTGATGATATAGGGCCCTAACCAATTAGGCCCGAACTTTCCTTTCTTTTCTAGGTCCTGAATTATTTTTTTAAATTTTTCTTAAGCACAAGGTCAGCAATGCCAAATTCATAGGCTCTAACCTTCATGTTGTAACTGAGGCAAAGATGATTCTGATGTACACATAGGTGATTCAAGGCATCAAGGTGTCTTTTATCAAGTAGTTGAAGCTCTCAAAGTCATGCAACTATATATTCCTCTTCAAGGAGGATGTTTTGCATCGAAACCCTTAATGAGGGAAGCTCGATCTAAATTGGTGAGATGTCTTCAAAACCAAAGACAAGGGAGTATGGGGTAGTGCTAGTGAGTAAGAGGATTCTTGTAAAGTAGGCCCATAGGGTGGGATTAAGCTACAAGTGCCAATCATGGCCAGCTTCATTGATTGACTTCTTTTGTTTCTTCAATTAAGATGGATGATTTCTTTTGGTACAGGGGTACTATGATAGGCAAGTAAATTCCCTCATCCCCTAGCACCTGATCTAGGTTTTCACTAGTGGATACATCTTTTCTTTTGAGTTTTTCATTGTTCGATAATGCCTCATTGAGGTTTTCACTAGGGACTTTATTTTTATTTTTATTTTTTGATTAAGAGAAATGACTTGACTACCAAAGTACACAGTATCACTGAGTTGGATCCCACAACTTTAGTGTGATCTTTGATATCTTGCATTTCTAGGGGTGCCAAGAGGGCATTATCATCGACACATATGTTAAGGGCAGGCAATCCTTATTGGTCCCAATTGATTAGTTTAGAGTATATGAGTGGGAGATTAGACAAGGTGGATGGAGTGATAGTGAAAATGTGGCTATCAAAGAAGAGTTCATCAAGGTATTAAAAAGGCACTTCATATAATTCTTCTTTGTTAGTGCCATCAACATCGGAAGGAGGAGCTAGCAGAGCACCTACAATCTTTATATTAGGTTTTGGGAAGTAACCCAAGCCTGTATAGTGTTCATAAGATATGGATGCAATTGTCTCATTTCTTCCTCATTCTTTAGACCCTAAGCCATGTCCTTGATACCCCATTTTGTCCATAGTAATGGATGCCTTAGGATATTTCTCTTTTAGGATATTGACGGGTTCTTCATCCTCCTCTCTATAGAGCCATGAGGTGACGTCTTCTTCAAGGTTGTATTCATCTAATGGACCCTGCTAGTAAAAGTTAGTCTTCTTATATTGTATGGTGGATTTCTTTTGAAGTTCAATCTCTTTAGTTCTTTCATAAGACTTAGTAGATGTAGGGAGGTGCCCCATATAAAGTGCATTGTTAAGGCTTGTTGGTAAACAAATTTGTCACTGTGAATTCTCCTTTAAAATTGGCCCTATTAGACCGAAGAGAAGTGACAACCGTTCCAACAGTTAGAGAGATTGCAATCAATCTACAATCTTCCTCTGTGTTTGAGAGGGGCAGCTCCCTCGTATGATAGGGGTACTTGAGATTTTGTGTACTTTTAACTTGAAAGTACATAAAGGAGAAAACATAGAACTAAATAAATATAAAGAACAAAAACCCTAATAATAGACACACAAATACTAATTGAGATTTCACAATAGATAACAATTACAAAGGGGGATTTAAGCACAATATAAGTTTAACTTGCAAATATCTCAACATATGAAGAGGTGGGTAACTCTAGCACACCCAAACCAGGATACCAAAGCTTTATTGTGTTTTATTACATTAATTGGAAGAACTATAAGCATTCCAATAGATGACAGATGATTTGCACATAGACAAAAGATATCAGTAATTTGATACGAAAGATTAGTAATAATAACTTAAGAAGCACATCTAGCACATACGAGCTAAATGCATCCTTTATTATCTTCATGAAATTATAAAATCTCAAGAACTCTTCTAAACAAAGTGCAAACACAAAATTCATCAAACTATTTCTCTAATAATTTCTCCATAGTCTCCCCTCTGTCCAAGTATCTCCCCTTACAAATGAATTGGCCTTGTATGTATAGGCATCCTGCAATAACCACCTTAATAACCAACTCCTAAATACTTTTGGTAACCACTTAATCTAACCATTTTGTGTAACTATTTAGATTAACTTCCTAAATAGCCAATTAAGATAACTAACTTTTGAAGACAAGTTAGGATTTACCTAACTTTTACAAAAATTATGCCCAAATTCCAACTTGTAGTTACAAATAAGTGACATAAATATTTTTACAAAATGTAACTAACAAATGTTAATTTTGAAGAAAAATCAAATCATTGATCTTGTTGAGGTAGCTTTCCATCTTCATTAGCTTCTTTTCTAACACTTTCTAAAGGCACTCTTGACACAAAAAAAACACCTATCTTGGTCTCTTAGTTTGCACCAACAACTCTCCATCATCAAGCTATTTAAGAACACAATTTGCATCTTTTTTACTCCACAAGTTTAATTGCAACTCAGACACTTGAGGAAAGTCATTTATCCTTTGTGCTTTGGACTTTCTAATTGCAGAGAAAGGTGGCAGAATTTGGCTTTGACCTACCAATTGCATTTGTTTTCAAGTTTCTAAGAACTTTGATGGGCATCTATACCACTTTCAAAGCTTCCATTTTAACGTTGCTTGAAGATTAACACAAAGACTTTTGGATTATGTCCTTACACCCTGCGACTGCTTTACTCAATGAGATGACAACTCTTTAAGGAATTTTGTCTGTAGTTCATCCAAAGCTTTGAAAACTTTTCCAGGAAATCCAACTTGTATAGAACCCGCAATCATAGCCTGATAATGAGACAACATTTATTCAAAGCATCTTGTCATAAAAATCATGAAGAATTCTATCCAACTTTTTCAGGTTCCATGTCAATGATTCCATGTTTTACATGCATGGGATTTTCCAATTACAATATCTGACATAAATCTTCCTCTCATCTAATTTTAATGGATGTTCATGGTCTCTTTGAAAACTCTCACTTTGATGCATGGAGAAAAGGTGTTGGAGAGTATGTCATTTGGCTTTACTTTTGTCAATTATATTGCCTCAAAGACTTTCTAATCTTTTTCAACAAAAACATCTTGTGCTTTTTACAATCACCACAGTCCATTACAACACCTCTCTCTTCTATATTTTGCATTCATGTTGACTTGTCGAAATTGAAACCGCAACATTGGATAAAGATTAATATGCTTTGATAGATCTCTAAAACACGTTCAAGAGCACTCATTCTAACTCATGGGAAAGGAAGATGGCAACGTGACTACATAATACGTTTTTACACCTGCTTTTTGCATTGCCTCAAAGTTTCTAAAGCATCTTCAATGACTCCATTTTGTGCTTGGTCTACAGTCACCTTACTGCAAACCTTGAGATTACGTCTTTTGGAGGCATTTTGTCAAGACTTTCATGTAATACTTTTTTTGGGATGTCCACACCTCGATATTTTTGGATGCATGACTGAAACCCATTCTAGAGCTCTCATTTTGCACAGGCAGGAAGAATGCCAGCAGTTCTGCTAATTACTTGTGTTTGACGAATTATACCATCATTACATTTGATGTAGTTATCTTGAAGCAGATATCATAACTAACTCCGCTTTAACCATTCGAAAACAAGAAACTCCTTTGTCGGTAACTTGTGAAAGTTGGCCAACTTACCAAAGTTTGAATGAATAATGAACCAAGTGCATCTCCGATCCATCAGTGATTTGTGAAAGCTCCAAAACTTGCCAATATTTAGTGCTATAATGACTTTGATGAATTAGCCAAAATAAACGATTGCTAGAATTTTCAATAGATTCATCAATGTCTTGGAAAACTTGGCCAACTTTTCAATTATATTTGAATGGGGATTAAAGTGAACAACTTCTCTTTATTTTGACAACTTTTAAAAACACACAAACTAGCCGATTACACTTTTGGTGCCAATAGTATTTGAAAAATCTCATCACATTGATAATTAAGCATCATGCACTAACCTGTTAACATATGACAACCATCAACTTGGACTCAATAAAGTCTTTTTGGGCGAAACCATATGACAAGAAATATTAAAATTTCTTAAGAAACATAAGTATTTGACTAGTCAAGTGATAAATTTAGTTCAAAAGTTCAAATTTTGACTAGTGTAAAATTGGGCTAACAAGGCTATACTCTCTACATCCCTTGTCACCAATATTAGCCTTGATCTAGGTTTGGGTGGGATTGGAGGTTGAGGTGATATTGGAGGTTAATGGTAGGTGGAGGGGATGGTTTGGATAAATGGATCCAGGAGAGACCAAGGAGAATGTTGTGTGGGAGATCAAGGTTTAAGACTTGACAAGTTGTCTCCACTACTATTGGACCAACTTGGAGAGGTAGTGTGATCGTGCATTTGGAGACTCTTTTTGCATCATCATATGCTTTTATTACGATTTTTCCTTTTGAATTGATGATATCTCCGAGGTATCCCAATTGTTTTATCAACTTATACTTACACAAATTTAGATTAGATTCACCATCTATAAGGACTCTTTTGATTTAATTCTTATGTACAATAGCTCCAATATGAAGAGGTTTATTGTAGCAGCAATCATTGGATGGGACGTCATTGAAAGTGAAGATGAGGTGATGTTGGGAGACAAGCTTTCCTATCAAGGCTTGAAATTGTGAAGCATTAATATTATCAAGGACATGTGACTCAAGTAAATATTTTTCAAGGATTTTCTGGATGGGTGATGTCTTGAGGAAATCAAGGATATAAATTTGTGTAAGAGTTTTTCTGAGGTGATCAAGGATGTAAGTAGTGAGATGTGGATGGAATGAAGAAAAAGATCCTTGGATAGTAACCCTTCCACTTCAGGTGGTTACATTGCAAACAATGAGAGTGGATAAAGAAGGAGAAGGGGCTCCTTGGATAGTCACCCTTCCTCTTCGGGGTGTGGTATGGTTATTGGCTCCTTTGATGGTAATGATGTTAACATGGGTATCAACCTCCTCTATGAGGCCAACAAGGGAGTCAAAGGATGAGATGGTGTTGTTGTAATCATAGGGTACAAAGTGAGATGGTGAGGCTTTTCCTTTATTGTGCTTAGGGAAAGGATCCTTATGGATCTTAAGATTATCATTGGATATATTTGATTTGGCCCCCTCAACTTCAACCTCACCCCTATCGTTAAGGTCTTGGATATAATTATTTAGCTTCATATGCTTTTTGTTGTCATGACATTTAATATGGTTGTATTCACAATACTAGTCATATACAATGTGGGTTTGGGTGATTATCGTCATAAAGTTGGGTGATAGTGTATTCAACCATATTAGTCTTTACTAGTTGTTGAAAAATAATGTTTTTAGGTTGGGAAAAAAATGTATACTCACTCTTTGCTTGGGTGTTGGATCAGGGTGGTTTACAGGTGACAAAAACATTAGTGTTGGTTTAGGTTGGTTTTTTCGAGGTGGAGTATTGTGGGGTGGATTGGATTTGGGAGGTGGATTAGATGGTACATGAATTGTTTAGACATGCTTGGCATCTGTCAAACCATCATTCACCACATTTTTGTTTTTGGCCCAAAATTTGGGCTTGTCATTAGAGGAATAACCTTGGGACTCCCTTTGGTAATGTTTGATGATGCCTTGTTGGGTGAGCTCACAATAATGGTTCCTAGTTTTTTGCCACTTTTGACACTGAGATTAACAATTTTAAAATAATCTTCAACTTTCGACAAGTATAACTTTTAAACTATTAAGAATTTGAAGATGATGTAAATTAGTGATTTGTAGAATTTTGTTTGTAGATTCTATATTTATTTTTTTCAAATTTTTTTGAAGGATTTTTATTTAATTTTTCCATCTCCCTTGAAAAGTAGTTTTTTACAACAAACTACATTTTTTAAGAGTGATGTGCCTCCTGAAATGCATAACTTTTTTTTCTATAAATGATAAAAACTCAATTCTTTCGAAGTTTGGTTTGTAACATCAATATCCAAGGCTTACAGTTGGTTTGATAGTGATATGTTCAATATTTTTCATTTTATTAAGTTTTTAAGTCCGACTAGTCATAATTTAGACATAGGTTTAAGTTTGAACACATAACTTGTTCTATATATATCAAAATTCAATTTTATTTTTTTTGTTAGAAAGAAGACATCAATACCCAAGGCTTAGATAACTTTCAGAATTTTTTTGAATTAGTTTCCTATTTTTCCCAATGCGTTGAATAGAGAAGTTCATGTTCAGTGAAAAACCTATGTTTGGTAAAATTAAAAAAAACAAGTTCATAATAAACTCAATATGTAATAAAATTATAGTCATTGGAAAGCTTTCTTTGAGGACTACAATAATACATTTTGGGTTGTCAAGATCATTCCATTTGAGCCTTCAACCAGAGGTTTCAAGGCCAAAAATCTGCAAAAAAATGTAGAAATCTTCAGAGAAGTGTTAAAAAAGGGGTTCGAATGAAGGGGGCTTCAAGTGAACCCTTCATTTTTAGGGGGGTTTGATTGAACCCCCACGCTACAATTGAAAAATGACATAAACAAGCATTAAATGTGCTTCACTCGAAAGAGGGGGTTCAAGCAAAGTGGGGTCTTCGCTCGAACCCCAAAGGGTATTCTGTTCGAACACCCCCACTTTGCTCGAACCCCCCGTAAACAAAATTTTCCACTTTCGCCAATTTGCTTCGTTGGCGAAAGTGGGAACCAGCTTTGTGAGTTCACCCTGTTCCAATAGTGCCCTTTCTAAGGCTAGAAATTTTTTGGTGAGATCTTCAAAGTCTTCAAGCCACTGTACACATAATCAAAAGGGCATTTTGGGTACAAGGTTGCAAATAAACATTTCTACTTGGTGTGCTTCGATGATGTCCCAAGGAAATCTCTTAATAAGGGGACGCCATCTTTGTGAGAAGTTGGCAAAGGTTTCACCTTTTCTTTTCTTAGTATTACATAAATCCATCATGGATGTATTACTCTCAATTTTGTACATATAATGGACCACTAAAATTTTAGCAAGATCAGGAAATGAGGCAAGTTAGAGAACCATGCAAGTGTTGGATATTGTTGTTGCTAAGATATGTTGTTGTCATTGATGTCAACATATTCTTGTGTTTTGATGTTGCAGAAAGTTGTTTTGATAATCCGGTGATTGTAATGAGTTGATCTGGTTGGTTTATCTATTTTCTATGTTAAATCAACTAGAGATACTTCATTCTTTATTGATTTCATGATGCTATGTGGTGACTTAATCGAGTTGTGGATTCTGATATGAAGATTGTTTTTCAATGTTCAGTGTTGCAGTCTTCTGGTGTTTGATCCGTTGTGCTCCGATATGATCGTATCTTTAGTTGTGGATTTGGGAGAGTGTTTGGGATGTTTGTGTGTATCTTCATTTTAGATGGTTCATGATTTGGTGCTCCGCAAGTTATCTTTCTTGTCCAAGTTGTTGTTGTTGAGTGTTCTTAAGTGTTAGCATGTTGATCGATGAGGATTTGATTAAGTGGTGTTGGTGTAGCTATTACATATGGTTTTAATGTGCTTGTTGATGTTTCCTAATCTTGTCCTATTTATTTTGGTGGTACGCATTTCTCTTTGTGCATGTTATTGAAGATTGTATATTTCCAGTGATATTCTTCGTGTTATGCAATATTTTCAGTGGTGTAACATGTTGCAGTTGATCTTGGTGAGATTTTTGGTGGTGGTGTGCATTCGAGGAGTTGATTTGGATCCATGCTATGTCTTTTATAATATTGTATTGGTCCAGTGGTTGATTTATGTACCGTGTGATGTAATTTTTTAATTAGGTGTTGAGGGTTTGGTCAGCGTTGTAGTCAAGGTTGATGATTTGTATAAATAGGTTTTATATTCATGTATTTGGGGGATAATTGATGTATGGGTGTTGAGTCTATATTATCAGAGAGTGGTGTATGTGCGATTAAGAAAATTTATCCTTCGATGTGGTGTATTGAACAAACTATGTTGTAGGGAAGACAAATGTGCTTAACTAGAACTGTCATCAGACATTAGGAGATGCTATTCTTTCAGTTCATCTTAATTAGATTGTAGTCCAAATATTTGTGTAAGGTAGTGATCCTTCCCTAAGAGTTGTAGCTTTCTGGGTCATTGTATTTTGAGTAGTGATCTCTAGGTAGTGTGCTTGAATGCATGTGCATTCCCCATTGTAATATTTACACATACTACTACAGAGTATCATCTTATTATGTGTAGGTTCCCATCATGATTTTTACCTTAAGCGGGTTTTCCACATCAAAATCTTGGTGTTATGTGTGTTGTTGTTATGTGTGTTTATATTTATTCTTGTTGCAGTTGATCAGATCTGATATTGTGCTTAAATTGTTTAATCCGTTAAAAACTGATTCACCCCCCCCCCCTCCTCAGTTTTCCTTCATTGTTGTTGCCAACAATTGGTATCAAAGACAGATCCTCCAGAAGAAGCTTGACCGCTTGAGGAGATTTGGGATAAAAACCTATGTGTTCAAGAGAGAGAGTCCGAGATTTGATGGAAACAATTATACTGTATGGAAGGACCAGATGGAAGTTCACTTCAAATGTCTTGTAGATGATTATTGGAAGATTACAAAGAATGTCTACAATGTTCCTCAGAATGATCTAGTTACTGCTTCTAAAATCAAGGATGTTGAACATAACATAAGAGCTAAGGAAATATTATTGAGTTCCTTGACAGTTTCAGAGATGACTAATGTGATGGGTTTGTGGACTACACATCAGATTTGGAAAAATTTAGAGACCTTGTATGAAGGAGATGCACAATTTAAAGTTGCTAAGTTGCAGAGTTTTTAAGGATAGTATGAGACATTGAAGATGGGAGAAGATGAGAACATAACATCCTTTATGGATAAAGTGAATGAACTTGTTATGAACATCACACGTGTCAGTAGAACTCTTTAAAAAGATGAGATTATTGCTAAGGTGATGATATCCTTGTCTCCTGCTTATAAAGCTAAAGTTGTTGCTATTGATGAGATCCAAAGTGTGACTACTGTAACAAGAGACATGTTGGTTGGTAAACTTGTTGCTTTCGAGTTGAGTGAATTTTGAGAATCGCATGGTAAATATGAGACTGCATTTAAAGTCTTTGTATCCGAGAAGTAGAAGTATGATCCGTGAGAGAGTTCATCTAGGGTTTCAAGATATGAAAGAGAAATGAGAGAGATGGAAGAACAGGAAAGGGAGTTGGATGAGCTTGAAGCACTTATTGCATAGATACTACCTAAGGGAGCCGATAAGTATGATGGAAAGTTACCTTTGAAATGTTTCTCTTGTAATAAGATAAGATATTTTACTTCTAGGTGTCTTGAAAGAATGTCAAGGTATGATAAGCATGAAAGGCATGATAGATATGAGAAGCATGATAGATATGAGAAGCATGATAAGTATGATAAGCCTTATAAGCCTAACCAGAAGTAAAAATATCAGAAGAGATGTTATTATGTTGTTGATGAAGGTGTGACAGATGAGGAACCTGAGAATGGGAATTTGGAAGATGAATTTGTATTTATTGCTATCAAGAAAGATGATCTGTTACTAGTGAATTCTACAAGTTGCATTATTTAGGAGTAAGCTTTGGTTGCAAAGATTGAAGAGAAAGATGAATGGGTAATTGACAATAGTTGTTCACATCATATGATAGGTGATAAAAAGCAAATTTGTGAATATGCAGAAGTATGATGGTGGTATAGTAAAGATTTGATGATGATAAAGCTTGTGTGATTCATGGTAGAGGTTCTATTCCTTCAATGGTAACCATAATACTGATGATGTCTTATATGTTGAAGGTTTGAAGCATAATATTTTTAGTGTTGGACAGATGGTTGATAAGGGATGTGATTTGCAATTCAAAAATGGTAAATGCAAGATTCTGAATGCCTCTGGTATAGAGATTGAATCAGGGACTAAAACTAAAGGTAATATCTTTCACTTGAATATCTGTGAGAAAATTTGTTTGATTGCTCAGATAGATGAAAGTTGGTTGTGACATAGAAGGATGTGTCATGTTAATTTTGATTGCATGATTAAGATAAGTTCTACTCAAGCTGTTAGATATTTGCCTAAGATTCTGAAGCCTTCTAATCTGATATGTAAAAAATGTTAGTTGGGAAAGAAAACAAGAACTTCATTTAAGAGTAAGTTGTATACATCTAATGGATTGTTAGATCTTGTGCATACTAACTTGTGTGGTCCTACAAGAGTGAGAAGCATGCGAGGTGATAGGTATTTCATGTTATTGATTGATGACTACTCTAGAATGATGCGGGTTACTTTTATTAGGGAGAAATCGGAAGCACTGGATAAATTCAAGATATATAAAGCGAAGATGGAGACTAAGATAGGGTTAAAGCTGAAATGATTGAGATCTAATAGAGTAGAAAAATTCGCATCCGATGAGTTTGATTCATTTTATGAAAGGAATGGAATTAAAAGACAATTATCTTCTCCTAGAACCCCTCAGCAAAATGTGTTGGATATTGTTGCTGCTAAGATATGTTGTTGTCATTGATGTTAACATATTCCTATGTTTTGGTATTGTAGAGAATTGTTTGGTGTTCTACTAATTGGATTGAGTTGATCTGGTTGATTTATCTGTTTGGGATGCTGCAATACTTCATTCCTTATTGGTTTCAGTGATCCGGAAGTTTACTTGATTATATTATTTGATTTGGTTTCTAGTTCAGTATTTCTATGCAGTGTTTGACAAAGTTTGGTATTTGATTTGGTGAGCTCCAGTATGATTGTATCTTTGGTTGCGGATTTGGGAGAATGATTTGGATGTTCATGTGTGTCTTCACTTTAGATGGTTCATGCAACTATTGCGGATGGTTCTAATGTGCATGTTGGTGTTTCATGATCGTGTTCTATTTGTTTTGATGTTCTACATTGATCCTTGTGTGTGCTCTTGGTGATTTTGTTGATCTGGTGATATTCTTCATGTTATGTTGTATTCTTAGTGGCGTAACATGTTGCGGTTGATCTTGGAAAGATTTTTGGTGGTGGTGCATGTTTGGAGATTTGATTTGCGTCCATGATATGTCTTCTACATCATTATATTGGTTTGGTGGTTGATTTATGTATCATGAGATGTAATTTTGTATTTTAGGGTTGAGGGTTTGGCTGACCTTGTAGTGAAGGTTGGTGATTTGTATAAATTGGTGGTATCTTCATGTATAAATAGGTGGTATCTTCATGTAATTTGGGCATCGATGTTGTGACTACATTATCAGAGAGTGGTGTATTTGTGCATAAGCGAATCTATCCTTCGGTATGGTGTATTGAGTAGAGATTATTGTAGGGTAGACAAATATTCTTAACCGAAATCGTCATCAGGCATTAGCAGATGCTATATTTGCAGTTCATGTAATCTTGATTGTAATCTAATCATTATTGTAAGGTAGTGAACCTTCCCTAAGGTTTGGAGCTTTCTGGGTCATCTTATTTTGAGCGGCGATCTCTAGGCAGTGTGCTTGAATGCATGTGCATTCTCCATTAAAATATTTACACATACTGCTATAGAGTATCATCTTATTGTGGGTAGGTTCCCACCGTGATTTATCCTTAACTAGGTTTTCCACGTCAAAATCTTGGTGCTATTGTGTTTATCTTTATTCTTATTTCATTTGTTTAGATCTAAGATTGTGCTTAATTTGTCTAAACTGATGAAAACGGATTCACCCCCTCCCCCTCTCAGTTTTCCTTATTTGTTGTTGTTAACATAATGGAGTTGTTGAAAGAAATTACATAACTGTAGACACCTAAAAATGGTCAACGCTTGCGGGATCATACTTTAACATTTGCGCATTGCCTCATTTTAGGTTTTTGCATCGCATTAACATTCTCCTATGATTCACACTTGGTTTTTATCATTTGCGAACATCGATTCATTCCTCTACATTCTTCATTCGTCTCGCTCTCAAATTTGGTCTTGTCGACAACACTATCCAGTCATGATTTGGATCGATCTTATCTTGTTGCATCAATGTGCGTGCTAATTTGTCATCATTTTGGACATCGTCAATCCTAATTAGGGTTTTGTCCTCTTATCAATCTTATCATTTTGGACATCGTCAATCCTAATTAGGGTTTTGTCCTCTTTTCAATCTCTTCATCATGCGATCGATTTGTCATCGATCGTTGTCATTGTTCGATCTTGTCATTTTGCGATCAATTTGTCATTGATCGTGGTCATTTTCAATCTTGTCGTCTTGCAATCTATTTTGTCATCAATTCTTGTCCTCTTGTCGATCTTGTCATTTTACGATCAATTTTGCTATCGATCATTGTCTGTCTTAATTATGTCAATTTGGATTAATTTGTCATTGTTCCTCGTCAATTGGCGCATTTTATCAATCAAATCATTTGTCACATTGGTCATTTATCAATCCAAAATCAAATCAAATCAAGTCAATTATCTTTCAAGACCTAATTCGTCTTCCAGGGTTTTTGATTTAATCATTTAACCTTGTGTGTCATTTCTTCCTCTAGGATTAAATAATTTATTTATTTATCCTAGGTCTTCGTGTCGCAATTAAATGTTTCATTTGATTGGCTAATTAATTATTCCTCTTTTTGTGAATTAATTAATAAATGAAAAATTATTAATTGATTCACCTAATTTCCTAATCTTTCATCAATTTTCCCTCTTTGTGAATTATTAATAAAATGAAAAATTATTGATTAATTCACTAATTTCTAATTTTCATTAATTTCCTAATTTCTAATTCCTAATTTTCCTAATTCCTCCTATTTTTCTAATTTTCCTAATTTCTTCATTCTTAAATTCAATTTCCTCCTATTTCTCTCCTAAATTTATGGAAATGACATAGAAATTTGTCATAAATCGTCATAAGTTCTTGACATAGAAATTTGTCTTAGAATTTGTCTTGACATAGCAATTTGTCATAGAATTTGTCTTGACATAGCAATTTGTCATAGAATTTGTCATAAAATTGTCATAAATCTTTGCATAGCAACATGTCATAATTTTGCTATTCTTGATTTGAATTTCCATTCGAATCACTATCATGCTAATTTGTTCATTTCTCCAATTTCTCTATAAATTGGATGATCTTCATCAATCAAAGCTAATCCCTATCAGGCTATCGAATTTATGCTTCTAGTGCTCTTGAGCTTTTCATCAATGTCAATCTTGCTTTCAATTGTATGTGCACTTGTAGGTGAGATCCACAAATTCATTTGAAGAGGAAAGAAGAACAATGGAGCCACATGGAAGAAGCATCCAAATCGTCATCTGGTTTGCATGATCTTTGCTTTTGAATGCTTTGTTTTTATGTCTCTATTGAGTGTGCTTAGGATTAGATCATTGCAATGAATGCATTGGTGATTGAGCTATTACGTTTATCTTATTTGTGATGATTTCCTATTTCCTATGCTACATTAATTGGTGAACCCGACGTGAATACTAACCTTCTAACCCCTTTACTATGTTTTGGAGTGCTTTCAAGTTGATTTTGCAGGTCAAAAACCCAAAAACAGGGCCGTGCAGGGTATTCTGGACACTTCTGCGCCTGTGTCCTGCATCTTGCGCCTGTGTCCTACATCTTGCACCTGTGTCCTGCATCTTGCGCTTGTGTAGGTGACATTCTGTGCTTGTGTCAGACATCTTGTGCCTGTGTCATGAGTTCTGCGCTTGTGTAAAGTCCAGAACAAAGGTGAAAAATGCAGTGTTTACTTGAAATTTTTGGTGTTTTTGCATTCTATTTTCTGTGCTTTGGATTTTGGTACTAATTATTTGTGCAGAATCTTGGCATACGCATGGCAAAGACTATAAATCAAACTACTAACATGTGTTATGCAGAATCGATGGTCAAAGACAACAAATCAAACCTCTAACTTGGGTTTTGCAGGTTGCCTTGGAGAAACAACCAAACTGTGTGTTTGAGATTTTTTAATTAGGCACTTAGTGATTTATAAATAGGTGGGAATGAACATTTGTTTTCTTTGATTGTTAAGTGTGACATTGGAGTAGGAGAGTATGCTCTCATCCTTCATAGGGTGATCAGAAATCCAGATCTTCGATACCATGCTTGTGTTGTTGATTGTTTGTCACCCTTAGAGGGCCTGCCTTCCCGACCACTTTGCTTTTACAAGCAAGTGATAATCGTGAGAAGGGAATGACCCAAAGTGAGTATGGCTAGAATTCCTTGGCATTCTAACTCACTATAAAAAGAATACCTGATGGGCGAAAGCTTTGAAGGAAGTGTTACGTGGGAATTGCAGTTACTTGGGAAGTGATGACCCTTGGACTCTTTCTCATATCAACATCTAAGTAGGGCCTCTTGGTCTAAATTGTGCTTGCGCGACTACATTTGTTTGATATCATGATGGGCTTAATGTCTCAATCACGCTTGCGTGACATCAAGGAGTAACGCTTAACAGAAATCCTTACTAAACACCTTGTTTTTAGAGGCCAAAAACCCTTCTAGTTGCTTGAGAAGGACAAATTTGGATACTTGGAAGAGATACTAAGTTCGCCATGGGGAGATTCCATGGGGACTGATGCTTGGCTGCCCTGAGAAGTGAGTGCCGTGGAGGGGAGCCCGTGGGGTCAAGCATCTATGTATTCTCCTTGAATCCCATAATGAGTCTACCTCTCAAGTACCTAATGTCTTTGCCTACCATAAGAAATGTGGAAATGAGCATGATTGTCTTGAGTTTAAGTTGTAATATCTTGTATTCTTTGATTGTCAAAAGTTGATGTTTATCTCATTTCAAAAAAAAAAAGAAAAACAAATTGATCCAACATAAGATTAAACACGAGACATTCATCCAACAAAAATTCAACAAGATTCAAAGATCATATTCCTAAAGCATGGTTATCCAACATTGTTCAAAAACTTGTCTCAACATCTATGTCACTTACATTTAAGTTCATCCTAAGTTGGATTTTGCAAAGTTCATTTCCAAGTATCAAGGTTAGGTTTCACCTAAGTCATACTCCTTTGCATATCAATAAGAGTTATCCATTTGCATATGTCCTCTTGCATTAAAGTCATACTATTGTCATACATTCATATTTGCATACCCTAAGTCTCTTCATTAAGCTTAAGTCATTATCATATCTTAGCAATTGTCCCTTTGCATATAAAACTAGGTCTTGTCATACTTGAGTAATCCAAATCTTTGATAAACCCTAAGTCATTGTTAAGAAGTCTAGACCTTATCAAGTCTTTTGTCCTTTTGTCATCAATATCATTTCGTCAAACCTAGCTTAGTATCCAAGCATATAGGGGAGACATTGTCATTTTGTCCTTTTGTCACTTGGTCCTTTTGTCCTTTGAGGTCTAGACATCATTTCAATTTCCTAAGGGTCTCTTTCTTAGATTTGCATTTCAAAAGTTTGTCAAAATCTTCGAAAATAACCAAAAACATAGATTGCATTTTCATCTATTTAGTTTGCATTAGTTGCATATCATACATTATCCTTGAAAAAATTCCAAAAACATTGCATTTGCATAAGTGACATGCCTGTTGAGACAAGGTCAAAATCTAAAAAGATGGGCGAACCAATGTATCAACCCATGGATGACATAGCAAATTCGCAGTTTCAAACCAGTCAAATAGTACAAATTGAAGGTTCCTCAAACACATCTCTACCACCATATGGAACGGTTCAACTGGGGCCACCTCCATTATATGAACCAGTATTTGTACCTATGAAACCAGGACATGGGAGTGTTCCACCAACTCCAAGAGGAAGTGCGCCTTTCAATTTCAATCAACCACACCTGCAACATGACATTCAAAATCAAACATTATATGAAGAACCAACCCTCTCACAAGGATTGGGTTCAGATCAAGGCTTTCACCAAGAAATGAATCCAAATGTCCAACCAGATTCCTCATCCAATTCTGATACTTCTAACAATGTTGACATGTTCCTTCAAGATCCGAAGATAATAAAAAAGATGGATAAGTTCTTGAACAAAGTCTTTAAGATGTTTCCACAAAAGTATCTTAACATGATGAGTAATGTGACATCTTCAAGTGACCAAATCAATGTGCAAGAACAACAAGGTGGTGAGTTGTTAAGTTTTTCCCTGCATCCAAATGAAGAAGGTGCACAACAAGCAACTCAACCTACCTTGATGAGTAAACGTGCTTCAAAGGCATTGACAGTGACTATTCCTCAAAAGTCACCATTTGAAATGATAAATAATCCACTATTCAACACAACACCTGTGACGCAAGATCAAATGAAGAGCACGCAAGTATTGACAGCTGTCCCTCAACAGGAAGTGGTTCCTTACATGCATAAAGTGGGATCAAAATCTAAGATGCAGGAAAGCTTCACAACTGGAATGCCTAATGTCACCAATGTCCAAAATAATTCCATGATGCAACAAAGTTCTTATGTCCCATTAAGTTCAATATCTTTGCCGAATACTATTGCGACAAATCCTTCGATAATGGCGACACAAAGAGCTACGGATAGTGGTTTGTACCAACAACAATTGTTGCAACGATTGAATAATATACAAAAAGTACAATCGAATGTGCAAACAAATGACGTGCAACAACAACAATATCGCATACGACAACAAATTGCAGCGCCTTTGGCAGCATTACAAGTTAACGCAAACTTGCAACCATCATAATGGATTGGACAAACAACACAGCAAGTTAATGCAAGTGCTATACCGCATCTTAAGGAGAAGCAACGAAAACCATCTAAACAAAGTTTTTTACAATTGATGGGATATACACCACGTCAACAATTGGCACAAAGTCAACAAGTTCCGATCCGTCAGCCTCAACACCAACATGTGCCACAATATGTGCCAAGACAAGCAAGCCATCCTACTTTACAACCGCAATTGGCGCCTGTGCAATATCAACCTAGGCTCCAAGAAGCACAACAACAAAGTCAATATCAAGGCATAGCACAACCGCAGCAACAAGAGATGTATCAAGAACATTATATGCCGGAAACACCACAAACGGCCATTCCAGAGTATCAACAACCGATCGGAAATGCAATGTATCGACAAAGGATACCAACTGGGATTAATGATGGACCTCTAAATTCTGATACAATTGCTCAACAACTTGAGAAGTTGCAACGAAAAGTCGACGCATTAGAAACTAAAGGAACAAAGAAGTTGTATACAGATCAAGATTTATGTCCTAATCCATTTGACAAGAGTGTATACATGCCTCCATTCCCTAAGCATTTTGAGGTACCTAATTTTGAGAAATATAAAGGGAATGGCAATCCAAAAGATCATATTCGAGCATTTTTCACGACATGTACGGAAGTGAGCTATGAGGAGACATATTTAATGCGATTATTTGCACGAAGTCTCACGGGACAAGCTATGGATTGGTATTCACATTTGCCAGGAAATATAAAGACTTGGTCTGAATTGGCTCAAAAGTTTTTATCTCATTTTGCGTTCAACATCGACAGTGATGTGACCATGTCAGATTTATGCAACACCAAGAAAAAGCAAGGTGAATCATTAGTGACTTTCTTGCAACGATGGCGAAGCTTGTATAGTCATTCTTCTCTTGATATACCCGAAGAACAACAAGTGAATCTGTTTATCCAGAATTTGGTCCCAGAAATGATGTATGAGCTAAAGTTGAAAAGTCCCAGTACTATAGAGAAACTTATTAAGAAAGGAATGAGCATTGAAACAGCTCTGGTAGCTAAAGGAATTATCAAGCTCAATAAAGACAATGACAATACCAATTATTCAGGGGATAGAAACAGATTTTGGTATAAGAACAAGAATGTCACTAATGATGGTGTTGTTGATGCGAGAGCGGTGAATGCAAATCAACCCCCATTCACAATCAAGAAATTGAGTGTTCCTAACATGTCAACTATGGAACAAAATCAAGCACCAATGAGCAATGTTACTCAACAGTTGCAATATCAACAAAATGCTCAACAGCCGCAATATCAACAACATGCTCAACAACAACATACTCAACAATATAATCAACAACAAGGCCAAAAACAAAATCAACAACGCAAACCCTTCCGATCGCGGGATGGGCCTCCTCGACAATTTACGCCATTGGGAGAACCTATCGAATCAATAATGAAGCAATTAATACAAGCAAAATTTATCAAGCTACCAGATATTAAAGAAGAACCAGCGGTAAAGCCGCATTAGTGGAATGATAATGCGTACTGTGAGTATCATCGGTCCAAAGGACATAAAACTGCTTCATGTTTTCAACTAAAACATATGATTCAAGATTTATTGGAGCAAGGAGTAATTGAGATAGATCCACCCCACTCGACCTCTAACACTGATCATACTATTTTCAAAACTCCTTTGCTTGATCATGGCAAGGGTAAAGCGTCTTCTTCCAACTCTGCTCAAATGGCCAAATATGCAAATACCGGTTATCACAATGTTAATAATTGTTTTAATGCGTCAAATGAGTATGTTTCCACCTTGCGAATAAAAGAACAAGATCCTTCTTGTGCCGTCACCACTCGTCGGTCCAAAATCATTTTGAAAGGAGCTCCTGCCGCTCCTCCCAAATCAATTCCTACAAGTCAGTATAATCTTTTGGATCATCTAGGAAAAACACCTGCACAAATATCCATTCTAGAGTTGTTGAAAATGTCTCCCATGCATCGTGCAGTCCTAGATAAAGCTTTGACTGAGTCCACTGTCCCGACAGATATTGATGTTGACCAATTTCAAGTGCGGATTGGACATTTAGCCATTTCCCAAAGTGTCACATTTTCTGATAGTGATATCTCACCTGATAAGCTTCCCCATAATGACCCTTTGCACCTAGAAGTCTTTGTCCATAATTGCAAAATCCGGCGAGTCTTGATAGATGGCGGAGCAGGTCTTAATATCTGCATCTTGAGAGTGGTCATTGGCCTCGGATATATAGAAAATGATATTGATGCTTCCAAAAGAATAACAATCAAAGCCTATGATGACGTTGAGCGCCCATCCAAACGGATAATTACACTGCCTATTAGAGTTGGTCCCATGACAGAAAACACTTTCCTACAAGTCCTAGACCTTGACCTCCCTTATAATATGATCCTTGGCCATCCATGGATCCATGCCATGAAAGCGGTTCCATCCACTTATCATCAATGTCTAAAATATCCTTACAATGGAACTGAGATAACAATTCCAGGAGATCTAATCCGTTCCAGTTCTGTGCTACCCTAAAGGATACTCCTCGACAGCAAGTCCCAGTCAATAGAGAAGCAAAATCAGATGGTTATGTGGATCCCAATGCATTGTTAGATGCTGTCAAAGGAAAACTGAAGATACAGGATCAAGGGTTTGGAGAATATTCAATGGACCAAACATTCCTCATTGAGAATTTGCCAATATCTCCGAAATCATATGGAAAACCGCATTTATTGCAAAAGGAACCCAAGGTCATTATTCAATATCAGCCTCCTACTACATTTGCAAGATGGGGAGAACTTGACAAAGAAACTATAGATGATGATGTCATAGATTGGCTCTATAAAGATCCAACTAAAACCCCACCTGTCAAGTTGCCAGTGGAATTGTATGGCAAAGGATTTACTATGCTGTAGAAGAAAGGATATGATGGCTGCAGTGGATTAGGTCTGAATAACAATGGAAGGCTAGAACCTGTCATACCTGAGAGGCGACCCCCAACTTTAGGGTTAGGTTTTGTACCGTTACGAATTGGATCCACATCTACCAAAATGCCCACGTGTCGAAAAGGGCGTGACTCTAACGATGAAATAACACCTGAGGATATCCGACCCGAAACTGATTCTAATGAATGGGAGTGGAGTTCTTTTTCTTCCAGCTCCTATGCCCTTGACAATATCTTCATTGACCCTGATAATTTGCCTATGGAGGACAAACATGAAATAACTCCTCTTCCTAAAACATGTCCTCATGCTTGGATAGAATCATTCTAGGATCCAAGCTCCGGATCCGACACAAGCAGTTCGGATAGTGACACCACAGATGTTCACATTTTTACCATATCAACCCTCTCTATCCTTACAACTGATGATGACATGCCCCTCATATATCCCCAACTTATCCAATATGACCAACAAGAACTGCTCACATTGGACTGTTTTCAAAATGATGAGGCAACTGCCGAATTCCTGGGACTACGGGAAGGCATACCACAGGGCGATCATAAGGCAGGATTTGTTATCGACCTGGATTCAACAACATATTTTGGGGCGTCAACTCCCTCTTCCAGTCATGAAAAAGAAAAATAAAAAGAAAAAAATCAAAAGAATAGATCTTTGAGTGAAAACCGTAAGGCACTCTCTGATCATACAAAAGTAAAAATAAAAGACGTACCTACGGGTGAAAACCTTTCTGAGGTGCCCAAAGGTGGAAGAGTGGACGTACCCTAATCAATTCAGGACAAATCAACATTGCTGGTGGAGATGACCAAGGAAATCAATCTAGGAACACCTGATAACCCTAAGGTCATTCACTTTGCTGCCTCCCTGTCAAAACAA
The DNA here is from genome assembly GCF_030272615.1 of Cryptomeria japonica. Classification (NCBI taxonomy): domain Eukaryota; kingdom Viridiplantae; phylum Streptophyta; class Pinopsida; order Cupressales; family Cupressaceae; genus Cryptomeria; species Cryptomeria japonica. Next base: position 575,276,176 of record NC_081411.1, on the reverse strand, counting down.
GAGAAAATAGATTTTATCAATTTCTTTCTGGAGAAGAAGATCATCTTTGCGTGGTCCTATGCAGATATGCCTGGCCTCGATCCCGAGTTAGTCCTTCATCATTTGCCATTGAAAGCAGATGCTAAGCCCGTTAAACAAAAGCTTAGAAAGATGCATCCTCAGGTGGCTCTTTTGGTCAAAGTGGAATTGAAAAAATTACTAGATGTGGGCTTCATCAGACCCATTGATTATGCAGACTGGATTTCAAATCTAGTACCAGTTAGCAAAGTAACTGGGGGCATCCGCATCTACACAGATTTTAGGGACCTGAATAAAGCATGCCCTAAGGATGATTTTCCATTGCCAAACATAGACATCATAGTGGATATGACGACTGGATATGAGATGCTTTCACTAATGGATGGTTTCTCCGGCTACAACCAAATCCGCATTGCACCTGAAGATCAACATAAGACCGCATTCACCTGTGCTTGGGGCACCTATTGTTGGAATGTGATGCCCTTCGGTCTCAAAAATGCCGGTGCAACATATCAAAGAGCAATGACGACAATTTTTCATGATTTCATCCATACTTTGATGGAGGATTATGTTGATGACTTGTTATGCAAATCTGTTACCAGAGATAGTCATCTAGCCATCCTGGGCCCAATCTTTGACAGAATGGAGACCTACAAACTCAGGCTCAATCCAAAGAAGTGTGTCTTTGGTGTTACAGCTAGCAAATTACTCAAATACATTGTTTCCCACCGAGGCATTGAGGTCGACCCCACCAAGGTCAAAGCAATAATGGATATGCCTCCACCTTCAAACCTCTGGCAATTAAGAAGTCTGCAAGGAAAGCTCCAATCAATTGGCCGCTTCATAGCTCAGTTGGCCGACAAATTTCATCCATTCCAGCATCTATTGCACAAAGGTGTCGCTTTTAAATGGACTGAGCAATGCCAATCAGCCTTTCAAGCTCTCAACGATTATTTGCTGTCACCGCCTATTCTAATGCCTCCTATCGATGGCAAGCCATTTTTATTGTATACCTCTGCAACAAAAATAGCATTAAGAGTTCTCTTGGCTCAACAAGATGAGAACGGCAAAGAAAGAGCTATTTACTATATCAGCCGGACACTGGTAGGCTATGAGCTAAATTATTCAACTATTGAAAGGGCATGCTTAGCAGTGGTGTTTGCAACACAAAAGCTCTGACATTATATGTTAAGCCACCAAACATTGTTGGTTGCAAAAATTGATCCCTTAAAGTATTTGCTTAGCCGAGCAGCTTTGACGGGTTGCCTAGCAAAGTGGGTCATGATCCTTAGTGAATTTGATATTGTGTATACGGAGCGAAAGGCGATCAAAGGACAAGTCATAGCAGATCAACTTGCAGATGCTCCTATTTCTAACGATCATCCCATGTTGACCGATTTTCCAGATGAATCAGTCTTTGCTTTCACATCTTCTAATGAATGGAAGTTATACTTTGATGGGTCCCATACTAAGTTCGGGTCCGGAGCAGGTATCCTATTTGTCACCCCTCAAGGTGACGCTATTCCAAAGTCTTACAGAATAACTTTCCACTGTACCAATAACATTGCAGAGTATGAAGCACTGGTCACAGGACTCCGAGTTGCAGTCCATTGGAACATCACGCATTTGCAAGTCTATGGAGATTCTCAACTAGTCATCCGACAAGTCAATGATGACTATGAAACAAAGGATGAAAAGCTTATTCCTTATAAGAACATGGTAGATTTCTTCAAGACAAAATTCACAGCTATCCATTTCAGTCAAGTGCCAAGAATGCAAAACAAGTCGGCAGATGCAATGGCTATGATTGCTTCCATGTTGAATATGCCTCATAATATGGACAAGTGTGAATTCTTGGTTGAACAATTGCTGGTCCCCTCTTTTGACATTTCGACAGCTGATGTGATGTGCGTTCTTGTTGGTCCCAATTCCCCGTGGTACAATGACATATATCAGTATTTGAAATCCCAAACCTTACCACCTAACCTTTCTGCTAACCAACGCCGAACCTTTATTCGACAAGCAGCCAAATATGTCATCATCGCTGACACCCTTTACCACCGTTCCTTTGACCATACCCTCCTCAGGTGTTTGGATTTTGACGAAGCACAAACGGCTTTACACGAGGTTCATGATGGTATATGTGGGGGCCATTTCAATGGTCTAAGCTTAGCCAAAAAGTTGATTCGTGCTGGGTATTATTGGCCCACTTTGGAAAAAGATGTTCATGATTTTGTTAAAAAGTGCTACAAGTGCTAGATCCATGGAAATTATATTCATGCACCAGCCCAAGAACTTCATTCTGTCATATCTCCATGGCCCTTTTCTCAGTGGGGATTGGATCTTATCGGCAAGATTCAGCCAACATCTGCAAATGGACACAAGTTCATTATTACAGCTATAGAGTATTTTACCAAATGGATCGAAGCCATCCCCATGACCTATATCACTGGCGTCCAAATTTCAAAATTCTTGCTAAATTATATCATATGCCGGTATGGGGTTCCCCTTGCCATAGTCACTGATAATGGTCGCCCTTTTAAGAATAAAGATGTCAAAGAACTCTATGACAAGTTTCATATTCAACATCATTTTTCCAGTCCTTATTATCCACAGGGTAATGGTCAAGCTGAAGCATCAAATAAAACCATTATCAAGATCCAGAAGAAAGTTGTCAATGATGCTGGTCAAGATTGGCACATACAGTTAAATCCAGCACTGTGGGCCTATCGCACTTCTGTCTGCACCCCTACTGGTGCCACACCTTATTCCTTGGTGTATGGTGCGGAAGCCATTTTACCTTTGGAAGTCGAGATTCCTTCCTTGAGGGTTTCCTTGCAACACCTGATTGATGATGAGACACACAAAGTCTCTCGGCTGCATCAGCTTGAGATGTTAGATGAAAAGCGTCAGACAGCTCTGGCACATTTGCAAGCATACCAAAACTGTCTCCGTCGCTCTTATCATAAGAAGGTCAAAGGGTGACACTTCGAAGTGGGAGACCTGGTTTTAAAGACAAATCCCAAGAATGCACAGTCTACTGACATCATCAAGGGCAAGTTTGAACCTAATTGGGTTGGGCCTTTCATAGTAACTGCAGCCTATGGCTCGGGGGTATATCAACTTGCGACTCTAGAAGGTGAACCTCTGTCTGATCCTATCAATAGCATGCATCTTCGCAAGTACTGGGCGTAGTTTTCTCTCAGCACTTCTTCAAATATGATCCTAAAAAAATACAAAAAAATCAAAAAATCAAAAAAATACAAACAAATGAAAAAATCAAAAAAATACAAAAAAAAAGAAAAAAGCAAAAAAGCAAAAAAGTAATGAGCACAAAAATGATTCGCCCTCTAGTGAAACCCTGGCAAACAGGTGCTTTGGGCAAGTACCATGGTGAAAACCTGGCAATCAGGCGCCATGAGTAATGAGATTATTGCTCCGTCATCTATCATGACTTCTAGATATGCTTTCTCTCAGCCAGTTTATCATGCCTATCTTTGTCTTGACCCAATGTTCTATTCCAAGCCTGTTATTGGTCAACATCACTGTCTTGCCTATTCCAGTTTCTTGAACATATGTTTTGGTCCCAGTCTATGTGTCTTTCAAGTGTGCATTGGGTGCCTTCCCCTTGTCATAATCAATCATTGGAGCATAAACATCGAATAAAGTACTGAAAAAGTCATAAAAATTGAATAATGTCCTGAAATAATCCAAAAAAAAAATCGAATAATGTCCTGAAAAAAGTCATAAAAATCAAATAATGTCCTGAAATAAACCAAAAAAAAAAAAAATTGAATAATGTCCTGAAAAAAGTCATAAAAATCAAATAATGTCCTGAAAAAATTCATAAAAATCAAATAAAGTCCTAAAAAAAATAAAAATTGTAAAACTCCAAAAACAAAAAAACAAACATTTTGCAATAAATTATTCCTTTTGTGCATAAGACAGCTTACTGAGCATTCCTCCAACGACACTCGCAATCCATTTAACGTTGTGTTTTAATGAAATCGTGCATTAATAGATGAACTTTTCCAATCAAACCAAACATTCAAATTGATCAAAACTGTCATATCAATCGCATATCAGTATCAAAATCATTTGTCCTTTGTCACTTCTATCATGGGTCTTATACAGGGTGTGGTATACTTGAAACCAGACTATGTCCTGTCTTAGACGGGGTACCGCATGTCCTGAAACCAGACAGCATGATCGTCCTATCAGCACTTTCAACTTTTGACAATGAAGATCAAGATGTTTGTTTAATTTGTTTGAATTTGCGCATCTTATCTTTTTCTTGATTTATCTTCGATCATGTTCCTATGTTGCTCGATGATGTCACTGAGTGATTTAGAGTGACCAGGATGGTTCATGGTCCCTTTCTTCTTTTGATTGTGATCGTCGTTTGTCTGTGATGTGTCTGTCTTTTGCAAAAAGGGTTGCATTTCAGCTCTGGCCTTCAATGCCATGATGCTATGCATCCATTTTGCTACATAAAAATAAAGGTTCTCACCTACAAAGTGCATTACTGAAAGCAAGTTTTTCGTCATCTCTAACTGTCCTCTATCTCATTTCTTACTAACATTTCTTCCGTCAGTCCGGATAGTCAGTTCGATCTAGTGCTCCGATATCCAAACACATATGTTGCATCCTGCATCCATTTGGTTAGTACATTTGCATCACACATCACATCACATATTATATCAAGCATTTTATCCATTTCATTTCATAAATACATCAAAAATACATAAAAATACATCCATACATGTTAATAAACAATACATAAGTCATCCATACATAGCAAAATAACTACAACTCATAACACATTGCATCCCATCATATCGATGCATTTCATGTCACATATCATAATAATATCAGAGTACAAAATCGGACTATCTGTCCTAAGTATGGCCCACAAGCTGACTACAACATGTCAAAATACATAATGTCCACTGTCTGTCATACAGAGCATGTGCCTCTGTCACTGGGTGCTCCCTCTGTCCTCCTCATCCCTGCCATGTCTCGCAGATGATGTCCCTCCTGGTCCTGGCTGTGGTGGTCTCATCGGTCCACTCACCCCCATACTACTCAATGACCTCCGAGAGCGTGACCTGCTCTCTGTCCTCAATCGTGCCCGATACGAAGGTGCTCTCCGCTCTGGTGGAACTGCACTCTCATATAGTGTCCTCCAATATAGTCTCTCCTCCCCGGTCTCTACCAGCATCTGTGCCATCTCCCATGCACTGGCATCCCTAATCAACCCAATGAACTCAGTGACTCTCTGTCCCTCTCGCTGTGCCTGAGCTATGGCTATATCTCGAGCCTCTGTGAGTCTGGCTATCTCCGCTCTGAACTGCTCATGTTGTCTCTCCAATGTCGCAATATAGTCCTGCTGACTCGCTATAGTAGCCCTGCACGTATCCATCTCCTCTGTCCTAGCTGTCCCTGGCTCTATAGGAATATCCTGCAATGTCTCCTGATCAGCTGAGTCTGGCTCATCCTCCCCACCATCATCCCCATCAATCTCATCATCACCCTCGTCATCCTCCTCATCCTCATCATCTCCCTCCTCTCCTGTGAGTGGGAAGTCCTCCTATCTCCTAGGTACTGGAATGTCAGGATCCGTCAAAGGCACTGGCCGTCATCGTGCAAACCATGTCTCATACTCCTCTGTCATCCCAGCATCTACCACATCTGACCACCAATCCCACTGTCTCTGTTGTAGTTGTGCACAGTCAGCATATGCTATGTGTGGCTGAATCATACTACCCCACTAACTCGTCTCTTTGTGAGATCGGGCAAAGCATGCAGTCCTCCTAGGTACATCCTGCGTCTCTCCAAACTGTCGTCTGACCCTCTCTGGCAGGTACATCTCAATCACTCTTTGGCGGTTCACTATCCACCCAATCAAGTACCTCTCCTATCTGCAATATGGTAGCTCCTCATGATCATCTGACCATCCGGGGCAATCTCGATATGGCCTCCATATGAACTCTCTCAGTCTGTCTAGCTCATGTCGCCAGTATAATATGTATCCAAACGGACCCTGTCTCAGAGCTCCACCATAGTAATACACATATGGTCGGTGTGGTACAATCTGTCTCTTTGTAATCGGTTGACATATGGCAATATGCTCAAATGCCCATACCTGCAGCAATGTGACTCCGCAGCTCAGCGTCTGCACTCCCTGATATGCTATCTGATGTAGCTGGAAATACAACATAGCAAGTACACATGGTCCCCATGCGTACACTGTCCCCTCTGTCACCATCCGCTCTAGTACTCTTCCCCAGCCAATAGGGAATCCATGTCCTCATCTGTCACCTGCTAGTAGACATGCTATCACAACTGCTATCACCACATATCGTCGATCATACTCGAAAGCCATGCTCTCCCAGCCGATCTCCCTCTCGACAATGTCCAAGTCATTTGTGTCGCACTCAAATAGCCTGCATAATGCATCTCTACCTGTCACTGGGTCATACTCTATCATCTCCCCATGTATCAGAATGCGGAGGATGCGCCATACATCCTCTAAAGTCACTGTCGCCTCGCCAGTCGCCAAATGGAATGAGGAAGTCTCTGAATGCCATCGCTCTGCCAATGCGGTAAGCAATCCTGTGTTTGCCCTAATCTCAAGCATGTATGTGATGTAATATATCCCCAGTCCTGCTAATGTGTCTCTCTTTGTGCTCCTGAGTCTATGTCGTAGCATGAAACAGTTTGGTCGATTCTCCCGCGTGATCAACGGATACTGTCGACTCTGCATCACAATCAGGGCATCATTTTGTCAGTTTTAGGGTTTGCTCCTACAAGTTGCATTTCCTCATTTTCATGTCCAAATCAAGGTGTTTTTCATCTACATTGACCTATCCTACCCTTCTCCCCCCTTTTTAGGTCATTTGGATGCAGTTTTGAATCAAAAGTGAGTTATTTATGCACAATTGCGCCTGTGTCAGAGAACCTGCGCCTGTGTCAGGTAACTTGCGCTTGTGTTTTCCTACAAAAGCGCAGAATTAGACTACACAAGTGCAGAAGTCCTCTTTTGCATCCCCTGTGGGCCCCGCAATGTCCCGCAAGCGAGTCAAATTCATGAAATTGAAAACATGGGTTTTTGAGATCCATACCGCTGCTCCTGCGTCGTCCAGTCGTCTGAATGTGCATACACATTCTCCAAGGTGATCCGCCATTGGAATGTTCGCCATCTCTCTGCAAGTGTCCTTGTCCAGAGCAACAAATCCTCCTCTTTAGCTAGTGCAAATGAGCAATTTTCCACCTCTTGGTCTCATTTATAGCTCTTTGTCATTGCATAGATGGACGTGCGTCTTCTCCATCTTATGTTGGTCGCGGTCTTTTGCATCTTCAAGTGCTTGTCCTTCATGCATCTGATCTCCGATTGTCAGTCCGTTCGATCCTATCATTTTTATCGATCAATTGGCCTCTTTTTTGCATGTTTCCGGCCAATTCCTCGAGGGGGCATGCATATGTCATTATCATTGTCTGGGGCATTTTTATTATTGTTCTTTGAAACAATGCTTAAAATCGCATTGTCTCAAAGAGGGGCAAAATGTAGACACCTAAAAATGGTCAACTCTTGCGGGATCATACTTTAACATTTGCGCATTGCCTCATTTTAGGTTTTTGCATCGCATTAACATTCTCCTATGATTCGCACTTGGTTTTTATCATTTGCGAACATCGAGTCATTCCTCTACATTCTTCATTCGTCTCGCTCTCAAATTTGGTCTTGTTGACAACACTATCCAGTCATGATTTGGATCGATCTTATCTTGTTGCATCAATGTGCATGCTAATTTGTCATCATTTTGGACATCGTCAATCCTAATTAGGGTTTTTTCCTCTTATCAATCTTATCATTTTGGGCATCGTCAATCCTAATTAGGGTTTTGTCCTCTTTTCAATCTTGTCATCATGCGATCGATTTGTCATCGATCGTTGTCATTGTTCGATCTTGTCATTTTGCGATCAATTTGTCATTGATCGTGGTCATTTTCAATCTTGTCGTCTTGCAATCTATTTTGTCGTTGATTCTTGTCCTCTTGTTGATCTTGTCATTTTACGATCAATTTTGCTATCGATCATTGTCTGTCTTAATTATGTCAATTTGGATCAATTTGTCATTGTTCCTCATCAATTGGCACATTTTACCAATCAAATCATTTGTCACATTGGTCATTTATCAATCCAAATCAAATCAAATCGAGTCAATTATCTTTCAAGACCTAATTCATCTTCCAGGGTTTTTGATTTAATCATTTAACCTTGTGTGTCATTTCTTCCTCTAGGATTAAATAATTTATTTATTTATCCTAGGTCTTCGTGTTGCAATTAAATGTTTCATTTGATTGGCTAATTAATTATTCCTCTTTTTGTGAATTAATTAATAAATGAAAAATTATTAATTGATTCACCTAATTTCCTAATCTTTCATCAATTTTCCCTCATTGTGAATTATTAATAAAATGAAAAATTATTGATTAATTCACTAATTTCTAATTTTCATTAATTTCCTAATTTTCCTAATTCCTCCTATTTTTCTAATTTTCCTAATTTCTTAATTTTTAAATTCAATTTCCTCCTATTTCTCTCCTAAATTTATGGAAATGACATAGAAATTTGTCATAAATCGTCATAAGTTCTTGACATAGAAATTTTGTCATAGAATTTGTCTTGACATAGCAATTTGTCATAGAATTTGTCTTGACATAGCAATTTGTCATAGAATTTGTCATAAAATTGTCATAAATCTTTGCATAGCAACATGTCATAATTTTGCTATTCTTGATTTGAATTTCCATTCGAATCACTATCATGCTAATTTGTTCATTTCTCCAATTTCTCTATAAATTGGATGATCTTCATCAATCAAAGCTAATCCCTATCAGGCTATCGAATTTATGCTTCTAGTACTCTTGAGCTTTTCATCAATGTCAATCTTGCTTTCAATTGTATGTGCACTTGTAGGTGAGATCCACAAATTCATTTGAAGAGGAAAGAAGAACAATGGAGCCACATGGAAGAAGCATCCAAATCGTCATCTGGTTTGCATGATCTTTGCTTTTGAATGCTTTGTTTTTATGTCTCTATTGAGTGTGCTTAGGATTAGATCATTGCAATGAATGCATTGGTGATTGAGCTATTACGTTTATCTTATTTGTGATGATTTCCTATTTCCTATGCTACAATAACTATTTTAGATGTTGTTAGGACTATGTTGATAAAAGGAGATGTTGCAAAGACCTTTTGGAGAGAATTTGTTAGCACTGTTGTTTACACATTCAATTGGGTGCATATAAAAGGTGATTCTGGTAAGACTTAATATGAGATATTGTTTGGTCATGTTCCTATAGTTAGACATTTTGAGTTTTTAGAAGCAAATATTATATCAAAAGAGATGAGGATAGAGGAAATTTTGATGCAAGATGTGATAAATGAATCTTCTTGGGTTATTCTACTAAGAGTAAGGTCTACTAGTTATATAATAAGAGTTTGAAGAAGATAGTGGAAATTGCAAATGTGAAGGTTGATGAGTGTCATGGAAAGCAGATTAGAGCATGTGGATACGAGTTTGATGATCAAGATGTTATTTCAAAGCAAACACAGACTGAGATCCTAAAGAAGAATTCTCTGATAGAGACAGTTACTCTGGATATTACTGTTGTCGGTGAAGAAGTTCAAGAACATGAGAATCAGAAAATTAGAAGACTTCGAGGTATGTAAAATTCAATCATTCAGAAAATCAGATTATTGGTGATAAAAACAAAGGTGTGATGACTAGGAGAAGGATTGTTGCTAAAGAGATATGTTTGATTTCCAAGATTGAACCTAAAGATGTTGTTGAAGCTTGTAAGGATGAGAATTTGATAAAAGATATGGAGGAAGAGTTTAATCAAATTGAGAAGAATAACACATGGGAACCTGTTCTGAGACCTAAAGACAAGAATGTGATTGGCACTAAATGGGTGTTCCAAAATAAACTAAATGAATCTGGTGAAGTGGTAAGAAACAAAGCAAGGTTGGTATGTAAGGGATGTTCTATAATGGAAGGTATTGATTATGAGGAGACTTTTTCTCTGGTAGCTAGAATTAAAGTTGTTAGATTACTTCTTGCATATGCTACTTATAAGAATTTCAAGGTATACCAGATGGATGTCAAGATAACCTTTTTGAATGGAGATTTGGAAGAGGAAGTCTACATTGAGCAACACGATGGATTTTCATTATCAAATGAAGGAGATATGGTATGTAGGTTGAAGAAAGTACTGTATGGACTGAAGCAAGCCCCTAGAGCCTTGAATGCTAGATTGGACAAGTATTTGATTAAGTTGGGTTTTTTTAAAGGTATTGGTAATAGTAATCTATACTTTAAGGTTGATAATGATAACATTTTGATTGTTGAATTTTTTGTTGATGACATTATTTTTGGAGGAGATAATGATTTGAGTATGAAGTTTTCTAATGATATGCAAAAGGAATTTGAGATTTCTATGATAGGTGAGATGAAATTATTCTTAGGATTTCATATTACATAGACTATTAAGGGTATTTTCATTTCTTAATCCAAGTATTGGAAGGAACCACTGAATAAGTTTGGATTAGATGACTCCAAACCTATTGGAACTACTACGGTGACTATATGCAATTTCCTAAGCAAGATGAATCTTCAAAAGTTAATCCGACCTTGTATAGATATATGGTTGGTGGACTATTGTACTTGACTCAGACTAGACCAGATATTATGCATGTTGTTTGTCTTTGTGCTAGATTTTAGGCTGATACTAAAGAGAGTCATGTTACTACTGTGAAGAAGATTTTCAGATACTTGAGAGGGACTGTTGATTATGGTTTGTGGTATCCGAAAAATGATGATTTTATTTTATGTGCTTGTACTGATGTTGATTGGTTAGGTTATGTTAATGACCAGAAGAGCACTACCAATGGAGCTTTCTTTTTGGGGAAGAAGTTGGTACCATGGGTGAGTAAGAAAGAAGATACTTTATCTCTATCTACTGGTGAAGCTGAATACATTGTTGTTGCTAGAAATTGTACTCAAGTAGTTTGGATGAAGCAGATGTTGAAGGACATTAGAGTTGTTTATGATTATCCTACTTTTATATATTGTGACAATTCAAGTTCTATTAATAATTCTAAGAATCTGATATTCCACTCTAAAAAAAGAATATATCAATTAAATATCATTTATTGAGGGAGAAAGTCAATGATGAAGAAGTCAAATTGGAGTATGTATCTACAAAGGATTATATTGCAGATGTTTTTACAAAGCTTTTGCCTACAAATACATTTGTCTAGTTGAGAGACAAGTTAGGGGTCTATGCCTCTCCTGATGAGAACTAGATGCATTGTGATGCATCAATCTGGTGGACTTCACAGCCTTATCCTCTTATCTGAGTTGATGAGTTGGTGCTGCTACTATGTTGGGGTAGTCAGTGTATGCTTCAATGTGTGATTTTATCCTAAGGGGGAGAGACTATCCTTCTTAGAGGGAGAGAATAATGATTTGTATTTTGTTTTTGGTATTGTTGTCAAAGGGAGAGAGAAGCATGTGAAAAACTGCCTTATCTTGAAGCTTTGTATGCATGATCTTAAGGGAAGTTTGTTGGTGTTGATTTATTCATTTGTATTGATTTTTTTTCACATTCATATGTTTCCATCAATGCCAAAAGGGGAGATTGTTGGATATTGCTGCTACTAGGATATGTTGTTGTCATTGATGTCAACATATTCCTGTGTTTTGGTGTTGCAGAAAGTTGTTTTGGTAATCTGGTCATTGCAGTGAGTTGATCTAGTTGGTTTATCTTTTTACTATGCTGACTCAACTAGAAATAATTCATTGTTTATTGATTTCATGATGTTATGTGTTGACTTTATCGAGTTGTGGATTCCGGTATGAAGATTGGTTTTCAGTGTTCAACATTGCAATGTTCTGGTGTTTGATCTGTTGTGCTCTGGTATGATCATATCTTTAGTTGTGGATTTGGGAGAGTGTTTGGGATGTTTGTGTGTATCTTCATTTCATATGTTTCATGATTTGGTGCTCCACAAGTTATCTTTCTTGTCTGAGTTGTTTCTATTGAGTGTTCTTCAGTGTTAGCGTGTTAATCGATGAAGATTTGATTAAGTGGTGTTGGTGCAGCTATTGTGAATGGTTTTAACATGCTTGTTGGTGTTTCCTAATCATGTCCTACTTGTTTTGGTGGTCCACATTGATCTTTGTGCGCATTATTGAAGATCTTATGAGTCTAGTTATATTCTTCATGTTATGTGGTATTTTTGGTAGTGTAACGTGTTGTGGTTGACCTTGATGAGATTTCTGGTGCTGGTGTGCATTCAAGGAGTTGATTTGGTTCCATGATATGTCATCTACAATACTATATTGGTCTATTAGTTTATTTATGTATCGTGTGATTTAATTTTGTAATTAGGTTTTGAGGGTTTGACCGACCTTGTAGTCAAGGTTGATGATTTATATAAATAAGTGTTATATTCATGTATTTGGGGGATGACTGATGTATGGGTATTGAGGATCCATGATCAAAGAGTGGTGTATGTGCAATCAAGAAAATTTATCCTTCAGTGTGGTGTATTGAGTAGAGTGTGTTGCAAGGCAGACAATTATGCTTAATTGAAACTATCATCAGGCATTAGAAGATCATATTCTTTCAATTCATCTTAACCGGATTGTAGTTCGAATATTTTTGTAAGGTAGTCAACCTTCCCTGAGGGTTGTAGCCTTCTGGGTCATTGTATTTTGAGCAATGAGTTCTAGATAGTATGCTCGAATGCATGTGCATTCCCCATTATAATATTTATAAATACTACTGTAGAGTATCATCTTATTGTGGGTAGGTTCCCACTATATTTTTTCCCTTAACTGGGTTTTCCATGTCAAAATATTAGTGTTATGTGTGTAATTGTTATTGTGTTTATCTTTATTCTTGATGTAGTTGATCAGATCTAAGATTGTGCTTAAATTGTTTAATTCGATGAAAACTGGTTCACCCTCCCCCTCTTAGTTTTCCTTCATTGTTGTTGCCAATAGCAAGGGTGGAGCCTCCTAGACTCTTTGGGAAGAGTCTTCTTAAGTAAACATCACTATAAGAGACTTATTGACAAGTTATGAAAAAATCCTTGGAATGCTCTCTAGGGTCTCCCTTTCCTTTCTACTTGTCAAAAATGGGAATTTCAAAGCTCAGAGGATAGGAAGCTATAGAGATTGATTTATTAAAAGGATAGGGACATATTTCTTCAAATATGTAAGATTTCTATGATGTCCATCCTTTAGATTTTTAAGTATATTTTTTATGTCTTGGAGTTATTTGGCCAAATCATTAAGTTCGGGGTAAATATGTTGTGAATGGTGAAGGGGGCGATATTCATGGTGTTGACTAGATGTAGATGGGTGGTAGCTAGAGGTAGGGGGATGCTAGAACTTATATATTGATAATAGGATGGAGTGGATTATGTGTTGGTGGTGGAAGTGGCATTAGAGGGGGTTGGTATATTATAGTGGTGCTTATGGGTGGGAGGCTTGTGTGGATAAAGTTATCCATATTGTTCAAAGATGTGGAGGTGATGGGTGGATTAGTGGTTGGATGAGTGGTGGTTGAAGGGATGGAGGTACATGGAGGCAAGATAATATCGGAGTTGAGGATTGGTTGGGTAGTGTGAAGTAATTCACCTATTGTTGGAGTGGTGAGGATGGACGTGTCAAATTCTGGGGGAAGTCTAGCCCCATGTCAAATGAGGAAAATCAAAAAGGCACTTGGGTTGGCCTTAATTAGCTTTTCTGACATCTCTTGATTGTATGCATCATTTAGAAAAGACAACAAACATGAGGACACATCTAGTTGATTGACTAGTACCTCTTCCTCTTGGTTTGATTCGGGAGGTATCTTGTAGGGGAGGTTTGGTCGAGGAGCTCATCGGTATTAGAATCCATTAATTTCTTCTTTTGAGCTCACGTATAGACTTCTTGGTAAATATATTTGTCATCGTGATTTCGTCTCCAAAATTTACCATGTTTGTCTGAAGAATAGTGACAACTATTCCAATAGTTGGAGAGATTGAGGTAAAACCACAATATTCCTCTGCATTTGAGAGGGGTAGCTCCCTCAAATGATGGGAGGTTTTGGAATTTTTATGTACTTTTGACCAAAAAGTACATAAAGGAGAAAAACATAACTAAATAAAGTTGAATAACAAGACCCTCAATGACAAACCTATGAATATCGAATGAGATTCCATAAATGATAGAAATTACAAAGGGGTTTTTAACACAAGATAACTTTTGATGTGCAATGACAAATAAAGAAATATAACAATCTCAACATACTAGGAGGTAAGTTACTCCTACACACTCAACTCAAGATAACAAGAAATGACTATGCTTCATTACATCAATTGCATGGATTTCCAATGATTCACATAGGTATATAAAGGGATCACTAATTCAACATATGAAAAATTGGCAACAATAACTTTAAAAAAAATTTAGAACATACGAACAAATGCATTCTTTATTATCTTTGTGAGATTATACAATCTCATAAACCCTTTTATACATAATGCTAAATCAAAAGTCAATACAAGTTTCTCTAAATATTTCTCTAGAGTTTCCCCTCTGAAAAAGTCTCCCTATACTGTTGGGATCCAAGAACACTTAGAGGGGGGGGGGGGGGGGGGGGGGTGAATCAGTGTTCTACCATAATGGAGAAATTTAACATTACTAACACAACAACTCAGCAATCAGTAAAGATAAAAGCATATAGCAATAAGTAACCATGCATGCACAAAGATGAACACCATAACATCACAAATTTATATGTGGAAAAACTCAATGAGGAAAAAACACGGTGGGATTGGAGACCCACAATATCTACCCACTGATCAGATGAATAAATATTACAATAAGGATCTTGCACACGCAGGAAGGCCAACAACCTAGAGAACACTTCCCATCACAAAAGAATACTCACTAACTATAGAAAACATCATACTACAATCCGAAGTGAAGATTGAACTACAAGAATAGCATCTCCTATGCCTTAGTACAGTTCCGGTTAAGCTCAATACTGGAGGTCTTAAACCTCTTTCACAAACCCAATTCGATCACCTATGATTGACTAAAACCTCTGCATATGATTACAATATTATTCGCATACAAATAATCCTATAGCCATCCATCCATGATCAAAAAAGAGATCATACATCATATTTATACCAACCCGAGACCTAAACAATTAGGTCAGCCACCTAAAAGATAATACAATAGATTTGTTACATAATCTTGCAAACCAATGATAAACCAAGTTGGCCTTAGACCGAAACAACATAAACCAAACAATAAATCCAACCGGTAACGTATCAGGAGCATCAACCAACACTTTACATAAATTGGTCCATAACCTAGTAGAATAATACCAGACCCAAAATAGGTTGCCATAAGCCAAATGAAACACCACAAACAATTGGAACACAAACATGATAACCATCAACATCCTGATAACCTTCTAGAAGCCGCACCAACACTACTTATCAAACTCATCAAAAGATCTTCATCAAAGCGTTGTTGGTAAAACCCTTACCGGTGACCAAAAGGCTTACTAGAACAAATGATAGAATCCAAATCATCAAATCCCGAACCAACTGAATATGATATGCATCAAGAATACATGAATAACCAATCCAAACCAATTCCAATAGCTAGACCAAAACCAGAGACAAATCTCCAGATCAACATGATAATCCAACCACTCTATCAGAAGTCGATAGACAAAAAAACAACTAGTGTTGACATCAATGACAAACATCAATGCAACACAATCAATTCCTCCAAATTTCCAACAATCTCCCCCTTTGGCATTGATGGCAACACTAGATATGAAAAACATCCAAGTTCTAAGAAATGCCAAACAAATCTCCCCCAAAGGAAGACATCCAACAATCTCCCCAAAATGATATGACAATGAAGTTCTGAAACAATTATCTCTATACCAATTAACCATCCATAGACCTGAACCAAACTCCCCCAATGGGATACAACCAATCTGAAATTTTGTTCCTCCTCCTTGTGCCAACAATCTCCCCCTTAGACTGATATCCATGTTAAGCTCTGTTTTTCACATAAATATCTCTCCCCCTTTGACATCAATCCCAGAAATCTAACATAAACACCAAAGAAAATCATAAATCCTCTGAACCATATAGCTGACTACTCCCCCTGAGTAGTAGCACCAACACATCAATTCAAAATGAATGATAGTTTTGATAATGCATGTCGGAATGATGCCAATCAACGTCACTCAAGTCTCTATCGAAGGGGCAAAAACTCCCAATCTATCTCCGAAGTACTCAAATGATTCCTTAGGCAAAGGTTTAGTGAAGATATCTGCAATCTTCTCTTTAGTATTCACATAAACCCATCTGACTTTATTTGCTTCCACCTTCTCCTTCTGAAAATTATACTTGATATAAATATGCTTAGTCTTAGAATGAAATACCAAATTCTTTGATATGTCAATAGCAACAAAGTTATCACAATGAATAACTACCGATTCATTGCAGTCTACCCTTATATCCTTCAACATTTGCTTCATCCACAAAACTTGTGTACAACAACAACATACTTAGGTTCAACAATAGATAAAGAAGTACATGACTGTTTCTTGTTGATCCATGAAACAATTTTCTTTCCAAGAAAGAAAACTTCACCAGATGAGCATATTTGGTTACCTATATCTCCAACCCAATCCAAATATGAACATGCTCATAGTGTAAAGTCATCATAAACCAAAAACCATACCAGAAAATCCTTGAAAATATCTGAAAATCCTAGCTACCGGAGAAAGGATTTAACATAATCAATCCCTTCCTTCTGAGAATATCCTTTGTAAACCAATCAAACCTAGTTCTAATAACATCCAATTCCATGTGTTATCCTTTTCTAACTAATCCAATTCCTCTTCCATACCTTTCATCCAACATTCATCTTTACAAGCTTCAATAACTAATGCCTATTCAACTTGAGAAATTAAACATACCTCACCAGTTTCCAACCTTCTTCTTGTCCAATTATCTGATCTACTGAATGATTTAACCTCACATACCTAGGAGTCTTCTGCCTTTATGTTTCATTGTTTTTATCTTCAATTACAGTTGAATTTTTTGATACTGTTGGTGTAACTGGTTCAACATTTTGTTCCAGTACAATTGCTACTGGTTTAGTTATGATCATTTCCACTTCTAGTTCTCTCATAAGTTCTAATTTGACCTTTGTACAACTCATCCACCTTGACATTATCACTCTTCACAATTCTATGTAATCTTTTATTATAACATCTATATGCTTTGCTTTCATTAGAATAACCAAAAAATATCCCTTCATCACATCTAGGATCAAACTTTCCAATGGAATCATCTCTTTTGATATAGCATTTACTACCAAAGATTCTTAAATACTTAACTGTAAGTGTATGAACAAACCATAACTCATAAAGTGACTTACCAAACCAGATCCAAGATCCAACAAATTTGTCGATTAACCTTCAAACTGACTTCTCCGAAGTCTGAAATAAGCTTTCAGACGACTACCAAGGGCAATGCAAGATCTGTCATCAATTTGTCTCCCCCTAAGGCGTATGCCTTATAAATCAGATGAGTTTCCTACCAGTGCAGGAACATTCTGCTCTGTCGGTTGAGTAACTGGTGAATTGACCTTTGTCGGTTAATCATCAGACTTCATAACCCACTTCTTCTCATGCTCCTTATGACTATCATCAACCTTCTACTTTCCCTTCTCATTAGATTTATCACTTTCTATCGGTAGGTTCTTGCTTCTGCAAACTTTAACAATATGTCCTACTTTGTTGCATGCATAGCATGCAACATTGTTCTTTTGAATTTCCTTACTGTAACCATTCCCCGTCCTACATTGATTAGCTATATGTCCAAACTTTCCACATGTATGACATCTCATATTCATTCTACAGTCTTATGTCCTATGACCATACTTTTTACAATTTGAACACTAACCGGGAACTGCATTATGATTCTGATTTTCTCTATTCTTGCATTGACTTTCTCTATGACCAAATTTATTGCAAACAAAACATCTACCATTAAATATGTGTGCATTGGGTTTTCTTACTGGTGATTTCTGATTCTGGTTGACCTTCTGACTAGATGTGTTATCTTGATTCATAGTATTGGAGTTTTCTCCATGCTCAAATCCAAGACCTCTAGTGTCTCTAGTTTCCCTTTGATCCTTCAGTAATTCATCAAGCTTAGCAAAACTAACCTTGAACTTATCTTTGTACTCATTTATAGCATCCAAATCACCTCTTAGGACTGTCAACATTGTTTCCAACTCTTGCTCATTGTTCTATGATTGCACCAATTCAATTCTCAACACATCACTCTCATGCACAACCTAATGCATTCCTTAGATCTGTCTTTCAAAGATATAGCAAGATTTTCATCATTCTTCTTTCGATCTTCAATCTCCTTAGACATCCTCATATTTATAGGTTGCATCTCATTCTTCATGACACCATTCTCCTGACTCAACTTCTGACACAATTCCTTAAGGGCATTCTTCTCTCCATCATCTTGATTTTGCAATTGATACAAAGTTCCTTACTTTTAGCTTGGGAAGATGACAACCTATCCTGCAGAGTAAAAATGAATTCCTTCACAGATCTTAACTCACCTTGCAACTTCATGTTCCTCAACCTTTCAACATCATAGTCTTCAAGTGCAGCTTGAAGTTTCTTCCTCAAACTTATCTCCATAGATTTTGGATACAAGATCTTCCTCAAGTTGTTAGACTTATTCTAAGGCACCAAGCTCTGATACCAATTGTTGGGATCCAAGAACACTGAGAGGGGGGGGAGTGAATCAGTGTTCTACCAGAATGGAGAAATTTAACCTTATTAACACAACAACTCAGCAACCGGTAAACATAAAAGTATATAACAATAAGTAACAATGCAACCATAAAGATGAACACCATAACACCATAGATTTATACATGAAAAACTTCAATAAAGAAAAACCACGGTGGAATTGGAGACCCACAATATCTATCCACTGATCAGATGAATAAATATTAGAATAAGGGGTCTACACATGCAGAAAGGCCAATATCCTAGAGCACACTTCTCATCACAAAAGGAGCCTCGTTGACTACAGAAAACATCAAACTACAATCCAGAGTAAAGATTGAACTGCAAGAATAGCATCTCCTATGCCCAAGTCTTGTTCTGGTTAAGCTCAATACTGGAGGTCTTAAACCTCTTTCACAAACCCAATTTGATCACCTATGCTCGACCAAAACCTCTACATATGATTATAACATTATTCGCATATAGATAATCCCATAGCCATCCATCCATGATCTACAAAGAGATCTTACATCATATTTATACCAACCCCAAACCTAAATAATTAGGTCGGCCAACTAAAAGATAATACAATAGATCCATTATATAATCCCATAAACCAATGATAAACCAAGTCGGCCTAAGACTGAAACAACATAAACCAAACAATAAATCCAACTGGTAACACATTGGGAGCATCAACCAACATGTTACATAAACTGGTCCATAACTGAGTAGAATAATACCGAACCCAAAATAGGTCGAGATAAGTCAAATGAAACACCACAAACAACTGGAACACGAACATGATAACCATTAGCATCCTAATAACCTTCTAGAACTGGAACTGGAACATGATAACCATTGGCTCTCGTGGTCCTAGGTGCAAGAGAAAAGTGTTAGTAACACTCAAAATTTTTATCTTTTTAAGAGAGGCCTACCAAGAGACACATCACTCTCGGGAACGACCTCGCGCGGTAAATCCTTCGAGCCGCTATAGAAATAAGGTGAGAGTGAAAGCTGTAGCCTTGGGTATAGTTGTTCCTACAGTGTAACTGGCCGAAAGGACAAATGGGCCCCACCACTAATTACAAGGCTCTTAAGTGAGTCACTGCAGAATGAACTTATGTCCAAAAATATTGAACATGACTAAACACCTTTAAGTAGTATCCCACCTGTTCTATTGATTGAGGATATTTGCGATATAATTTAGTGCAAGAGCATAGATGGTTTTGCTCCCAAGATACTCACCATACATATTTCCTTGAGTAGAAACATAGCTTTTTGAAAAGTCACTTGTGGCTTGATAAAAGTGGCAACTCCCCCATCATAGGGATCATCTATTTGTTATGCTCATGCAAGACTTAGTTATCACATCCTTACCTGCCACGGCGGGATTCATAAGGTATGTAGTACCAAAGTCGAAGAAATATCAAGATGTGGGCTAAATTTATCACAACTGGCCATTTGACCTTAGGGATAAAAAGTGTTTGAAGTTGTGTTCATTTTAGTCAAAGACCAAGTGCAAATTGAGCCAACTTTAGGATTTGAAAACACACCTTAAAATACATCTAAAGGAAGGGTCATATAAAAGTCCAAGGATTGGGTTGATCTAGACCCATACTCATTTGTGCCTTTGAGGCAACATTCTTGTGTTTGTGTGCTTGCTTTGTTTTCTTCTCAAAGAAACATCAAAAGAAAAATCACTTCCAAAAACAAAGTATTCATCCAACCAAACATCTTTCAAAATAACCAAAAACACGTCAAAAACAAAGTGCAAACAACAAAGAGTCAAATTTTATGACCATTATTCACATCTTGCAAAAGAAGAAACGTCATCAGAATATCAACTTGAAAAGAAGACCATTAAGCTCAAAGGCTTTGATCAAAAGGAGGAAATTCTTTTATCTAAATAGACAAATCTTTGTCTCCCATAGAGTTTTTTTGTGTCACATGCATCTCTACCTTCAAGGCAAAACAAACAAATTTGATTCAGAGACATTGAACCGTAGAGCTTTTATGCAATATAGAGCTCTGAGTTATCACAAAAACCAAGGAGGTAAGATTAATCCCAACTTTTTCCCAAATGTCTATATCACATACAACATAGCTCAAGAAATACCACCAACACCCAAAAGGGAAGAGGTAGAGTTTGTCCCATTTGTGACACAAAGCTTTTATTGAAGTTAAAAATATTTTCATCCATTATCTTACTCATACATCATCACTTCATCATCAATCCGTTCCAACTCTCAAAACATTAAGAGGTTCTTGCTCCAAGTTCTCTTTTTAGATATTGCTTGAATCAAACGCATCACATCACTTTTTAGATTGTTTCTACATCTAGGATAAGCTCATCCTAAGAGACACATCTACGCAGGTTAAAACTAGTTCATGAGTGAATCCTCTCATTACTAGGTAGTTAAATCTGTAACACATTTCAGATTTCTCTACACCTTATCACATCAAAACTTATCAAAACAAGCAAGCAATTCAAAGAAGGAAATTCGGTTACATCTACCTTAAAAGTGCTAGAGATCCACATGCAACACAATTCACCAACCATCAATCTCTCATTTCATCAAAAACTCATCATCATTTTCACACAACTTCAACAAAAGCTTGTAAACAAAATGGCCAAAACCCGATCACAGTCAAGGCAACGAGAAATAGAAATGGAAGAAGAAGAAGAGGAAAATATCAATGAATTTCAAGAAGCACTTGGAGGAAATGCAAATGACGAAAACCCAAGTACTCCCACTCCTGCAACAATAGAAAGGGTCCAGCATAACCCTCTCTTTAACAAACTTTTTGATGAAATACTCAGGAGCAATGTGGATGCTCACTTTTTAAAGCTCGCTCAAGAAGGAGCAAAACTCCCCTCTGACTTTGATCTTGCCCAATTAAGACAAGCATCAGAAAGACAAAGTCACCATGAAGAGGAAAGAGGTAGAGATCCCATCAGATATAACATTCCTCAAGGTAACCCACCACCTCCTCCTCCAACTGAAATGGAGATGTTGTGGCAACAAGTCGAGAATCTCACCCAACAACTTCATAGTGGTGTCAAGACTAACCAATTCTCACTCAATGACATCTGTCCCTATCCTTTTGATAGGAATCTTTAAATGCCACCCTTTCCACGAGGATTCGAAACACCCAAATTCAAAAAATATAGAGGAAAGGGAGATCCTCGTGATCATGTCAGAGAATTTCATTCTGCTTGCCTCGAAGTGGCATATGAAGACACATACCTAATGCGCCTTTTTCCCCAAAGCTTGGGAGGAACAACCACATCATGGTTTTCCCGACTACCAGGTGGCATTAGAACATTTGAGGAACTCATCCAGAAGTTCCTAGCTCATTACTCTCATAACATTGAATGCGACATCACCATGGCTGATCTGTGCAACACTAAACAAAAACCAAGTGAACTATTCTCAGTATTCCTGCAACAATGGCGTCAAATGTCTAGCAGGCATTCTCTTCAGTTACCTGAACGAGAACTAGTGGAAATATTCATTTCCAACTTAAACGAAGAAATGAAATTTCACCTAGATGTCAAAGACACAGACTCTTTTAATGATATGATCACCAAGCGTTTGAAGTGTGAACGGGCACTCATCAAGAAAGGACTCATCAAAATCTATAATGAACCAAAGGATGGTCCTCGCCCATGCTTCAATAGTGATAAACCAAGCTTCTGGAACAAAAACAAGAATATCATCAATGATGGGGTTGTGGATGCCCGGACTATCCAAAATGCACAACCTGTGGTTCGATTTGCAGGACAGAATCCTCCACCTCAGAATAACACAAATGTTCCTTCAAATCAAAGTCGCATCACATCTCACGATGAACCAAGCCCTCATCAGCAAAAACAGAAATGCACATACACTCCCTTAGGGGAACCCATTGAAACAGTATTGCGACAACTCATTTCTCAAAATTTGGTCACTCTCCCTAAAACATCAAACTATGAACCTCACGTCAAACCCGCATGGTGGCGAGATACTGAACACTGTGATTTCCACCAAGGGAGAGGACACAAGACAAGTAATTGTCATCGATTGAAAGATCTTATTCAGGATCTTATTGACCGAGGAGAAATTGAAATAGAAGGACATGACCCAAAAACAACAAACAATGATCATTTGATGTTCAAAAATCCACTTCCATCACAAGATCAAAGGGGTCCTTCCACTTCTAGGCGAGGCACTGATACCACTGATTATACACAGGCTGCATATAATTAATTTGTAAATCATCTGTATGATGCTAATGAACAAGTTGCAACTATAACCTTCAAAAATCCCAACTCAAATTGCAATGTTGTTACACGTCGTGGCAAAGTTACCATAAAGGCAGCTCCACAAGGCACCACCTCCATCCCAAAGTAGTACAATCTTTTGGAACAATTAGACAAAACCCCTATGCTTATATCCATTTTAGAGCTTTTGCGTCTATCACCATCGCATAAAACTATCTTGGATCAAGCACTCCAAGAGGCGTCAGTCCCTGCAAACTTGAATACAGACCAATTTCAAGCAATGGTTGGAAGTCTAAAGTCATCACCTTGTCTCACTTTTTTCGAAAGTGACAACTCTTCCTTCCAGCAACCTCATAACGCTTCGCTACACATTGAAGGCTTTATCAACCAACACAAGATCAAGTGAGTCTTGATCAATAATGGAGCAAGCCTGAACATTTGTACACTACAATTGGTCACAGCACTGGGCTATGCGGTAGAATCAGTGGATCCACGTAAGAAGATCACAATCAAAGCCTATGATGATGCAGAGCGTTCATCCAAAGGAGCTGTGGTACTTACAATCCGCGTGGGCCCTGTGGTAAAGCACATCATCTGTCAAGTTCTGGACCTTCCTCTACCATACAATCTATTATTAGGGAGACCTTGGATACATGCCATGCAAGCCATTCCATCTACCTACCATCAATGTATCAAGTTCCCACATAACGGTGTAGAGATCACAATTTTGGGCGATGCAAACCCCTTTGCATTTTGCCATAATATCAGCCATCAACCAGATATTACTGTTCCTAATAATAAAGAAGCCATTTCCTCCACATCATATATAAGTCCAGCCTCTCTTGCCAGTTTGAACACCACTATACCAAATCAAGAAAAGCTTAAGATGAAAATAGTAGAGGAAGGTCCCGGGGAATACAACTTGAGTCAACTCTTTTGTGTGGGACAGATGCCCACTTCTCCTAGAACACATGGTAAACCACAACAGTTACTCCAGCAACTACTAATCACACCTACATGTGCTTTGACGTCTTTCATCCTTGGAAAGAGTCAAGAAGAAGAAACCCAAGATGAGGACTTAGCAAAATGGATCTATAAAGATCCCATCACCACTGATCTACCACAAGTTAAACTTCCTACAGATCAGTATGGCAAAGGTCTCCTCATTATGCAACAAATGGGATATGATGGTCAGAGTGCTTTGGGATATTGCAAACAAGGACGACATGAACCTCTACTGCCAGAATTAAAGCCCAAAGGTAATACAGGCCTAGGCTTTGAGAAAGAAATCTTTCCTAAACTTAGATTCAAAGGAAAACCCAGCAAACCATTATGTCAACCTACTGCAAAAAGGACACCTTTCATCATTAAAGCAGCCTCAAGCACCATCCCGACTGCCCCATCGAGGCTCACAACCCCAACACAACCATCTACAATACCAATCAAACCAGTAATCCCATTCGCAGCAGCAACTGTATTAGAACCTGCAGTAGCATCTATGGTACCAGCAGTTCCCGCAGAAGCCACTGAGTCAACACTGCCGATATTTCCTGTGCTAGATTCTTTTATCCCCATCAAACTTCCTATAGCACCGATCACTACAAAGTTACATCAACCAATCACACCTGCAGTGTTTAACTCAAAAGACATCCCAGTATGGTATAGCAATCGAATGTTGGAAAGTGATTCAGACCGACTCATATGAATGGGAATTTGATTCGGTACAACTTAGTACTTTAGATGAGGAAGACACATCACCACCTCCACCACGCAAAGACATCCCTATTTATGGAGAAGCACAGATAAAGACTTCTTGGGTTCCTGAGCTGGAAACATCTTCCACAGACCCTATGTCTCATCCTACGCCTGATTCTGACAGGGAGAGTACCATCAACGACCTTCACCATAATGTCTTAACCCTCATTGATACATCTAACGCACTTAACCTAATCGATGAATTAATGCCCATTATCCACCCTGAACTCATCGAATGGAACCAACCAAATTCCCCATGCCTTGACTTTTTCCAAAATGATTAGGCCATCATTGACTTTTTGGAATTAAGGGATAACCTACCAAGCGGGGATCACAAAGCTAGATTCGCCATCAAACTTAATAGCGCAGCATACTTCGGGGCGGATGCCAAACCTTTCAGCTGCAAAAATATAACAATAAAACATGGATCTTCCAATGAAAACCACACTGTGGCACTGTTTGATCCAACAAAAGTAAAAAGAAAGAGCGTATCCAATGGTGAAAACCTCTCTAAGGCGCCTGAGGATGAAGGGTTTGACATTCTCCCTGCTAATGCACAACAGGAACGATCAATGATTCTCATTGAGGAAACCAAAGAATACAATGTGGGGACTCCTGAAAATCCTCATCTCATACATCTGGCATCTCTTCTCACTCCAGAGGAACAGCCTAAATTTATAGAGTTCTTCTAGAAGTGTCAGATCAACTTTGCATAGTCATATGCAGACATGCCTGGGCTTGATCTTGATTTAGTCATGCATCACCTCACCATAGCAGAAGGAGCCAAACCTATCAAGTAGAAGTTTCGTAAGATGCATCCCCAGATTGCAGTGCTAGTCAAAACAAAACTCAAGAAACTCCTAGATGTTGGTTTCATTAGGCCAATTGATTATGCAGAATGGATCTCCAACATTGTGCCTATCAGCAAACCAAAAGGGGGCATCCGCATTTGTACTGACTTCAGAGATTTGAATAAGGCATGTCCTAAGGATGACTTCCCCCTACCAAATATCGACATCATAGTGGATCTGACAGCAAGACATGCCATGCTTTCACTCATGGATGGCTTTTCACGATACAATCAAATAAAGATCGCATCAGAGGACCAACATAAGACAGCCTTCACATGTCCATGGGGCATATATTGCTGGAATGTAATGCCCTTCGGTCTAAATAATGCAGGAGCAACCTATCAAAGAGCAATGACCACCATCTTCCATGACATGATGCATACCATGATGGAAGATTATGTTGATGACTTACTAGCAAAATCACTCACCAGAGAAGGGCATCTCCACATCTTAGATAAAATCTTTGATAGACTGGAACAATACCATGTTCGACTCAACCCAAAGAAATGTGTCTTTGGAGTGACCTCTGGGAAGCTTCTAAGATACATTGTCTCAAGCAAAGGTATTGAGGTCGACCCAGCAAAGGGAAAAGCAATCATGGACATGCCACCTCCAAATAATATCAGTCAGCTAAGGACATTACAAGGATGGCTTCAATCCATCTGAAGATTCATTGCACAATTAGCTAATAAGTGTCACCCATTCACACACCTACTACACAAGAACATCCGCTTTCAGTGGGATGCCCGATGCCAGCAAGCATTTCAGACACTTAAAGACTATCTCATGAAACCACCATTGCTGATCCCACTAGATCCAAGTAGACCATTGTTACTCTATATCTCAGCAACCAGTACATCATTGGGTGTATTACTGGCACAACATAATGCAGAAGGAAAAGAGTGTGTTGTTTACTACATCTCTCGCACACTGGTGGGCTATAAACTCAATTACACACCTATTGAGCGAGCTTGCTTAGCAGTAATCTTAGCAGCCACTAAGCTAAGGCACTATCTATTAACACACAAAGTACAACTCATTGCAAAGATTGATCCACTCAAGTATTTACTTAACAAAGCAACATTGACAGGCCGCTTGGCCAAATGGGTGATGATTCTAAGTGAATTTGACATTGAGTACGTGGACCGTAAAGCTATCAAAGGTCAAGTTATTGCAGATCAGTTGGTCGATGCACCACTCATAGGCGATCATCCTCTCATTTCCAATTTTCCAGATGAAGAGATATTCATGATCACAATAGCACAACCATGGAAACTATATTTTGATGGTTCATACACTAGGTACGGCTTGGGGGCAGGCATTCTGTTTATCACACCTCAGGGTGATAGCATCCCGAAGTCTTACAGGCTCACATTTCCATGCACAAACAACATAGCAAAGTATGAGGCCTTGATCACAGGACTCAGGTTAATCGTACAATGGAAATTACAAGAACTGCAAGTATATGGCGATTCCCAACTAGTCATTCGACAAGCAACAGATGAATATCAGACCAAAGATGATAAACTCATGCCATATAAGCAAATGGTGGACACTCTAAAGACATCATTTACTACTATCACTTTTGAGTAGATACCAAGAGATCAGAATCGAGCTGCTGATGCTATGGCTACCATCGCATCTCTCCTAGATCTTACACAAAATTCAACATGCTATGAGTTCTTGGTAGAACAGCTTTGGATCCCTGCTTATGATATCCCTGAATCTGAGATGATATGTCACCTTGTCGGTTCTAAATCCCCATGGTACGATGAGTTCTACACCTATCTCCGCGATCACACCCTTCCTCCCAACCAATCAAATAACCAACGTAAAACCTTCATTCGCCAAACTGCTCGATATACCATTATTGCTGAAACCCTATATCGACGCGGTCTTGATGGTACTCTCCTTCGATGTCTGGAACAAGATGAGATAACAAAGGCTTTGGAAGAGGTACATGAAGGAATTTGCGGGACTCACTCAAGTGGTCCGTCACTAGCCAAGAAACTCATGCGAGCTGGATATTATTGGCCATCTATGGAAAAGGATTCCTACTACTTTTTCAGAAAATGCAAGAAATGTCAAGTTCATGGCGACCTGATACATGCACCGGCCCAGGAACTGCAACCAATCATGACACCATGGCCTTTCTGTCAATGGGACCTTGACCTTGTGGGTAAGATTCATCCATCTTCATCCAATGGCCATAAATTCATTATTACCGCCACCGAATATTTCACAAAGTGGATCGAAGTTGTTCCACTTACCCAAGTCACCGGCAAGCAGATTGCCTCATTCATCCTCAACTACATCATCTGCCAGTATGGTGTACCCATGTCCATCATCACAGATAATGGTCTTCCTTTCAAAAATCAGGATGTCCGCGAACTTTGTGAGAAATTTCATATCCAACACCACTTTTCCACTCCCTATTACCCACAAGGCAATGGTCAAGCCGAAGTATCCAATAAAAACATATTGAGGATCCTAAAGAAGACAGTCAATGATGCTGGCCGTGACTGGCACGTTCAACTAAATCCAGCACTATGGGCATATCGAACTAGCATTCGAACCCCTACAGGTGCAACTCCTTATTCATTGGTCTATGGTGCAGAAGCTATCTTGCCTATTGAGGTCGAGATACCATCATTACGGGTTTCCTTGCACAATCTCATCGATGACGAAGCCTACAGAGTATCCCGTCTTTAGGACTTAGAGTTACTTGATGAGAAACGACAAGCTGCATACAATCACCTTAAAGCCTATTAGCAGTGCATGAGTAGAAGCTACAATCATTGAGTTAGATCTCATACATTTGAGGTAGGTGATCTTGTTCTACGAGAGAATCCTCCCAATCAACCAAATAGAGAACATCAGGGCAAGTTTGAATCAAACTGGCTAGGCCCATATGTTGTCACTGCTGTATTTGGGTCCGGGGCATATCAGTTGGCTACATCAGAAGGAGAACCACTCGCAGATCCGATCAACAGCATGCACCTCAAACGGTTTTATACCTAAGCTAAACAGAGCATTAGGCTCCCCTGCATACCAAAAAATACCAAAAACATTCAGAAAAATGTCCTAAAGAAATACAAAAACATTCAAAAAGTAAAGAAAAATCATGCATCCAAATGGTGAACAACCACTCCGGTGGCACCTTGGGTAAGTGCAATGGTGAAAACCTGGCAAACAGGCGCCACTCGTAAAGACAATGGCTCCAGTATCTTTCAGGCTCATTGCGATCACATTCATACATACACACATCCATCCATCCAAACCATGGCTTGTTATTTGATCTGTAATCAAAGATAGTACTTCATGCATCTTGCATCCCACTTTTTCATAGTCATGTCTACACTTCGGGGCAATACCCTTAAAAAATCTAGATGATGGAAGTGGATTCTACATTACTGGTGATTCATTGACAAAAACATTCAAAAAGGTCTCACAAAATCCAAAAATATTCAAAAAACGTCTCACAAAATCCAAAAACATCAAAAAACATTAAAAAAAACATCAAAAATAAAACAAAAACATGGCAACACATTGTACATACTCATCCGCACAGATACCAAACAAACATTGTGATATACTCCACAAAATGACCACTTATCAATCGACCACACAATCAACATCAACACTCAAAACTGTCTTCAACAAGGATGCATCCTACCTTACCAAAACAAAGACAAGATGACATTTTCTTTGACAAGAAAATTCTGTTTACGCTATCAAATACTTGGTTGATTTATGGTCTAGTAATTTATATCAGGTTCCTACGGCATTGTTTGTGTATCTTCGACACATTATTCCGATGAAGTTCTGGGGCATGTACTAATGGTGTCTACGTGGGAAGTTCACCAAGCTACGTGATCTTATGCCAAATGCAGTCATAGATCATTACGGCTTGCTGACTACAGCATATACCTTGACCATATGAGCATGAACCATTACTAAGGATCCATATTCTTTATTCTTTATGTATATACTATTTGTTTGCAGGTACAATGTTTTTTCTTTGGTTCCTCCTACCTCATCCAAACTGGATAAAGGTTTTATCTCTTATTATGGTATGCACTTGTCTCAGGATATGATCAGCCTAAGATCAAGGAGGACGATCCAAGTCATGCATGAAAGGAGATAATCCTTGTCTGTTCTGCAAGCAATACTCAGGTCAACTTGATCCATTATATCAAGTTGCTTGTATTAACTTGCTATATCAAATCCATGTAAGAAATACTCTAGTCATCTTGAATCTTTATGTCAAGTTGCTTGTATTTTCTTACAACATTTTAAAGCTCAATGATGAAAATAGAGCACTATGGATCACAATCTCATCTCATCTTATATATATTGCATTTCGTTGCATTCCACCCATCCATACATTCATAATAGTTGCATATCATGCATACATAGTCATAATAATGCATACTCTATTTTACTCATCTTCTTCCATAGGACTCGGTCCTAGTCCTCCATATCTTCTATATAACATCGAATCCCCCCTCACCCTCCCTATCTTGATCATCAACATCATCCTAATCCCTTCATCGCTTCCCATCCTCACTCATCCACAAAATTAAGTCAGTTACTCTGTCTACACAGATACATCGACTCCCACACACCTAGACTATCAACAGATACTTTGATCAAGTATCTTCAGGTCTCAACAGGTAATCGATCATGGTAATCCTAGACTACATCAGACATTTATCATAATGACCTAGTCTCAACAGGGCTGCCAAGATTCCCCACAACCATCCATCACACGCACATACTATCAATTGATCAACCAATCAAACACAATCCAATGGACAATTACATCAATTGTCTACGTCTCAATGAGTATTTTGCTTCATATACCTTGACTTCATCAGGCAATTACATCAATTGTCTAAGTCACATCAGGTCACTTTGATTCACTTACTCAGACTTTATCATGTCCAAGTGACCAACTGACATCAACTGTCACGCTTCGACTTGATTGGGGAAATTAAACCGATTGCACCAGATTGTCCAACCAATTTTGATAAACTGTATAACATCAATCCAAACCCCGCACTACATCTGCTATGTATCTCTTGCATGACCTCAGGGTACTCGCTGGCTTGTTGTTTCTCCGTATTCACTCTATTTTTCTTCCATTCTTTCACTGTTGTTGCTAATTTCTTCTATTCTACCTCCCCTCCACTTCTTGTTCTTTTTCGAGAGATCGCCTGATTTTTCAAAAAAATTCGGCCCATCTCTCGAGGGGGCATACCACCCACTAAATTAACATTTTTGGGGCATATTTCTCATACCTATCTTTCTTTCTTTGAAATGACGCGATAAATCGCACCGTCTCAAAGAGGGGCAAATGTAATCACATAAATCTGTCCACTTAATTAAATGAATATTTAATATTTATTTGATTATTTAACCATCAATTAATAATTAATTAAATTAATATTTAATTAATTCATCTTAACCCTCTTCTCCTATTAATTAAATAAATTATTCAATTTATTTGATTTAATTCACTTAACCAAATTCAGACCATTAATTAAATAAATAAATCATATTTATTTAATTAAATTTTCTCTCACATTTAAATAAATTAATATTTATTTAAATTCCCCCAAAATCCCACCTCTCACATTTAAATAAATAAATTATTTATTTAAATCACCTTTATCCCCCACCCACTTGTATTTTCCTACAAAAACAAGTTGCACAATTATTTTAAATAAATAATTTATTTAAATCACCTTTATCCTCCACCCACTTGTATTTTCCTACAAAAGCAAGTTGCACAACTATTTTAAATAAATTATTTATTTAAAATCCTATTTATCCTCACCCACTTGAAACCTTTAATGGTTTCCCTTAAAGTCTTCAAACTTGATGGCTTTAAAGTCTTCAAACTTGATGGCTTCCTTCTATAGTCTTCTTAAGTCTTTAATGGTTTCCCTTAAAGTCTTCAAACTTGATGGCTTTAAATTCTTCAAACTTAATGGCTTCCCTTAAAGTCTTCTTAAGACTTTAATGGCTTTCCTCAAAGTCTTCAAGCATTTTAATGCTTTATCTTCCTTTTTCTCATTTAAATAAATTAATATTTATTTGAATATTTATCCAGATGCAAATTACACCATTTAATTGAAATAAATGATTTTATTTTAATTGAAAATACCAAAATTCCTCCCACTTGCATTTTCCTACAAAATCCACTTGCATGCCTAAACCCCTTCTAGATTCTTCTAAAACCTTTCCTAATTAACCTAATCCATCCCCTAAATATTGTCACATTCCTAAGCAAATTGGAGTCACTTCTCAAAGACTCCAAAGTCTTTGAAAAGCAATTAATGATTTGTGTGTTCAACAAATTAACCTCTAAAGTCTTCCAAACCACTTATGGCTCTTACATGACCATTAATGGTTAATTCCACTTGCACCCATGGTTAAGGACTTTGACCCCTAACTTAACCCTCATGTAACCCATGTGTCTCTTCAAAGCATTTATTTCTTTGACTAGGGTAACCATCATGTCCCCTCAAGCATTTAATGTTCCTTATCTCTCCTCTCAAGCCTCCTCATGGTGACACTTGTCAACATGGGATTGTGTTGAAAGTCTCACATGGATTGTATATCTTTCAATCCTAACCCTTGTTAAGATTACTCAATCTTAACCCTTCATTTCCCCATTTCTTCTATAGATAGAACCCTTCTCCTCAAGCAAAAAAGGAAGCATTAGAGTATTGTTGTTATACTGGTATTAGCATAGATCTTTCTCATAGCATCACTATCTACACTTGCATAGCATTTGCTTATCATATTCAACCATCTTGAATCTCCATATGGCATCCATGGCTAGTGCTAAAAGCTGAGAGCTACACTCATTTGGGACTTGGAGAGGAGAGGAACAAGGGAGGAGCAACTATGAGCATCTTGATTAGCTATTTTATTCTATGTTTATATGCTTTCTATTTCATGCTTAATATCTCTCTTGATATGCCTGTTTAGAATAATCTTTTGCTGCTAACACTAACGTTCGTTTCTTGTGCTCTTGTGTGTGTTGCCATCAAACAGATTTTCTAATCCTTTTTGCAGAGCATCACAAGGATATGGTGTGAATGTTGTGGAAGATACAGACATATAAGTGCTAACTGTATGATAAGGTTTGGAATGAATAACCGAAGATCATGGAGAAATCCTGGAATGGCATGCTTTCATTGTCACAAAGTTGGACACTTGGCTAAAGAATGTAGAGATCAACCCAGAAGAGATACTGAGGAGATAACAAACAAACTACATAAATTCTGGAAAAAGAAGGAAAATGTGTCAACCAATGAAGAAAGCATGTTACCTACCGAGTTAGGTGCATCTACTTCCAATTAACCAATAAAGGTATGAAGGGACTAAATTCTCACAAGGTTAGATTTTAACAGTTCCTATTCAATCATATACTTAATTCCAAGATTAGCATAGCTAAGATGCAATAGCAAATTTGAAATATTATCTAGTCTTTTTGATTTACCAGAGAAGTCGGTAAATACATTAAGCCTGTCTAGTCAGTAAAAGCATATAAGGGAGATAGTCGGTTTAGTGGAATCAAGTGCATTTAATGCTTAGTATACCTAACTGCACGAAGCCCGATAAGGTCGAAAGGATGTATTTAAAGTACTCTGCGCGATCATTTTTCACTCACCAGTTTTCAAAGAGCGGAACTAAGCGAATTAAAGGTGATCAAACATTCCCAGAAGAGAATTCAAGGTATTTCACAAAATCTAAAACGCATTTTCAAGCAAGTTAACCGATTAAAATTAGTTGTGAATAGTTGCATTGTATTTACTAAGTTGGAAGCATTTTCTGGTTATTTGAAACCCTAAGCTATTCCGTAAGTAGAATTCCAAGTTTGAAATGGCTCCCAAGGTACAAAAACCTGTTGTAGTTGAGACCATTGAGAAGTCGTCAGTGAAATACACCTTACCTCCCAAAGTGACATCCAAACCCGAAGAGAAAACTGCATTATGTCTTATTCCTGGTAGGGTTCTGTTGATAGAAGATGTCAAATTTTATACTAAGTGTCATGTTCAAGAGCTAGGTCATACTGAAATTAAGGATATGTATGATGAATTATGCATTGATGGAATCCTGGATAGCAAGTTTGAGCACATCAAAGTAAAGGGATTGACCGAAGCCCTAACCTATCCCCGAGTCTTCAAACCCCAATGGGTCAAATTCATCTTGAGAAGAGTGCATGACGATTTTATGTGGTTAGAAGATCAACCTTTCAACATCACCAAGGAGATTACTCACATAATAATCAGATACCCTATATTTGACCATGCCCGAGCACAAAAGATGACTTCACAAAAGGAATTGATAACATTAACCAGGGTTGAGTTTGATTGCAAAGGTCTTAAGTTCAACAATGTAACTGATGCAGAACTTAACTTTGCTATTAGAGTTATTGGTTATTGTTTCTTCCAGTCGGCAAGAGAAAACAATGTACTGTGTGCAGTTGTAGATTTGGCATATAAAATTGTGAAAAAAGGTATGAAAATTGACTTATGTGAAGTGTTGTTGAAGAATCTTTTTGAAAATCTCAACACAATAAGGAAACCAAAGAAGAATAATACTGCTAACACACTAAAGTTTGGGTCACTCTTAGTGTGTATGTTCTTCTATTTTTAGAAATTCTTTCCTTCAATTGGTAACATTGATTGGGAATTACACCGACCAATCACCCATCAGATAAATGATTTCATCAATCAACTAGGTGATAATTTCAATATGATAATTGATGATTACTTTAACAGTTTTCAAAAAAAGATGCATAGCAAGTACAAGATCCCACAGCAGCTAGTGGAAAAGTATAAGGATACCATCTATTTTGAGTTGGATACCGACAACTATTATGTTAATGCAATAGAGCCTAGGACTCAATCTTTACCGCCTATGGGTTATGAGATTGATTTTGACATTGCTCAATAGCAGCACTCTACCGAGATTAGGTATGGCACCTATGAAGAGGTAAAAGAAAAAGTAAAAATGAGAATTGTAGTACCTAAGGCTACCAGAAAAGCCACCAAAATAATAAAGGATTTAACTGAAAAGTTTGGAGAAGATTCTACCTCCACTCCTACCAAGAGTGATCAACTTTCAATCGAGGAAGAATCTGAAGCTCAAGAAGCAGCAATTACTCTAAGCACCGAGTTGCCAAAAGGCAAAATTTTGAAAAGGAAGAAATAAGATACAATCAAGATATCACCGAACCTGCCAGTAAAGTGACCGATCACTAGATCATTTTCTATGTCACCCGGTAAGAGGCAGAAAAATGTTGAAATGCCTAAGGTTACAAAAACTTATAGAAAGAAGAACAGAAAACTAATTTTGGAAAGTGACATAGACTCTGAAGATGCAAATAAATTTCAGATTGTAAAAAGCTCTAAGGAAGATGTACACAATGTTGATAATTTTTGTGCAAATTTAAAATAACATGGTGGATTTGAATCATTTAGATATGTAAAGTATAACTCCAGAATAGAAGAAGAAAAGAGGCAAATAGAAGAGTCAGTAGTGTGTACACTTCTCAA
The DNA here is from genome assembly GCF_030272615.1 of Cryptomeria japonica. Taxonomy (NCBI): domain Eukaryota; kingdom Viridiplantae; phylum Streptophyta; class Pinopsida; order Cupressales; family Cupressaceae; genus Cryptomeria; species Cryptomeria japonica. The sequence continues at coordinate 575,240,787 of NC_081411.1, read as the reverse complement.
GTAGTTCCATTGGAAGTAACTGAATTTCTTCCAAAAGCATTGTACTCTCATATTGACAATAGATGGAAATATGCTATGGAGTTGAAGAAGCAGATTAGAGAAAGAGTTTTGGTACATCTCTTTCCAGATATTTCAGTAGATGATATAAAAGATCATTTTAAAAAATACTAGACAAATTTTCAAGTAAAGCAAAGGGCCTTGAAAATGATGAATGGCCTTTATCTTGAAGTAGAGAATGAAACTAAAGAAAAATGGCAAGAAATACTCAGACTTCTGACTGAAGAACCTCAAGGTGAAGTGGAGATAGTTGACATCAACGAGCGAGATTCTACTTCAACTATTTAGTTAGATGAGGATGTCATGGATACTCATGCACAGGAAGAAGCAATGATAGAAGGGAATGCCTATGCCAAACTGGTATCAAGTGAATCAGTTTTGGAAAAAGTTAAGTCCTATCCTTCGGTAACCCAACAAGTTTCAATTGAGAAAACACGAAACACAAATCAAGGTAAAGAGGATCAAAAGGCTACACAAGGTGAACCTACCTCTCAGGCCACCGACGAGAAAACTTCCCAAGCACCTTCAAACACTAAAACTATTGCCACTGAGACCCCAAGCAAGGAAACATCAAAGGATACATCAGAGGCTACAGGAACCGACAAAAGTTTTGCCTCCATCAAGATTCTTACCAAGGAGGGGCAAGCCTCCAAATCCATTGTCCTCATTCAACCAGTGAAGGCATCATCATCAAAGGAGAAGAAGGCAAAGAAGCACAGTTTCAAGATAGATCTATCAAAACCTATTGTGTTGCCAAATGTAGACATTGCAAAACTAAAAGGGCAAGCACTGATAGAATTCGGTGAGCTTTGTAAAGCCAAAGCAAAGCAGGAAAAACAGATAGCTATACAAAAGAAGAACAGAGTACTTCAGAAGGTTAAAAAATAATTGACAGACATGCTACCTAAAGCTACCATAAATAAAGATGCTGCCATCCATATGCAACTGGATGAACTACTCACTCAATTGGAAGCATCAGGAGTAGAAGCATTAGAATACCTTAGAAAATTGAAAGAAAAAGAGTTAACTGCCAAGATGATTGAAGAAGTGCAAAAAGCAATTGCTATAGGTAAAACTAAGCTTATTGGATTCATTACTGAGTTGTCCCCTCAACTCAAGAATATTATTTATTTATTTCAGAAGTTATGTACATTTTCATTATTTATCAAAGGTATCAAGAATAAGACCGAAGTCATTGAAAAAGAGATTACTGATCTCTCAAATAAATTGACTACCGAGCCAAATTCTATTCAGAATTTTTATACAAAGCCACAAACTCTTATGGCTCAATAGTTAGAACTTCGGAATTAAGAGCACAAAATAAGAATGGATATCATGACTCTTCAGACATTATTTATTCCTCATTTATCATCAGTTCAAGAGTAGATCAACCGAGCTACCCAATTGTCCACTCAAGCTGAGGGAAGCACTTTAGATGGTTTGATCTCACTCTTAGTTGATATTACAGCTCAGAATTCACAAATGGAAAGTGTCAAGGATGCACTTACCACCGCTCTCAAAGATGCTCGTACAAAGTATAAATCTATTTTTTATCAATTGCCCCCACCAAATGGTAACTAGTTTTGATGTTTGTCAAAAAGGGGGAGTGTACCGAGTATACAGAGTATCTGAATGTACAGTTGAAATTGACAGGGGGAGCATAGAACATCAAGAGCATGAAATACAGAGTATAGATCATCAAGTTGTTCAGCATATTGATAAGGGGAGTATATAAGTGAGTATATATTTGAGCAAATGTATATACTGTCATTTCAGTTTATTTTGTAAGAAAATAGATTTTGTATTATGACTTTGAAAGGAGTTTTTGTCAAACATACCAAACTAATGTCAAAAGGGGAGATTTTTTCTATTTACTAAGTTGTCATTAGTTGTATGCCCAAAGTCATCCTATATACTCTAGTCAATTAATACCACCGAAATTTCTAGTCGGTAATTACTAAGGTGTTGGTTATAGAGAAAGGCTAGTCACCGAGATGAGACACACCGAATTGTCTACCGAGTAAAGTTCTACATCTACCGAGCAGCAAAGAAGGTATACCGAGTCAATCTGAACCGAGTGAAATGTGTTACCAGATTCAATGAACCTAGACACACATGTGAAACGTGTTACAAGATTCAAGAACATGGAACCGTTATTACATAGGAAATTGCATTTGAGGATTTTGTATGATTTTGAGGGAGTTTATCCAATGAAATAATTTCTATGTTTATTCATTCGATAAAACATGTTTCTATGATCGATGCATGAATGGATCACCATCTCAGAGATCTATATATACATAATGATTTGAGTATCTAAACAGAAGAGAGAGAGGGAAAAATGATGAGTTGAATATGAAAATCTTGAGAAAAGATAAGATGTGAATATTAACAGAGATATTCAGAGGTCACCGAGAAAGTTTTTTTTTAAAGAACAGTTTAAGTGACAGAGGTTACAGAAGTGGTCACCGAGTTGACTTATCAATTATTGAGTTATGCTATGAGCAAGGTAATTTCATATTGAGCACATAGAGTCTTCTATAACATTTCAGATGTAAAGTTGCAAATATTTTGTAAAGATTTTGATTGAATTATTTTGAGTTGAGTTAGAAACCTTTAACAGGGTAAAAGACTCTAACAAAGTCTATAAATTGTAAAGCCTTTAACCAGGTACAACATTTTGTAAAAGTGTTTGTAAAATCCTTTAGCAAGGTAGATCTAAAGATATTTGTACTCCTAACAGGATAAGCTATCAGAAATAGCTAAACATGTAGCTCTAACCGAGCAATCTTGATTATTGCAGCAGTGAAGTTGTGGGTGCCATCCCCACTGCAGTCTTTCTCTCTAACCAAGAGTTTCTGCATAACCAAAATCATTTTGTTATGGAGTGAAATTTGTATGAATTTTATTTCTATGATTATGTTTCAGCATTATATATTATGAGATCAACAGTATTCAGTTTATGTTTAACAGTAAAATTGTTGCCGAAGAAAAGTTTTGAAGTACTGATTCACCCCTCCCCTCTCACTACATTAGCTTTCCTAGTTGGACCTAACATTAACAGCTCCTTGATACTCAGCCTCAGTCGAAGAGAGAGAAATAGCATGCTTCTTCTTGCTTTGCCAACAAATGGGGCCTGAACCAAGGTGGAAGTTGTAACATGAAGTAGACTTACGATCATCAAGATCGCCAGGCTAATCAGAGTCTGTGTAACCAACCAAGTGAAGTCCTATGCCTATTGCATAGTGAATCCCATAATTATGTGTACCCTAGATGTAATGAAGGATGTGTTTGGTAGCTTTCCAATGAAGCTCATGTGGTTCTTGAATGAAGTGGGAAACCATGCCAACTGCAAATGAAATAGGAGGGTGTGTGTGAGTCAAGTAGATGAGACTACCCACAAGCTGACGATACAATGTGGCATCAATTGGTGGAGAAGAGCACTGAGACTCAAGCTTGACTCTTGATAGAAAGGGAGTTGGTGCAGGCTTACAATTAGCCATATGAAAGCATGCAAGTAGATCAAGGGCATACTTGGGCTGCGATAGTGTAATCCCAGAAGGTGACTGTGAAATCTCTATCCTGAGAAAGTAGTACAAAAGACCCAAGTCAGTCATAGCAAATCTATCATGCAAAGCAAATTTAACCCTGCTCCCTATAATGCTCAAATCATCAACATAGAGCACAAGTATCAAGTGAGAATCATCCTGTCATAAAATGTAGACATTCGGATTGGAATGACACCTAGTGAGCCCTGCTGAAAGAAGAAAGGAATCCATCTTGGCATACCAAGCCCTGGGGGCTTGCTTAAGGCCATAGAGATATTTCCTTAGTCTACAAAACAAGGAAGAATCCTAGATGAAACCCTGTGGCTACTCCATATAAATCTCCTCATCAAGATCCCCATGAAGAAAAGCACTCTTCACATCGATCTAATGTATAGCCCAACTATGAGCAATAGTAATAGCAAGTGTCAATCGAATGGAGTTCATCTTTGTTACAGGCACAAAGGTCTTAGTATAGTCAACACCTAGAACCTAAGAGAAACCTTTCACAACAAGTCAGGCCTTATACTTATCTACACTACCATCTGCTACAAACTTGGTCCGATAGATCCACTTACATCAAACCATCTTTCTCCCCTTAGGGAGGGGGACTAACTCACGTGCGTTGTTCCTCCATAGCGTGGTCCCACTCAGGAACCCTTGATGCTTCCCAAAATTTTTGTGGATCAAAAGCGTTAGCAATGAATGCATGTGGAAGTTCCTGATGTTGTGATTGATTCCTCCATGTATCTAAAGGATCCCCAACAAGAGAATCCATGGACTCAAGTGTCTATCGAGCCCAAGGAGGTCTAGGTGGAGGTGGAGAATGAGGCTCCTCAACTACAAGTGGACCCTGTGGAGGTGTAACCCTGCAAGTCAGAGTTGAAGGAGTCTCATCATCTGAATCATTGACATCACTATCGATAAAGGAGGAAGGTGGAGGAGGTAGATGGGATAAGCTAGGAGAGGTTTCCTCAAAATGAACACTCCTCTCAATGAACACCTCATGCATCTCAGGTTTCATCAATAGATATGCCTTAACACCCTCAGGATATCCAACAAAAAGACAAGGCCTACTCTGAGGTTCCAATGCCTTGCCTTTCTGCGAAGGAAAGCGATCCCATGTTGGACACCCAAAGACTCTGAAATGTCTCACAATTGGTTTCCTACCAGCCCAAGCCTCAAAAGGAGTAATACCTATCAAATCTTTGTGAGGAACCCGATTTTGGATGTGTGTGGCACAATTGATAGCCTCTTCCCAAAAGGCGGGATCAAGAGAACGTGCATGTATCATACAACTAGCCATTTCTTTGAGAGTTATATTCCTGTGCTCTACAACTCTGTTCTGATGTGGAGTGTAAGCAATAGAAGGCTGAAGATCAATCCCCTCAAATGTACAAAAATCCTCAAGTCTTTTATTCACATATTCCCTTCCATTATCTATGCGAAGAATCTTGACCACTTTCCCTGATTGCTTCTCCACATGAGCCTTGAAGTCTAGAAATTTGTCAAACACTTCACTCTTATGAACAAGAAAATAGACCCAAGTGAAGCGGGAGTATTTATCAATGAAGGTGAGGACATAACAGGCCTTACGAAATGAAGGTGATGGAAATGGACCTGCTACATCACTGTGAACAAGTTGAAGAACTTCCAAATCTCTCCAAGCTTTCCCTTATCAAACTTCTCCTCGGGATGCTTTCCCATGGAACACCCTAAACATACACCCTCTGAAAAACTGATTCAAGGTAGACCTGTTGATGCAGAGGCACCATAGTTCTAAACACATTCACTCAAGAACCCTTCAAGGTTCATTCCAAACTATTCATTTAAGGCATTGAAAAAACTTCTCCATCAAGATCAATCTATCATATTTGATCCAATACCCAAACTTGAAATAATAGACTTGGTTCCAAAAACAAATTCAAGAGCATTCAACATAGTCATGAACCATACCTTGTTCTTAAGGTATCCATACCTCATCCTTCCATATTGGATATTCCATTTAATAGGCCTGCATAAAAATTCATAACACATTATAAATCCCTTACAAACTCTTACCCATCAACACTGACTCCATCCAATTCATGCTAGTAAACATCTTCCAAATTTGTCTCAGTTGTGACAATTTTGATACCCTATTTTTTGTTATGCCAACTTTCAAACCTGATAAGATTAGCTAAATCCCTTCAGTGGAGTTGTAGATAATTAGGTGTTGTAATCCATATCCAAATATTAGAACAATCCAATGGTTCATTTAATAATTCTGATCTCTACACAGAGACTGTTTTGACTAACATAAATAAAACTAGAAATGCCCATGCCCAGTCCACCTAGGGCATCAAATAACTTTTACAAAACAAAAAAAATTGATCCCAAAACCAATTAATATTGAAGCCCCCTTAAATATACTTTCATAAAATCTAATATTAATATTTTTCCCATGGTTATAATTTGAGATATGAACAAACCCTCCTACACACCTCCACTATTGATGGTTTTCAATCTGTTTTCACCAAAACTTACATAACTTTCTCAAAACTGAATAAAATCAACCCAAAACAAAAGAGAAATAAATTTTAATCACATATATTTCCAATTAATCCATTTAGAGTTCATAAATCTTTAATATGCATCTGTATCATACGCTGCAACATGACTCTTTTTCAGGAAATCTGGAAGTTGCAATCCATAAAACATTCATAACTTCTTTGTTTCTCAATGAAATCACTCCAAACCAAAACAAGAAGGAATATAATTAAAAATAATATCTAACCATGATAATTATACATGGTTTCCAAGATGTACAAGTCCATACAAGGCGTGGAAACAACAAAGTAACAACGAAAACTATCAAAATGACAAGCTTGTGAATACACAAATTGTTCAAAATTGTTATCCTCCTTCTCATTCCTCCTTGGTTAGACCAAATACAACCTTTTATAGCCTCTAGGCTAGTTTGGACCTTATAACTACCTCCAAGACCTCTCAACTTCCCATTTACAACTTTTAATGCATTTTTGCCACTTTTCATCTATTTGACAACTTTTTGTGACATTTTCACATAATGACCCCAAAACTTAAAAAAAACTTTATAAATGTATCAAATAACCCTTAAATGACCTTTTAAAAGAATTTATGCCCTTTCATGGCATGTTTACATCATTTTGATTCTTTGACCCTACTAGGTCCTAAATGGACAACTATGCAACTTTTACACAAATGGCTCAAGTAGCCTTACATTATGACTCCATTGGATAGAAATGAGCTCAAATACATACATATATTCTTTACAAGTCATAAATGACCCAAATATAATCAGATAGTGACCTTGGACATCCTGATTGTGCTTCTACAATGGGGTGCTCCTGCACCACCTATGACCATGTCTTTAGTGCTAAGCTATTGAAGATAGCGGTAGTTGAGGTGACCAAACCGCTCATGCCATAGCTTACTTTTTGAATTTGAATGATTAAGTAAGGCCCTAGAAGGAGAACTTGGCATAAAGTGGGAGAATGAATAAAGCCTTGAGTTGTCATTGACTTTTCCCACTGCTACCAAGGCATCATTATCAAGTTCGTTTACCACAATTGAAGTAGGTGTAAACTCAACCTTTTTCCCATTCCCATAGTGAGTGATTTGGTAGATAGAGAGAACATTGGTAGACAAGTTAGGAACATAGAGAACATTCCCAAATATTTCATCATCCATGTCAACTGAACCTTTTCCTTCAACCCCAATTTGTGTATCATCACCTATGTAAATGTGAGGTACCTTTGATGGCTCCAATGAAGAAAATTGCTCCTTTGTAGAACCCATGTGATAAGAGGCACCTGAGTCAAGTATCCACTACTGTGAAGAACCTGTTGTAGCCACAAATGCTTGCCCTTTTCCCTTAGACTATGAGGAAAAGGAAGGAGATGAATCCTTATTTGTGTAGGCAGATGGCAAGTTGATATTATATTTCTTAAGAAGATTTGTCAACTCATCAACTTGCTTGGCATGGCATCGATGCTCATCATGACCATACTTCTTGCAATAAGCACAAGATGTTTTATCCTTCTTAGGTGGATTCCCCTTCTTGGAAGAGGATGAAAAATTGCCTTATGATGGAGAGGATGATTTTCCTTTTTCCTGTTGTGGCTTTGACTTAGATTGCTTCTTCTTCTTGTTGGAATCTTTGCCTTGACTCCCTTGATTAGCCACTGAAGCCTTGGACTTTGAAAACTTGAGAAGCCCCATGTTCAACAACTTAGATTGTTCCAATATCAACATTTTTGTGAAAGCATCAAATGAAGGCATAGTGTAGGAACTCCCCACTGTCAAATGATGAGTTTGGAAGCTAGACACAAATGTTGTATATTCAGGTGCAAACTTGTCCATTAAGTTGAATATCATCTGAGCATCCTTTTTATCAATTCCACAATCCTTAAGCTCAGCTCTTAGCTCATTTGCTTTGGTGACATAATCTTGGATTGTATCAAAACTCCTAGGATCCAAGTTGGTGAGCTCATTGTCAATCTTGTAACCTTTGATTTCATCAACTTGACCATACTATTTCTGAAACATTTCCCAAGCCTCTTTGATTGTAGAACACTTATCAATGTGAAAAATGAGGTCATCTGATGCATACTTACGCAAAGTTCCAAGAGCCATGCAATTCTTAGTAAGTCATTCTAACTAAGCATTAGGGTTAGCCTTAGGATCAGGTGGTGCTGCTATTGTTCCATCTATGTAATGCATGAATCCTTTTTTCTATTAATTTTCTCCATGTTTTAAATTTCCAAGATGCATAATTATGTGGAGTTAAAGGTAGAAATTTATGAGGACTCATAGCAACAAAAATGAAAGAGCACAAGGAAAGAGAGGCACAATCACACAAGACACCCCCCCAAATTCACTCAATCAAATAACCCCCCCCCCCAAAAAAAAAAAAATGATGATTTGGCACTCTATACTTAGTGCATGTACAATGGGCCACTTGCAAAAAAAGGCAAAGTGGACTTTTGATTTCAACTTTACAACTACCTCAATAAGGCCAAAGGGGACTCAAACTGATAATGCAAGAGATCTAAACTAAGATCCAAGCAAATTACAAGTACCAAGTAGGCCAAAGAAGACCAATATCTGAAAGTACAATATCCACTCAAAATCTTTGGAAACTGATCATAGATTATGAAAGTAGACAAAAAAAAATATGCACTTCAAAAAAAATGACACTTGAAAAGGAGGTCGTATGAGCTCAAACGAAGCCTTTGAAGTTGCAAAATCGAGGATTGGACAAGTATAGCTAAGAGAATCCAAAAATTCTAAAAATTTTGTGCACCAAAATCAGAAAATAACCACACCACTACGGAGAGCATGAAAAAAAAATTACACCCAAAAAGGAGCAAAATTGAGCAAGTTATGAGCCTCCAAAGTTGACCCAAAAAACCAAACTACTCAACGGAGAGGGGTCTAAAATTTTCAAAAAAAAGCTGATGCACGCTGACATCAGCAAAACACTGTGTTAAAATTGATGGTTGTCTAACCATCAAAATGGTCGTTGCACCCCTTGGCTAACCATATGGAAAATCTGATTGGGCGTTGACGTGGCCTTGCTGACGTGTCAGAGGGTACGGATGACATGGTGCAGAGTCCATGTGGCAGCAGACGTGGCAACATGGGGTCTGGTGACGTGGAGTAGTCGTCAGTGTCGGTGCTACTAGCGGCCTAGTTCGTCGGTGGTGGGGGCCACCGGTAGCCGAAATGGCTGCAACAGGAGAATGGTCAGTGGTGGGGGGCCGCTAGTGACCAACACAGTTGCATTGGGGGTTGAGAAAGCTGTGGGGAATGGCTTGCGAGGATGGTACTGCCTATAGAGTTTGCAGGTACGGGGGGTGGGGTCAACGTGCCCCTCCCCGACAAAAAATATTCATCCTTTTTTAAAAAAAAAAAATTTAAATCCGAAAAATTCCATACCGTACTGACCGAATTGGACAAAATGCTTCTCCACACCCAAAATTTGACTTTCGCCAAAATAGGTCGAGTTTATATTTGATTTTTATGGAAATGGCCTCTCGGGCGCAATGGTAAGGTTGAAATCGTTCTAAGATGCCTCCAAAGCACACAGTACCTCAGATCCGAAAATAGAAGTCTTCCAAAAATGTCTCCCAAAACCAATTAATGAAGCCCCAATGGCTCTGATACCATGTGATATTTTGTCAAGACCAAGGGCACAATGAAAAGCACAAAAGAGAGACAATATAATGACAAGAACAAAACTATATTCTTCACCAATATGCAAATGATCAACTGGATTAACCAATGAATATGGGTTTGCTTATGTAGGCAAGGCCATATGGATATGTGAGCACATAATCATGACATGTGGCTCAATGAGAAACAAGGGTAGGTAAGAAAAAGTAGGGGTAGGTAGGAGAAATAATATAATATTCCACAAGAGGTGGATGACCCACCGAATGTGGAGTGTAACAACAGGATAAGACCAATACAGGTGAAATTTCTCCTACAAGCCACATCCCTATGTGCACACTTCCCTAAGTGTCTCATATCCAAACTACGATGAGATGCATTATCCTAAGTTAACTTAACTAAAGTGTAATAATATCCATGATGAATAATTATTTACACCAACAATAAAGATAGGATAAGAGAGGCTCCTCAAAGTTGATCTCCACTAGTCTAATTACAATTGAACACACTTCAAACACTTTTTCACATCCTAAGGTCAAAGCTTCATTGTGATGATGCTAGGCTCGTGAAACATAAAATCTCCTTCAACTCAAATGTGAAACACCTTAAGGAGTGTTGGGCTTTCTTTCCTTTGCAAGAGAGGACAGTTAGGTGCCTCAAGGACTAGAAGGATGACTGAATCGCCCTCTCTCCAAAAAGTTGCGTCTAGCTTATGCTAAGTCAAGGATTTATATCTCATCTGAAGGGAGCCTTATCACGAGTAGCTTCAAGCTATGATTGTAGCATCCTAAAATTGCAACACTTGCAATTTCGACTACATTTTGGTCTTCACGATGGTGATGCAACACGGAACCTGAATGGAGACCCCGAAACTTGTTTATGACATCAAAAACTGCATTTTTCAGCACCCTAGCCTGATCCTCCTTGCACCCTGCTATCCCTGGAGGTGGGACCATGGCGCCCAGTGCCCTAGTCCTTCTTGGACTAGGGCGCCCAGTGCCCTGGTCCCCTAGGACCATGGCGCCCAGCACCCTGGTCCCTGGCCCTATTTTGGGCCCGATCTCTTTTAGGCATCGGGTCTTTAAATTTGCAAATTGGAAAATATTGTTTCCTGGTCGGCCTAAGGTCGGGAAAATTAGTCTATCAGCCCTAATTGACAAATATATAAACTACATTTCCTCTCCCATTTTGAGGAGGAAGGACAAATGTGTACAAGACGCGGAAGCGATATTCAAACATTCAGACATTCAAACATTCAAGCATTCAAGCATTCCTTCAAGCAATTGAGCATTCTAAGTCTCCATTCAAGGCTAAGTGTTGCATTCAAGACAAGGATTCAACCATTGAAAAGGAGATCACATACAACATACTACATACATTACACCTTCGCATGTAAGAATACAAACATTCTTACAACAAGGTATCAGTACTTGTTTACATTACAAACATTTACATTTACAACATTCTCATTTCTTGGTTAATTCCAAAACCAGGGTTTGACCTAAAGGCAAACCCCTCATCCCTAACCCCCCAATCGTCCTCTCTTTTCTGTGTGTAGGTTGCAGGTACGCGGCTGTAATTGAAGATCTGGAATCCTTGTGCAGAGACGAACAGATCCCCCTTCGTTTCATGGATTTTTCGGAGGACCGTGTGCACGCCGGGCGCCATCGTCCTGTCAACTTTTGCTCAAATTTGCAGGACAGCACCGTCTCAACATTTTACTACTAATTTCAGGTCCGCAGCTTCATCCCATATCCCTATCTTTGTTTATAAGCGAATCTTTCCTACTTTTACATGCATTCCTAGTTCAATCTTTCTATCTACATTCTTTACAAAAGAGGGTATCCTTGATGTCACAACCCTTGAAACTCATATAGAATCCAATCTTGCATTGCATGGGATTGGATCTTGTGGGTTTCAACCCCTCTTTTGAATGTAAAGTCTCCCCTAAGTGAAAACCATCAACCCTAGTGACTCTCCCTTCTCTCTCCTTGGAGTTGGGGAGGGGAGAACAACTAGGGTTTGATTTTTCCACTTTACATTTTGGTGAACCCGATGTGAACATCCTCATTCTGATTATTCATGGTTAGATCTGAAAATTTGCTCCCTTAATTACATTTTCATGTTTGATCTTTTGCAAATTTTAGAGGTTGATTGCATAAAAACCCTAAAATTTTCTTTTTAGTAATTAAACTTTTGAAATGTTTAATTGTTAATGCTTGTTTCAGATCTACCCTTCTATTGCAAATTGTCAATTCATATTTTTGCTTTAGTTCTGAAAATTAAGTGGTTAAATGCTAAAACCCTAATTTTTAAAACCTTCTTGATTCAACCTTTGACTGATAATTTCACTAATCAAAACACCTCCAAATCGGCTGTAACTTTGGATTCCGCAATAAAATCACAATATCTTTCATCCCTGAAAATTTGGAAAAAAGTTGCGAGGACCGTGTGCACTCCGAGCGCCATCGTCCCCGACATTTTTTTCGAAATTTCGGGAGCTAGATCTTACTGTATTTTTCTGCTAAAATCCAGAATTTTGGCTGATTTTATCAATTTTAACACTTTCAAAATTAAAGTCAAAGTTGGTCTAGCGATTGCTTGGATTGAGGCTTCTAATCATTCAAAAATTGTGGAAATTGAAATTCATATCAAAATTGTGTTTCTTACAGTCCTAAATCTGAAAAGTGTGTTAGCATTCATTCGAAATTTCAGTGCTTTATTCAAATCTTTACAATTTGTGACTTTTGAAATTAAGTGTTTAATTGCAACAACTTTGATTTCCACTTTCAAAATCGAATTTTGCATGAAATCGAGTCAACTTTTAAATTTCGAAACTTGCATTGCTTTCAGTATTCCCTATAAAGTCATAAAATTCAAAATTTCAGTTTCCCCCTCTTTTTCAAAATTCAAATTTTACATTTTTCAACAATCTTGGTAGGGTTCAATTTTGAGATTGCAACTTTAATTTGGCCTATCTACAGATCGTAAAATCACTCAATTTTTTCAGATTAGCTTTAAAATCATCATAATTTTCATCCCTGAAAATCTCAAAAAAAGTTACGAGGACCGTGTGCACTCCGTTCGCCACGGTCCCGGACATTTTTTCTGAAATTTCGGGAGATTGTCCTGATTGCATTTAACAGCTTAAATCTAGGAGATTGGTTGATTTTATTGAAATTTGCTACCTCTAAAATTCAAAATCTTCTCTCTTTCTTTAGTGCATGAGTTTTACAACAATAAGACCTACTTACACTATTCCCGTTAGACGAAGCCTTAGAATTAAGTCTTTCCAATGTGTAATTACCGAGGAGATGGAACCTAATTTGAATGGCCTTTTTAACGAGGACATGGGTAATTCCTCTAATCCTCTTAGTGATGAAGAAGCTCTCCATGAGGTTTCTGTAGAACAACTTTCAAAATTGGATAACCAATTTGATGATTTTCGACAATGGATGTCTCAAGAATACCCCGATAGCGAAGCTCTTTCATTAATTGAGGGTCTAAAATGTATGGTTCAAAGTGATAAGAATGGAATTGATATTTTACGTGGTATTGCACACATTGTGGATTCAAATGTGATGCCTATGAAAAGTTGTGCCGAAACCTTAGGTTATACACAACCTCCTACTCAAGTTAATCATTCTATTCCTTTGACAACTCCTATTGCTAGTATACCTACTTTTACATCAGACATAATCATTACTTCAATACAAGACATTCCTCCTATGATCACTAGTCATGGGGGCAATCCTTCTTCTTCAATCAATCCTCTTCCTTCATTCAATCCGGCTTCTTCATTCATTCCTTCAATGAGTGTTCCTCTTATATCTCCACAAATGAACCTAGCGCAAGGGGGCAATTCATTTAACCCTTCCATTCCTCCTTGTAGTGTTCCTCCTTTCCAATCATCTCCTATGACTAACTATCATAGTGTCCCACCACCTTACTCTCTACCTTCTTTCAATAACATAACACCTCCATCACAATCTAACACGTCTAATATGAACTCTTCGACTGAAGCGACCATTAACAATCTTGCACAAACTGACTCTTCTTTACAGCAACAAATTGCCTCTATGAATCAATCTAAGTTTAGTGTGCCCACATTCGATGTTGCAAGCCCACTTTCTCTTGACATTGTTCGAGCTATCCCCCCTAAACATGTTGAAATTCCGCATTTGGAGCTTTATAATGGTAAGGGTGATCCTCTAACACATGTTAAGACCTTTCAAACAATATGTACTGATTTTGCTTATGACCAAAGGTTGCTTGCAAAACTGTTTACTAGAACATTAAGAGATAAAGCCCTACAATGGTATTGCTCGTTGCCTTCTTATTCTATTACTTCTTTTGAACAACTTGCAAATGTTTTTATTCAACAATTTCAAAACAATATAAGTCCTAAAGTTACTTTGATTGATTTAATGCATTGTAAACAAGGTGTTAAAGAAAAAGTGACTGATTTCATTGGTAGATATAAGCATTTGTATGCTCAAATTTCTTTTCCAGTGCCTGACAATGATATTCAAAGAATATTTATTTCTAATTTACAAAAAGATATTAGAGAAAAACTCCTGTTTTCTGAGTTTACTTCTTTTCAACAGTTGTGCGCAACTCTTCACAATTATCAACTGACTGTGAGTCAAATGGAACAAGAAAATCCTATGGCTCCGAGTGATAAGGGTGATAGTAGTCAACAACCATTTGGGAAGTTTAAACTGAATAGAGAGTCCATTAAATTCAATGAAAACATCATCAACAACAATGTGAATGCGGCATTAGGTGTGCCTCCTATTTCTAAGTTTTTCAAGAAAGAAAGAAAGTTTACTCCTTTGAATGAATCATTGCATAGTATTATGAATAAGTTATTGGAACAAAATGTGCTTACTCTTCCTCCTATAAGGCAAATAGATCCTACAAAGATTAATTCACCCTATTTTGATAACAAATCTTTTTGTCAATTTCATCATCATCCTGGGCATGATACTGAAAAATGTTTTTCTTTAAAGGGTAAAATTCAAGATTTGATTGATAATAATACTATCTCTGTTTCTGGTGTGAATGATAAAGGCAATACATCTGTAGCTCCTCCTAACCAAAATCTTTAGATTTTTACTGATCCATTACCTTCTCATACCTCTAATGCGATTGATACTAATGATTCCTCTGTCTCACCTGATGATCTTGTGTCTATGACTCCGAATGTGATTAACTTTGTAGAGCCGCAGAAAATCCCTAAAGAACCTTCCATCACCTTTGATTCTAGTGAAACTATCAGGGCACTTGATGGTCCTTTATATATAGTTGCAAAAGTCAAGAATACACCTTGCCGTGGGGTGCTTATTGATCCTTCTTGTATGGTTAATATCATTACTGAAGAATTTCTTTTTACTTTGCAATTGAATCAAGTGATCTATGATGAAACAAATGTGGTTGTGAAACTATTTGATGCATTTTCTTCTCCTGCAATTGGTTCTATTACATTACCTATTGAGGTCCATAACAAATCCCCTGATGTGGACTTTGCTATTATTCCATCATCCGAACAATTTCGTGTGAAGCTAGGCTATCCTTGGCTATCTTCCATGAAAGCTATTGCTTCTCCTATTCACAAGTGTTTGAAATTTCCCCATAATGGTGAAGTTGTTACTGTCAATCATAGTCTCTTTAAACCAGCTGAAAGAACTTCTAGTGTTCCTATTGATTACTTTTGACCTAAACAATTCCAATCTCTTCCTCCGTGAAGTGATCATCTTTTCAAATCTTATCAAAAGTGGAAAAAAGATATGATCCTATCTCTAAGTGAACCTAGAACACCCAAACTTGACATTCCTATCGTTCTTGAGAAGGAAGTTCTTCCTTTGAAAGATAAAACTAATGTCTTTCCTCAAGAAGATTCCCAACCCATCCCTATGGATGTGACTATGCCTATATCTAATAAACTTCCTAAAAGTAGACCTATACCTCCTCGTCATGATGAACTTGGTCTCCTTCCTAAACTGAATATTCCTCCTCCTTCCTCTTATGGAGAGAAGAGACCTTCTTCTTCTCCTATTGTTCAACCTAAGAGACCACAACCTAAACACCCAAGTGATAAGGATGAGAACATTCCTCCTCCTCAATCTTCTCAACTTCCTACTAAGGCTAGACGAAATCGTTCTGCACGTGAACACCGACGAAAGCGTCGTCTTAGAGCTCAAGCAGCTGCTTCTCAAACTTTGCAATCCCCAAAAACACCTTCAACCAGCATTATTCCATTTTCTCCTCAACCAGAAATTGAATCGAAATCTCCTAAACATAAGATGCATGATGGTCTTGATCCTGTGCGAGTTAAAGATCCTATTTTTATAAATCTTGATGATGATATAGATGAAAATGTTATTCATGATGAAAATGTTACTCCTATTCATTCTGATAGTGAATATGAATATGTTGATGTTGATAACCATCTATCTAACGAATTTTCTAAAGCACTTATCCTAGCTCCTAGACAAGAACCACGTGGCTTGGGGTATGAACATAGCCCTTGTTTGGATCTTGTGATAGCTCCATCTGCTGTGTTGGATGTTCCTCCTCTAGCGTGTTTCCTACCTTCCCGAAATATTGATCAGCAAGATCGGGGGGTAGATGACGTGCTAGACTAGTTCATTAGCATAGCAGATTCTCTCCTCCTCTCTTTTGTTACTTCTTCTATGTGTTATTCTCATTCTTCTATTCATTGTCCTTAGTGTTGTCTACTTGAGGATGATGCAAAACATTGAGATCTCTTTTGGTCTCTCTCATGTTGACTCAAAAGACACATGTGTTCCCTTCTTCTAGATGACCTTCCTTGATTGGGGAATGAAGAACAATTATGCATACATACATATGATATACATGAATTATCATACAGCATACTGACCCCGAGGAAAGCGAAGTCACCTTGTGCTTTATGTTTTGTGTCTATTATCCTTGGGCTTATCTCACACTTGGGGGCTAAATCCTTGTGATAACGTGCTCCTTTTCCTTCTCATTTCTTATATGTATCACTACCTTAAAGCAATCACCCCCGGTGAGGCATGTGCGATCGCTTTAATGTAGGGGGGCATACATCCCGTTCATATCTTTTCAAGATACTTGAAAATTTCTTGACAAATTTAGCTTTGCCTTGAAAATTTTTGATATCTTTCTTGCATGACTCATAGTGAGGGAACCTTACTACTAACAGTCATGGTTCTCCCTCATGATCTTCCCTTTTACTTTGTCAATCGAAGTCGTAAGATCCTTAGTCCACTGGGGGCTTGGTGTATCTTGCCTTCTTAACGTGGTGAAAGCTTTTTCAATGTTGTTTCCTTGTACTTTACCGGAAGTATGAGCGTACACTTATACTCCCGCTAAAGTGGGAGCTAAATGTAGCATCCTAAAATTGCGACACTTGCAATTTCGACTGCATTTTGGTCTTCACGATGGTGATGCAACACGGAACTTGAATGGAGACCCCGAAACTTGTTTATGACATCAAAAACTACATTTTTCAGCACCCTGGCCTGATCCTCCTTGCACCCTGTTGTCCCTGGAGGTGGGACCATGGCACCCAGCGCCCTGGTCCTTCTGGACTAGGGCGCCCAGTGCCCTAGTCCTTGGCCCTATTTTGGCCCGGTCTCTTTTGGGCATCGGGTCTTTAAATTTGCAAATTGGAAAATATTATTTCCTGGTCGGCCTAAGGTCGGGAAAATCAGTCTATCAGCCCTAATTGACAAATATATAAACTACATTTCCTCTCCCATTTTGAGGAGGAAGGACAGATGTGTACAAGATGCGGAAGCGATATTCAAACATTCAGACATTCAAACATTCAAGCATTCAAGCATTCCTTCAAGCAATTGAGCATTCTAAGTCTCCATTCAAGGCTAAGTGTTGCATTCAAGACAAGGATTCAACCATTGAAAAGGAGATCACATACAACATACAACATACAACATACTACATACATTACACCTTCGCATGTAAGAATACAAACATTCTTACAACAAGGTATCAGTACTTGTTTACATTACTAACATTTACATTTACAGCATTCTCATTTCTTGGTTAATTCCAAAACCGGGGTTTGACCTAAAGGCAAACCCCTCATCCCTAACCCCCCAATCATCCTCTCTTTTCTGTGTGTAGGTTGTAGGTACGCGGCTGTAATTGAAGATCTGGAATCCTTGTGCAGAGACGAACAGATCCCCCTTCATTTCGCAGATTTTTCAGAGGACCGTGTGCACGTCGGGCGCCATCGTCCCATCAACTTTCACTCAAATTTGCAGGACAGCACCGTCTCGACATTTTACTGCTAATTCCAGGTCCACAGCTTCATCCCATATCCCTATATTTGTTTATAAGAGAATCTTTCCTACTTTTACATGCATTCCTAGTTCAATCTTTCTATCTACATTCTTTACAAAAGAGGGTATCCTTGATGTCACAGCCTGTTGATGTCACAACCCTTGAAACTCATATAGAATCCAATCTTACATTGTGTGGGATTGGATCTTGTGGGTTTCAACCCCTCTTTTGAATGTAAAGTCTCCCCTAAGTGAAAACCATCAACCCTAGTGACTCTCCCTTCTCTCTCCTTGGAGTTGGGGAGGGGAGAACAACTAGGGTTCGATTTTTCCGCTTTACAGTGATGATATACCTTTGCACCAACATCGATAAAATGTTCAATCAATCAAAAGGGTGGGGCTTCTAAGTTCAAATATGTGTAGTCATTTTTCAAGATACTTGTGTGCGAGGACATCTATAGCAAGCCACTGAAGGCTTTAGTCAACCTTGTTTGGCTCTTAGTCCACCCTCAAATTGATACTACCGACCTACACCCCCAAGTTAGGCTTTGGTTTTCACCTTTACCTTTTATATAGAAGCCCGAAGGAAAAACCGCTTTGGGTCATTCCCCTTTGGAGAAAAGCACTCTCCAAGGGAAAGCCCTCTAAACAAAATTGAAGAATAGTGAGTTCTTTTGCACCCAAGGTCCATGAAGGCAAGAGAAGAGGATGCTATCACCAAGTTCTATGAGTTCTACTCTAAAAAAAGAGAAAAAAAGAGTTAGGTTTGGATTTTGATCCCCAAGTTTGCACAAGGGGGAGCATACACCTACTACCTCAAAGACACATCAAACAAGAATAAATTTACCACCTAGATTAAGCTAGGTGCAACTACTTATTAATAAAATGAAATGAAAGTGAAACTAGTTTAACAAAAACCTACAAACCATGTGCTAGTAGTCTCAAAAAATGGTCTTGGACAGACATAAGAGGTTGCACAAACATTAATGATTAACAAAAATTAGAAAACCTTAAGTAGAGGCAAAGATGTTGATGTGTAGGTGCAAACAACGAACAATGCAAGCATTGATTTGTAGTCACATATGTTGATTTAGAGAGAACAAAAAAACTGACTACTCTAAAATGCAAAAAAATATATTTTATTTTATTTTATTTTATTTTATTTTTTTGAAATATTTATTTTATTTTAGATTTTTTATTTTAATTTTTTGTATTTTTCTGAAATTTTTTATTTTTTTATTTTTTTATATTTTTCCGAAATATTTAGAGTTTTTTGTATTTTATGACAAATAGCAAAAATAGAAAAGTGCAATGTAACAAATAATAAAACTGGGAAACTTATACCTACGGAGACAAAATTTTGCAAACGTAGAGACTAAAAGCACAAATGGTAGTCCACAAACAAAGATGACAATCCAAATACATGTAAAAACACAGTCAACTCTCAAATTGCAAATAAAATGCAAAAAAAAATAATGAGTAATCTCCAATATTCATAGAGGTTAGCAAGTTCAGGAGATTAGCCATAAAATGTTATAAAATGAGGTAACAAAGCAAACCATTGCATAAACAAAAGTGGTCAGAATGTTGAAACAGAAACATTGATCTAGGAAATTATTGACTGAAAAACAAAAACATCAAATTGAGAGTGGAGACGTTGATCCGCAGTCTACAACATAGGGACTTCACAAAACTCAAAAATAGTTAGTAGCAAGGGGCATGGGTTGCCAAAATGAAAGCAATGAAAATAAGTGGCTTAACTAACTACATAAACATGAATGCACCAATTTACCTTCACACTCCATGGATTGAACTAAAACCCTTGACAACTTGATTTGTTCTTAATTTTGTTGGATATGTGGTTTCCTCTCCAATTTGTATAACAAGTGATGATCTAAGGATTGATTTTAGACTCAAATTGGCAGAATAGACTTAGCATCCAAAGTGTGTTATTATAGATATGAAGGAGGGGGCTTCAATTTATAGAATTTTGGAAGGAAAATGGATGGTGAGTATTGAAATTTGATGAAGGGTTGAGATTGAAGGAGAAAATATAGATTGAATTGGATTCATAGCCTTGTGACAAGTGTCACAAGGTGGAGGGATTGGGAATATTACTTTTCATGGGAACGAGGGAAAGCTATGCTCAAACATGTTTCAGTAAATCTTGGGAAGAACACGAGAATGAAAAGTGGAAAAAACAATGGCAAAGTGGAAGAAATGTAAGAGGAGGGAGGTGACAAATGGATGAAAGGGGAAAGTGTGATGGGAAGAACTCTCCTCACACGTGTGAGCACTAAATAAAATATTTGGTCAAAAGGTGAGCTGAATGTGGGATAGTGAATTGTGCATGCAAGTCATTTAAGAGGGGTCTCACATGTGGACTTGAATAGGTGTGAAGAATTAAAAATTAGAAGAAATAATAATCGGTGTAGGAATTAAAAAGATTAGTTAGTTAATTAAGAATTTATTAATTAATCAAGATTAGAGGAATATTGGGATATTTGGCTAAAGTGATATTTAATTTATTAAAATGAATCAAACCTTAGAGGAATTAGTGAGATATATAAGTAATTAATAAATTAATTATAAAGAAGGGGGAATAATTAATTAAATATAATTTAATTAATTATTTCAAAAGAATAAGGGGAAACATAATTAAAAGGATTAATTATGTTATAAGGGATAATTAATTAAATAAAATTTAATTAATTTTAGATGTCTACACATATAATTTTTTAAATTAATTTTTGAAGTTAGGGTGATTATAATCTGGACAAAGGTGTATATCGTCATGTATAATATTTTTTGTATGCATTGAATTAACTACTTTTTTTGTTGAAATGAGGATACCTAGGGAAAAAAAATTATATTTTTTTCTCTTTTTTTTCTATTTTTTCACATCTATGAAATAAAGATTTTAATCCTTGGTGAAAAACCTACATTCATAAGAAATAAAAAGTAAATATAATAATAGAGTCAAATATATTCAAACACATACTTTTTAGAAAAATTATAATAAGGGCTACATACTTACAATACATAACTTCTAAGTTTCAATTGATCCCCCAAAAGTTAAAGTAGAATTGGGTTTTTTGTCAACATTTTGATAGGTGTAGAGGAGACTCAATTATAGGTATGATTTAAGAGTAGAGGGGTTCTATTGAGGGGGTTTCGACGTAACCCTCTTCAATTGGAATCCCTCAAAAAGTAACCTCTCAAAGTTTAAATCATTGTATTTATTAAAAAAAAGTGATTTCAAGAAAAAATAGGATGTCCCAAGTTTGGGAACCATTTTTGTGGGAATACTCACTATGGAGAGCAAAAAATGCTACCAATATTTGTTGGCATTTGATGTTCTGGTGATGCTTCGGTGAAGATTGGTGTAACATGTTTCTTATTTATTCTTAGGAGTTGTCATTGATGGAAACTCAACCTTCTGATCTGATCCGGTATGGAGTTTTTGCTAACCAGATGTCTTAAATAAAGTATTTCTGGATTAACACTGTCAGTGCAGTTCAGTATATAGTTTTGTGATTATTTGCATTCCCAGTGAAGCAATTTTTGGTTTCGGTGATAAGTGATTAGTTGGTTGGGTATATGAAGCATATTATCACGACAATCCACCCTCTAGTGATGATTCCTATGCTTGATTGAAGGTTTGGTATCCGGTAGAGCAGCAAATTAGAGTGTTCATCATATTTGGTGGTATAACATGTGACTGGATTCTTAGAGTTGATTCTAGTGATTGGTGATGTGTTCAAGATGGTTGATGAGACCTATAGAAAGTGTGTGATCATGTATTTTGGGTCCGGAATATGGTTTGGTAAAAGATCTAAGCAGACTTGTATTTTTTATATTTGGTGAAGTCAACTTGTGGAAGACCATTTTTGTTGGTGCAGATATATAAGATTGACCTGGTTAGTACCTTTATGTGTGGTAATGATGTATGTAATAGTTTTAGGAGTGATTGAGTGCAGTTTCACGTGCACATTCTAATTTTTGATGATCCGGTGAGCAGTTGCAGAGCAGAGAAAAGCAGATAATTACATCAGTCATAGCGGATAACTTTGAGCCTAATCGAAACTAATTTGTGGTATATTTAGATGTTATTTTCTAGTTCAGCACTCAATGTAATCCTTTTGTAATCATCTGTAAGGTAGTTAGCCTTTCTCTAGGGTTGTAGCCCTGTTTTTGTAATTGAACAGTGAGCTCTAGGCAGTGTGCCTGAATGCAAGTGCATTCCCCTTTGTAATATTGTCTTTCTACTGGCCATAGTGAAAAAATATTGTGGGTTTAAATCCCATCGTGGTATTTCCCTTTTGTGTTTCCACTTAAAAATATTGGTGTTATGGTTATATGGTTATTTTTTTGTGTTGTTGCACTTTACTTTCCTTCTTATGCATCCAATGGTTAAAGAATTAGAAGAACAAGTTTGAAATTTACAGAACATTGATTCACCCCCTCTCAGTGTTCATTGATTCCAACAATTGATATCAGATCCTAGTTCCTTTGAGAAAGCCTAACAACTTGAGGAAGATCTGAAACATTGAATCAATGGACTTCGGTTTATAGAGACAACTTAGTGTGGCACTTGAAGACCTTTATTCAAAAAGGAAAGAAGTAAGTTCCTTAAAGAGAAATCTGAGTGTAGTTGAAGATTTCATTGAGACATTGAAAGATCAAGTGAGCACTTCAAGAGAGAAGAGGAAAGAGCTAATGGACAAATTGAAAGAGAAAGAAGAACAAAGCATGGAAAATCAAGGTAGGACTAATGAATGTGAAAATCTTGCTAGAGAGAATGTTGTTCCAGAAGAATGAGATGCAATTCATTGTTTTGAAAATGACAAAGGAGATTGAAGACCAAAAGAAGAGTGAAGAAAGCTTAACTCAATCACTAAAATATAGAGCACATGAATGTTGCAGACTAAATTATGAGATTGATCAGCTGAGACTTGAACTAGCACAATCCAAAAATGATGGTCAAGAACTTGAAAGGCAAATCACAATTCTGAGAGATGAGGTTTCTACTACTAATGATTACAAGGAGAAATTCAAGGCTAGCTCAACAATGCTTGATGAAATACTAGAAAGACAAAGACATGGAAAGGACATAAGAGGAATTTCATATGAGAAATGACAATCCTCTGGTTCTAGACAGAGCAATGCAAAGCCTAATCATTAGAAGAGTGAGAATCCTCTGATAAACAACCTAATGCTTATAAATTCAATGGTAGATGTTTTACTTGTAATAGATTTGGTCATATGGAAAATCAATGTAGAAGTAGGATAAATAATGGGATGATAAATAACATGATTAATAATGTTGCTACCTTTATCGGTCAATGTTTCAAATGTAACAATTTTGGTCACAAGTCAAACATGTGCAGAATGATGAACAATTTTCAGAATAAGAGATGTTTTGCATGTGGGAAGTTTGGACATATGTCTAACCAATGTAGGATGAGACCAAATCAAATGAACTTTAGGCTTATGCAGAGGAATGTTGTTTGTCATGCTTGTAACAAACAAGGTCATATTGCAAGGCTTTGTAGAAGCAAAAATGCATCGGTAAACAAGAACAAATCAGATGAGAAAGGAAAAGAAAAGGTTGAGGAAATCAGAGACTAGCATAAGAAGATGTGTGTTAAGAAGGATGATTTTAATTTGCAGGATGGCTCCACACCTGAATCCAATGATGGAACCTCATCCGGTAACTAGGGCTTTTAGGCCTTACGGGGATTTTTTCATGCAGATTCATAAAACCCCCTCTTTGAAGTTCTGTAACCAATTCTGGAAGGTTGTAGAAGGTTTAGATCATGTATGCAAATGATACCAAAAAGATTGTCTAAATATTTAAGGTTCTGGTGAGCGATTTCATGAAATACAAGTCAACTGGAAGCCAAAAGGTTGAAGCATTTATTACAACCTAAAATTACATTTTCAAATGTTAAAAGATAATTTCAAAGGTTCATTCTTCACAATGCGATCAAGCGAAAAGTGCAGAGCAGCAAAGAGAAGAAATTTGGCAACTTAAATCGAGCTTATAGCGATCCAAAAGTGATTTCTTGCACCTGGTTGAATCAAAAGGTATTTTTATATTTCACGAAGCTTTCTATTTTCAAACCCTAAGCTCAAAATGGCATCTGCGTCTGGAATTTCTACCCCTTTGGTTGTTGAGATTAAGGATAGGGAAAAGCTAGTTTTTAAGAAACACCCTTTCAATTCTATCGAGGATGATCTGGAAGGAGCATTTTCCTCATTACCCTACGGTTTTTTTCATAATGAATACATTAGGGCATAAATCCACTGTGATCTTGAGGAGATCGGCAATACTGACATGTCGTCCCTGTATAACATGCATTTAGCGGACAACTTGGGAAACCTAAAACCAGAATATAAGATTCTTCAAGACAAGGGTTGTTAGATAGTGCACCACTGAGAGGGGGGTGAATAAGTAGTTCTCAAACGTTTTACATTTAATTATCCCTATAAAAGTATACCTATTAATAGATCTATCTGAATGCAGACTTCCTAGTTAGAGGGGAGACAAGACACAAGGGGTCATCACATAACACCAGTATGTACAAGGAAAACCCAAAATAGGAAAAACCTCGGTGAGCAATGTTGTTGGAGTCTACTGCTCCAATCCAACCTCACAATAAATCTATGTTACAATTTTTAGGGCACCAAACCCTGATTTAGGGCACCAACCCAATGAGAACCAACCCCTAACTTGTTTACGGGCTACAACCCAAAGGAGCTACAACCCCTACTATTTTATGGGCACCAACTCAAAGGAGCTACAACCCCTACACTAAGCTACAACTTAGTGATCACAATGACAACTTCAAATACAAAATTAGTCATATTTTTACAAGTGAATCTTGTAACCATTTCATATACCTCACTCTATCGGTGAGACACTTTCTCTGCTACATCGGTTCACTCTTCTGCTACTACATCGTTGGTAAACTCTACCGGTTCACCTCTACTCTTGTTCGGCTATACTAGATCTCCTCCTCACTTCTCTTCTCTTCAGTCCTCTCAATTGTCTTCCTGATGATACGAGCACCTACTGGTTATCTCCTCAGATGCACTTTAGCTGCTACAGTGATTGCTCAAACCATACTAGTTAACCCTTTGTTAAACCCTATCACTGTTTTAACCTTCACTCCCTCAATCAATGCTATCCTTAGCTATTTCCACTCTGAGTGATCTGCATTTCTCATGTAACACTCAATCACTTTGTAGCAGCTCTATCTTCTTCTATTTAGCAGTAACCTTCAATGAATTTAGCTTCCTTATTTATAACCTAGTTTTCCCACCAAAAGGCAATTCAAAAACATAGGTGGTTAGGGTTTCCTCATCAACCCGAGGAAAAGAAAATCCAATCAAATCTTATCTGATCTAATTGCCTAGACAGTTGTTTTCTCATCACCGCCATTATCGTGCCTTCTTGATCACGCCTTCTATCTTTGACAATCTACTTGTTATCCTGTCAACTGATTTCTTGGTCAATCACCAAGATTGGTCTTGTGGTTTCCTTAATCTGCCTTGATCTCCTCAATCACTCTAAGCTAGCTTTATGTTTTCCTCCAGACCTCAAGCCGCAAACCTCTGCAACGGCTCTACAAAACATCCCATGATTTATGGGATCTACCATTAATGTCGACCAACTCGGTAACTACCTCATTGGTGCATACTCCATCTACCACTGCATGCAGATCTGCCACCTTGACACCACATGGCATCCATGTCGACCAACTGCCAACTTGGATCGGTGAATTGGTATAGTTATGATCACAGACCAAACACTCAACCGGTTCTTCTTTTCTGTTGGTTTACTAAACATGTCGGTATCTTACACTTTACTAGTTAACCTTCATGTCTACACATTGTTGAACTATCGGTGGAACACCTTAACCGATCACCAGACATGTCTATCCAAAGAATGCGCATTCTCATCAAGTAGTGTCACAACTCTTAGCCTCTTTGCTTCCTTGCCAGTTCTCATGCTTACAGGTAGCCATCCTGATGACATAATGTCATCAACCTTCAATGGTTTCCATCTAAGGTATATGCATCCTAGTTTCATTCTCTTTTAGCTGCTCTGCTTTGCCTTCTTCATCATCAGACTAAATATTATCTCAACCAGTTTGTCAGGTTGACAAACCCATCACTCTTCATCTGCACTGACATCTCAACATGTATTTTATGTTGGTTCAGAGCATAACCCTGATTTCATGCACTTGAGGCATTCCTTTGATTCACCGATAGATCCGGTGTGAGCCTTAAGACACTTGCCTTTACCTCTTCTTCCTTATCTCACAGAACTATAATGCATATTATGCATAATAGGAGATAAGATCCACTTACTAATGGAGTGACACCTTGTCATCTGCATCTTGTAATGCACTCATGTGACTTCCCTGTTTGTGCAACACATCTTCAAACGAGCACATGTGATCTGGTGTGAGCACATTCATTGATAGTCATCTCTACACATGGTGATTGCATCTCTATCTAGTGATATTCTTGTTGTCTTGCAACCACATTGAGTACCGGTGACTAGTTCATCCTTCTCCTCCAGTGTTGATGTGATTTAGGTAACATTTTGCCTCTTCATCACAAACAATAGCTCAAGAACCTTGCCCATCCTGCTTGTACAATGGTCATGAGCTTGCCAGTTGGTAACTATACACTGTCAACACAACACTTATCGATTGACATTCTTTCCTTACTGGTGATACATTGTATTGACAGCCTGTGCCTTTCATCCATACACAAGTAAAACACTAACTTGTGTGTCAGTGACTCCAATGGTCATACATCTGAATGACATTATCTTCCTTACCTTACCTGTGTTCTACAATTTAAGGTGATATTAAAGATATCTCATCCTATACTCCTCCATGACAGTGTTTCACAAACATCTCTTTTACTGGTAGTTATCCCATACTAGTTGACATCAATGACAACACAATGCCAACAATCTCCCCCTTTGGCATTGATGTCAACTCATGTAATATCTGGCATACTACATAATCTCTCTCCCCCTTTGTATGATCCAATGGATTCTCACTCATGTAGTATGCAGTAGACTACAAAATCTTTCTCCCCCTTTGACAACAATGGCAAAGGGCACTGTCAGGATATCATTCCTCCTTGTATTTACCGGTCACTGACATAATTCTTTCTCTTGCTTTATCTTCATTGGATGCATCTCCTCCTTTGATACTACTTGGTATATTTTCTCAATTTACGACACTTGAGATGGAGGACTAAACCTTCAACCCACACCAAATGAGTATACAAATTTGATAACATTTGTTGAAACACTCAACTGCAGAATGATGTGTCAGTGAATACTACTCACCTATTGGTCAAACTGCAACACCCCTCATTTGATCCAAAAAAAATTAGAATTAAATGTGATTGTACTATGAATACAACCAACCAAATGACAAGCAAATGCCCATAACCATGAAATTCTTCTAGGTATACCTACTGCAATATCCATCATCTGTAGTTTGGGAAGTCATTATCATTACAAGTTCAAGCATGTCAGCTCAGCATCATGAGCACTTGAACTCCCCCTAAGTCATACATCGCAAGTCCTCATCTTCGGTCAGGTCTAATACTAGGACTCCAATTATTTCCATATACTAGTTGAACTGTGTATATGTGATCACTTGATGATCTTTAACTCCATCATATCCACCACAGCCTCTAACGTGATCCTGAATCTACACAATGCCATACAATGACATCACCATGCCATAAATTAAACCAGTTAGCCCCAAAAATATACATGTCTGCATGATTAACCATCGGGCCAACATATGTCATTCACGTTTCCATCAACACCACCTGAGACATAACTTCACATTCCATGCTACCGGGGCTATTGCAATGATCTCCAACCTTATTGTCTTACATAACATGAAAGTACCTATTAGCATTCATGTCAGTAACATCCTGCACATATCGATTTACTATATCAGTCCACTATCACTACCGGATCACCTTCCTATGACTCTTGACATTTTGTGTCACCTTGTATCTGATTCCAATTTTTATCTTGTCATACATTGACATAGTAGTAGTGTTCCAACACTGATCTAGGTGTGTAGGCAAGGCAGCCTCTACACACACTTATCATCTCATCTTCTTCCTTCATACCGGCAGCAGCTTGTTCTTTCATGTGTCTTCTTCCACTGAGGGGATGAATGATAAATTTAGTGTATTACTCCCCCTAAGATCATGCATCTCCTTTAGGCTTTAGGAGATATCACCTGTACATTGAATGCACAGTGTCGATCCATGGTCGCATCCTCTCGCTTCTTCCTCCATACCTGCTTGGTCTCATTCTTCTTCCCATTTTCAATCTTGGAAGAAGATCTCACCATCTTTTGCTGATGCACCCTTTCATTTCCGGATTCTGCATCACAGCCAGAGGTAGTGCTATAGTAGCACATAGCATTCATCCCAACTTCATGATTAGGGAATCTCTTGACATACCAGTTTAACCAAATTCTCCTAGTCATGTTGTTGTGACTAGCACCTGAAATCGTTGGACCTCTTGCTCCTACAAGGATATTTCTTCTTTGGTTCCATGCAGGCCTTTGAATTCCATATACCCTAGATCTATTTCTTTGTGGGGTATAGTCACTATATTGGCCTCCATATGACTGCAAGTTCTTCTTCCTACATTCAAACTCTCTATGTCCAACTCTATTGCAATTATAACACATAATATTTGCATGACCAAGAGAGGGAACATGCATATATCTACTCCTAGATACATTTTTCTCATATGCATGATGTTTGTGAGATCCTAGATTATTCCTTCTAGATATCTTTCTATATTCTTCTACCCTATGACCATAACCATTACATGCAAAGCCATAACCGATAAAGGATGTCATATGACTTACAAATTTATTATGCCATGCATGGGGAGATCTTACCAGTTTAGGATCTCCATTTCTTCTTCTTTGAGGATGGATCCTTGGTTGTCCAATCTGTGCAACTCTTCCATCTAATTTCTTCTTCTCCCACACTTGCTTTGTCCTGTGGGCGGTAGCATTTTCTTGTCTTATGTCAGTAGGAGGTCTTCTTTGTTGTCTTCTCATGTTCTTGCTTCTGATGAAGTTGTCTTTTCCCATCTTCCCTTTTCCTTTGGGATCTGCATTGTTCCTCTGTTTTGTAGCATCGGTCTTCATTCTTGTCTGCAAGTCTTCACTGGTTGTATTTAGGTCAAGCTTCTTCTGGGGAGCATTTCTAACTATGAAGGTTTGTCCCTTGATTCTCCATTTGAGACAAATAGAATGTCATTGTGGGGGACATTCTTGCTAGTGGAGCATTCACCGACACGACTACCTAAACCTCTAGTATCCTTGGCATGATTTTTCTTCTGCAACATTTTGTCCAAGGCATCACTTCTGCCATCAAACCAGATTCTTACCTTCAACTCATCCTGACATTTCTCAAGGTCATTTCAGAGAATCTCTATTTCTCCAACCAGCTACAGATATTCTTTATCTTTAACTTCTAGCACAGATGCTAGATCATTACACCAATACTCCTTGGTGCCTTCTTCTTCAGACTTCAACTCTGAGATACATTTCTCAGATTCTTCAAGGAATTTGTTCAACCAGTTCTACTCCACTATAGCAACATTCTTGAATAGGTTGTATTTATTCCTTATTCTTTTGAGTCCTTCTAGTGCATTTACAAGCTCTCCTTCAAGATCAACTTCTGCTTCATCTTCTTCTTGACCTTCACTATCAAATAGATCTTGCTGGTTAGATCTATCTACCTTATCTCCTTCTTCATCTTCTTCATTGTCACTACCAAACGCATCATACCCATGGGATCTCTCTGCATTATACCCTTTTGATGTGTGATACTCAATATATATCTCATGGGTCATGAAGAGATGAGTCTCCTCATCATCATTGCTACTACAACAATCTGATCTACCTCTGTCATCCATGCAAGTATCTGTAGCATTGTTCTTCTCACTTCCACAAACTGATCCAGTGGTGCAGGGTTCATTTCCATACATCTTCTTCAGTCTATCCCACAGACTCTTTGTCAATCTGCATTTATCCACTTGTGAAGAAACATCACCGGTGAGCCCATTGAATATGGGCTTCATGGATTCTTCATTACACATGCATCTTCTTTCTTCTTCAGAGTCGATGGGAGGACAGACATTCCTAGGGAGACCATTAACAAGCGACATCCATACATCAAACCCTAGAGAGGACAAGTAGATTTTCATTCTACAACTCCAAATAGAATAGTTTGAACCATCAACAAATGGAGTAGGGATTGACACTACACAAACCATTGTGTCCTTAAGTGATGTAGAGGGATTATGATGGACCACTTGGTTTGGGTGGATTTATATAGGAAATACAAGGTTTCCAATAGGTTTAATGACACCCAAATGACACAAAGAGACCCAAACCCAAAAAAGACCTCAACCAATGGTTATAAAGGTTTAAAATGACTTGTCAGACTCAACCCACAAGATACCAATAGGTTTCAAAACCCTAACTCAAGTTTAGTTAGGCAAACTCACTCCTAGGCCCTCAAACCTAATAGCCTTTCAAATGGGTAGGACACAAATAAATTTCAACTTTTACAAAGAAATCCAAAACAAAATTATAGATTAAAATACCCTTTTCTATCTTATTGAACATATTTCATAATGAGGTATTATTTTTTTAGAACACAAGCTTCAAAAATTGTTGCTTTGAATTAGGCCCAGTCCAATTAGCCTTCCTGGGACTGTTATTTAGAAATTAATTAATATTTTTCCAAAAGACTTCTCAAACATATTGCACTTTCAGATACCCTTTTCGGAGTTACACAACTTACAAAAATTAAACTAGGTCATTTTTTGTACCAAATCTCTCTAATGGCTGACTGAGACACTTTTTACACATAAAAATGGGTGCATTTACAAAGGAACTACAAACCCAACAACTCCAATCACTCCACAAATTTGAAAAATATTTGTATATGGTCTCAATAAAACACTTTGGAGGTCAATTTGACTGTATGACTCTTGCAAATATGAAAGCCCCAAATTAGGCCTCAAAACCCCTAAAAACTAGGGCTTGCTCAATCTCTCATATGCCATCACTTATCTGAGTGAATAGATGATGGAACACCATCTCCTTGATGCCCTCTAACAATTCCAATCATAAAAACTAGCCCTCCAATGGCTGCTTTAGTGGCAGCTATACCTTAGCCTCATTTCCCACACCCTCTTCACACCTTCAAATCCACTTTATGAGTGATCACCCTGCAATTTCTTGTCAATCCTGTATATTTAGTGTTAGAATGATATGATACAACTTAGGAATTCATTCCAAGTCATAGTAAGTACAGTTTTGGAATGAATCCTTATCCCATGCTCTCAAAACAATATCAAAACAAACCTTTCAAGAGGACAATCAGTCAAATAAATCTGAAATAGAAATAGGAATGGATGTAAATGAATCAAAATAACTTTAAAATGTTGTTTCCAGTTCATACAAGTGATACTTGATCAATGAATCATCAAAGGAGACTTTAAAATGCAAGAAAATGAGTTTTTATTGCCTCTCAATGATGCAATTCATACAAATATGCTTCTACAGACATTCCCCTTCATTTCTCACTTTGTCCAACATATATAAGGTGTATTTCAACCATCCAAACTGACCTATATCAATTATTTGTCATTATAGACTTGTTTAGACTCTAAAATCCATTTTCCCACCTAAAAACAACCAATCGTTAGAATTCAAAAATTTGAATTTCTAACTTACAATTTATTGAATATTTTAAAGTCTAGCCTATCAAACTTGATGTTTTATTACTCCTAGGATCTAAAAAAACTTATCTAACCATCCCAATCCCATTTACGCACTATTGGCCTCCCTTGCATATTTTTTTGGTCCTAAAGTCCTTATCAGGACCTTTAGGACATTTAACTCTAAAATCATATTGATCATTATAACTTGCCATTATTGGCTTCAAAATGTCCCAATTTACCTTTATAGAAGTCCTTGAGCCTTCATTCATGTTTTGACCATTTGGTTTCCTTGGTATCTTCCAGGATGCTCCTTCATCATACACCCCACCTTCAAAGATACTCTTGTCCCAAGAGTTGAATGGTTTTGTTTTCATGTCTCTCAAGATCCTTGAGGGAGTCCTGCAACTTGACCTCTTTCTGGTTTTCAACTCTCCATCCCATTTCTTACAACCTACTCTCAAATCATTAGAGAGAAATAAATAAAACTTGTTACCAACTTCAACCTATTTTTCATTGCTTGTTTGTTGTTTGGGGCAGTCATAATGAGACTACCTTATAGGTTCTATCTACTGCATTTGAGGATCTAAAAGACCTTTGGCATTGCCCTTCATGGACATATCTGCACCAACCTTCCTTGGTGACACAATAGGACACCAAAGTGTGCCCACAACTACTCCTCCTTCACTCACTTTCTACTACAAACTGGTTACCTTGTCAACATTTCAAATTTCATCATCAACAATGATGACTTAGCTTCAGACCTGATTCATTCTTCTTCTACTCCTGCAAAGCAACATATTCTTTTCTTCCAAACACAATAATACTTTCTTTTTCATCAACATTGCAAGGAAGAGGTGTAAGAGTGAAAGATTGTCCACCCTTATGCACAACATACACATTTTCAAGACCATAATGAATAGTCCTCCTAGAGGCTTGGCAAGACCTTCCAAGAATGATATGACAACATGTCATGGGTATGATATCACACAAGATGCTATCACTATACCCTCCAATTGAAAAATCAACATAAGCTTTCTCCCTAATGACAATGTTTTGTTTATTGCTTACCCAAGATGCTTTATATGGTCTATCAATTGGAAACTTCTTCAATCCTAATTTGTTTACCATCTCAAAAGATACCAAATTATCAAATGAACTAGAATCAATGATCATTCTACAAATTTTACCTTTGCTTTCACAATTGGTTTTAAAAATTGATACCTTGGTCTTCTCCTCACCATCAAGAAATCACCTTCCAAGATTGGATTCTCTAGTAGGGGTTCTCTCTCTTCCTTCTTCTCATCCTCTTCTTGAGTAATTCCAAACCTTCTTTCTCCACTTGTGTTATTCTCCTTTCCAAGACACCTAAAAGATTGATGCCCAACTTCACCACAAGTGAAACACTATCCTATGAAAATACCACTTCCTCTTCCTGCTGCAAATCTTCCTCCACCTATTTGCCCATTCTTTGTGTCAACCATAGGTTTCTTGCCTTTGTAAATGTGGTTTTGCACTTGTCCTTCATTAAATTTGCCACCTCTACCTCTGTTTTCTTGGCCTCTTCCGTTACCTTGCCTATCTTGTCTTCTTTTTACTTTATCTTCAACCTTCATGACTAATTTGTAACACTCCTCCACCGTCCTTGGTGTAGCCATACTCATCTCATCTTGTATATTGTATCTCAAACCTCCAAGATACCTTTCTACCTTCTCTTCCACATCTTCATCATATGTTGCTCTTATGTCTAACTTGTGAAATTCTTCAATATACTTTTGGACATCCATATCCTTTTGCTTCAGCCCTTGCATCTTTTTATACAATTGCACCTTATAATCATCTGGAAGGAACTTGTCCTTCATCTTGTCCATCATCCTTGGCCATGAGGTGATCTTAGGAAATTCTTTATTTCCTCTATCTGCCTGCAAGAGATCCCACCACAATAATGCATGGCCCTTCAACCTAGATTTAGCAACCTTAACCTTGAACTTATCTTCTACATCTTCACAATCAAAGTGATTTTCAAGAGCACTAAACCAATCAAGCAAAATTTCATCATCCATATTCCCTTCATAAATTGGTAGATCAGTTCTTGTCTTTCAGTCTCCACTTTTGATAGCCTTCACTAGCTTTGCCAACCTTGCATCCTTAGGATCAACTCCTTCTTCCCTTGGTGCTACTTTTTCTTCTTCATGCTCTTCCTCTCCTCCTTTATCTACCGGGTTCTTCAATCTTTCCATCTCTTCTTTCATCTTCCTATTCTCTTCCATTTGTTCCTTCACCAATTTTCCAAGCTCTAGATTTGTCATCCTTAGAGGAAAATCTTCTTCTTTAGACATCTTTGTCCCCCTGATGTACAGAATCAACTCTAGAAGCCTTCTTAGAGGAATATCAACTCCAAGGCTTCTACAAAGGATTCAATCCACAAGCAAGCCAAAGACTCTTCTCAATCTAGCCACAAAACACAAACCTCTTTCTTAGCCCAGATCTTTTGTTGAGCTCTGGTACCAATTTGATGCAGAGGGATTAATATGGGCCACTTGGTTTGGGTAGATTTATATGGGAAATACAAGGTTTCCAATAGGTTTAATGACACAAAGAGACCTAAACCCAAATAAGACCTAAATAAATGGTTATAAAGGTTTAAAATGACTTATCAGACTCAGCCTATAGGGTACCAACAGGTTTCAAAACCTTGACTCAAGTTAGTTAGGCAAACTCACTTCTAGGCCCTCAAACCTAGTAGCCTTTTAAATGGGTAGAACACAAATAACTTTCAACTTTTACAAAGAAATCCAAAACAATATTATAGATTAAAATACCCTTTTCAATCTTATTGAACATATGTTAGAATGAGGTATTATTTTTTGGAACACAAGCTTCAAAAATTGTTGCTCTGAATTAGGCCTACCCCAATTAGCCTTCTTGGGACTGTTATTTAGACTTTAATCCATATTTTTCTAAAATAATTCTTAAAAAAAATGCACTTTTAGATACCCTTTTCAGAGTTACACAACTTACCAGAATTAAACTAGGTGATGTTTTGTACCAAATCTCTCTAATGGCTGACTGAGACACTTTTTACTCACAAAAATGGGTGCATTTACAAAGGAACTACCAACCCGACAACTCCAATCACTCCAAAACTTTGGAAAATATTTGTATATGGTCCCAATCAAACACTTTGGGGGTCAATTTGACTCTATGACTCCTGCAAATATGAAAGCCCCAAATTAGGCCTCAAACCCCCTAAAAATTAGGGCTTGGTCAATCTCCCACATACCATCACTTATCTAAGAAAAAAAATGATGGAACACCATCTCCTTGATGCCCTCTAACAATTCCAATCATAAAAACTAGCCCTCCAATGGCTACTTTAGTGGCTGCTATAACTTAGCCTCATTTCCCACACCCTCTTCACACCTTCAAATCCACTTTCTGAGTGATCCCCCTACAATTTCTTGTCAATCCTTCATATTTAGTGTTAGCATAATATGATACAACTTAGGGATTCATTCCAAGTCATAGTAAGTACAGCTTTGGAATGAATCCTTATCCCATGCTCTCAAAACAATGTCAAAACAAGCCTTTCAAGAGGCCAATCAGTCAAATAAATCTGAAACAGAAATAGGAATGGATGTAAATGAATCAAAATAACTTTAAAATGTTGTTTCCAATTCATACAAGTGATACTTGATCAATGAATCATCAAAAGAGACTTTAAAATGCAAGAAAATGAGTTTTTATTGCCTTTCAATGATGCAATCCGTACAAATATGCTTCTACAGCCATTCCCCTTCATTTCTCTCTTTTTCCAACATATATAAGGTGTATTTCAACCATCCAAACCAACCTATATCAGTTATTTGTCATTATAGACTTGTTTAGACTCTAAAATCCATTTTCCCACCTAAAAACAACTAACCGTTAAAATTCAAAAATTTGAATTTCTAACTTACAATTGAATATTTTAAAGTCTAACCTATCAAACTTGATGTTTTATTACTCCTAGGATCTAAAAAACTTATCTAACCATCCCAATCCCATTTACGCACTATTGGCCTCCCTTACATAATTTTTTTGGTCCTAAAGTCCTTATCAGGACCTTCAAGACATTTAACTCTAAAATCATATTGATCATTATAAATTGTCATTATTGGCTTCAAAATGTCCCAGTTGACCTTTATATAAGTCCTTAAGCCTTCATTCATGTTTTTACCATTTGGTTGCCTTGGTATCTTCCTGGATGCTCCTGCATCATTAAGCCAGAATCTACCCAAGTGAGATAAAACTTGATAAACAGGGTACCTAGGCTCTAATACCAATTGTTAGACATAGTGCACCATTGAGAGGGGGGTGAAAAAGTGGTTCTCAAACTTTTTACCTTTAACTATCCCTATGAAAGTATACTTACTAACAGATCTAGTTGAATGCAAACTTACCAGTTAGAGGGTAGACAAGACACAAATGCATTCACACAAGCGATCATCACATAACACCAGTATGTACGAGGAAAACCCAAGATGAGAAAAACCTCAATGAGAAATGTTGCTGGAGTGTACTACTCCAATCCATCCTCACAATGAATCTTTGTTACAATATTTAGGTCACCAGCCCAAGGAGCACCAACCCCTAACTTGTTTATGGGCTACAACCCCTGCTAGTTTATGGGCAGCAACCCAAAGGAGCTACAACCCCTGCACCAAGCTACAACTCAGTGATCACAATGATAAATTCAAATACAAAATTAGTCATACTGTTACAAGTGAATCTTGTAACCATTCCATATACCTTACTCTGTCGATGAGACACTTTCTCTGCTACACCGGTTCACTCTTTTGTTGCTCTTATCTGCTCTTGCATTTCCGATAAACTCTACCAGTTGACCTCTACTCTTCTTTTGCTCTGTTGGATCTCCTCCTCACTACTCTGCTCTTCAATTCTTTCAATTGTCTTCTCGATGGTACAAGCACCTACCGGTTATCTCCTTAGATGCACTTTAGCTACTATAATGATTGCTCAAACCATACCAGTTAACCCTCTGTTAAACCCTATCAATGGTTTAACCTTCACTCCCTCTATCACTGCCATCCTTATCTATTTCCCCTCTGCCTGATCTACCTTTCTCATGTAACACTCTATCACTTCGCAGCAGCTCTATCTTCTTCTATTCAGCACCAATCTTCAATGAATTTGGCTTCCTTATTTATAACATGGTTTTCCCGCCAACATCCAATTAAAAAACATGGGTGGTTAGGGTTTCCTCATCAACTTGAGGAAAACAAAATCCAATCAGATCTTATCTGATCTAATCACCTAGACATCTATTTTCTCATCACCGCCATTATTGTGCCTTCTTGATCACACCTTCTATCTTTGGTAATCTACTTTTTACCCTGTCAGCCAATTTTTTGGTAAATCACTAAGATTGGTCTTGCGGTTTCCTTTATCTACCTCGATCTCCTCAATCACTCTGAGCTGGCTCTTTGTTGTCCTCCAGACCTTGAGCCGCAAACCTCTGCAACAGCTCTGCAACACATCTCATGATTTACGGGATCTACCATTAATATCGACCAACTCTACAACTACCTCGTCAATGCATACTCCATCTATTGTTGCATCCAAGTCTGCCACCTTGACACCACGTGGCATCCATGTCAACCAACTGCTAGCTTGGATCGGTGAGTCAATTCAAATAGGATCACTGACCAAACACTCAACTGGTTCTTCTTTTCTGCTGGTTTACTAGCCCTGTTGGTATCTTACACTTTATTGGTTAACCTTCATGTCTAAAAAATTACTAAATTGTCGATGGAACACCTTAACCAGTCACCAAACATTTCTATCCAAAGCATGCTCATTATCATCAACTAGAGTCATAATTCTTAGCCTCTTCGCTTCCTTACCAGTTCTCATGCTTCCTGGTAGCCATCCTGATGACATCATGTCATCAACCTTCAGTGGTTTCCATCTAATGCATCTGCATCTTGATTTTATTCTCTATTTTCAGCTGCTCCACTCTGTCTTCTTCATCATCAAACTAAATATCATCTCAGCCGGTTTGTCAGGTTGACAAACCCATCACTCTTTATCTGCATCAACATCCCAACATGTCTTTTCTGTCGATTCAATGCATAACCCTGATTTCATGCACTTGAGGCATTCCTTTGATTTATCAGTAGATCCGGTGTGAGCCTTAAGACACTTGCCTTTACCTCTTCCTCCTTATCTCATAGAACTATAATGCACATTATGCATAAGAGGAGATAAGCTCCACTTACCGGTGGAGTGACACCTTGTCATCTGCATCCTGCAATGCACTCATGTGACTTCCTTGTTTGTGCAACACATCTTCAAATAGGCACATGTTATCCAGTGTGAGCACATTTATTGACAAATAGCTCTACACATGTTGACTGGATTTCTATCCGGTGGGAGTCTTATTGTTCTACAACCACACAACGTACTAGTGACCAATTTATCCTTCTCATCCGGTGTTGATGTGATTTAGGTAACATTTTGCCTCTTCATCATATACAATAGCTCAAGCACCTTTCCCATCTTGCTTGTACACTAGTCATGAGCTTGCCAGTTGGCAACTACACACTATCAACACAACACTTATCAGTTGATATTATTTCCTTAACGGTGATACATTGTACTGGTAACCTGTCCCTTTCATCCATACACAAGTCAAACACTAACATATGTGTCAGTGACTCTAGTGGTCATTCATCTAAATGACATTCTTTTCCTTACCTTACCGGTGTTCTGCAACACAAGGTGATATCAAATATATCTCATCCTATACTCCTCCATGACAGTGTTGCACAAACATCTCTTCTACTGGTAGTCATCCCATACCGGTTGACATCAATGACAATACAATGCTAATAAGGGTTTCATGCAGTTCCTCCATTTCTCATCATTTGATGAAGCAAAATGGATTTGATATGTCCTAAGCAGGGTCCATGATGAGTTCATGTGGCTGGATAGGCTGCATAAGATCACCAACCAGGTGATTCAAGTCGTAACATGCCTGAGTGCAACCAATGAAGTGTGTGGTGTAAGGAAGGTATTTATAACACTATGATAGCCACTACCGATTCAAAGTTTCACAATAGGGAAATGACAATCAGCGACATCTTGGAGCATGATGTTAGATTTTAGAAATGGTAGTTGGTTACAAGGTATATCAATCAAGTAGGCAAAACTCGGTTTTTGGTAAAGCAATATTTTCAGCCTATCAGATCCTAAGAGAAGATAAAAGGTATGATTTATGTGAAGTTCTTTTGAGAGAATTGTTGAGTAATTTAAAGAAGATCAAGAAAGATAAAAAGAACACCTTCAAGTTTGGTTCCCTTATCATTTGTTTGGCATTATACTTCCTAAATGAGATCCCCAGTATAAAAGAGAAGGCCCAATGGGCCTATGATAAATTAGTGGTCATGCAAATCAAAGAAGGGTTGTTGGGAATTGGTGACAATGTTCTGAGGATGTCCATATTATGGGGATACTTCAAGAAGTTTTTATCCACTATGAAGAGCAGAGAGAGAATTCCCAAAGCCATAGTGGAGAAGTATGAGAAAACAATTGTTTTATGGTAGATTAGGATCAATGTTTGATAGAGGTAGTACACCCAAGGACAATTTGGATCATTCCCATGGGGTATGAAGTTGATTCTATTACGCTTAAAGAATATGCTCAACACCTATTGAGCCAGTCGGTACACCCAAAGGAAGAAAGATTTGGTAGCTTTAAGGAAAAGGACCTAATTCTACACAAGCAATTCATGGATGTCATAAGGAGGACGGTGAGAAAAGAGGTATAAGATCTTGCAAAGTAGATGGGATTAACAAAGGAGGTTGTCTAGATGGAAAGAGCTCAAAATATACTGAGAGAAGAAGATGTAATCAAGCCATATCCCAAATCGAAAGACCCTTCTAAGCAATCCAGGGCAAAGCCTAGCAGATCTGCACCTATCTCCGAAGTAAATAAATGGGTACCTCCACCCAAGCCCAAGCCAGCAGTATCAACCGGTGGAGCTAAGAAAAGGAAAAAGGATAAGCCTTCATGGGAGTATATGGCATCTAAGGAGGAGACAGATGGATGAGGAATTCAGGAAAGTTAAGAAAACTTCTACTTATGCTAGGGTAGTCAGAAAGCCATCCGGTGATTCTCCACCCTCCAAGAAGACAAAGACTCAAGGAGAGCCATCTAGAAAACCTAGAGGAAGCATGAAGCAGAAATCTGAGTTAGATGAAGCTTTGGAGTCCGGTAAGGTTAAGTTCATCCCTCCTAAATCCTTAGAAGAAATCAAGAATGAAATTATAAAGGATGGAAATTTGAATAATCTTTTTGTATACTATGAGAATGTTGATGACAAGGAGTAGAGGGAAATTGAAGAAGTAGTTGTTTAGTACATGAATAACTTTAGTAGAGCTCCGATTGAACTATCATCTGAGATTCCTAAAGAGATGATATTTTGGATATCCAAAGAAATGTTGCTTGCAGGAAAGATGAATAAATGCAAGAGTATGTTTTAGTAAACACTTGTTCAATCATATCAAGGGATGGAGTTGAAAGATTATTGAAGTTGGCAAAAGAAAGATTCTAGAAACAAAGAGGAGAATTAACATAATTATGCTTGGTAAAATTCATGAAGTTGCAAAAGAGATGGAGAAAATAATAAAAGACTCTTTGTTAAAGTTGAGATATGAGGTGAATCATGCATAAGTTGCCTCCCATCCGATAGAGTGCATTCCTCAAAACACTTCAATTCCGGAAGTAACTACATAAGTCTCTGATGATTTGAAGGGTCGGCTATTTGTTGATTCAGTTGATCAAGATGTTGCACAAGATGCACCTACTGAGAATCTAGCAGCAGATAGAAGTAATTGCTCAAAACACTTCAATTCCGGAAGTATCTATGGTGAAGCTACTTAGGACCCTACTGAGATAGAAGTAATTGCAGAGATGACAGCTGAGGAGATAGAAAAAGGTGAAAAGGGTGTGATTGTAGAGGTTGAAAAGGAGAAGGGTTGCGGCTCAAGAAAGATTGAAGGACAAATATTTGATTCTTTGATTTCTTTATTGAAGAAGGACATCTGATCATCTTGTTGACCTAGAGAAGGAAACTGCGAGATCATTTAATGTGATTGACAAAAGAAGAGTCGATGTTTGCTAAAAATAGTAAACATGTATTGGAAGAATAAAATATGGCAATGTCGTTTTATTTGTTGCAGGTTGTCCATCTTGAAGATGAGATCCAATTTGATTTGTTACGGATTGGATCGGTGAAGAAAACCCTAGGCGCATGAAGATTGAATTCCATTTTGGCAGGAAAGGATGAATATAAATATGCAGATTGAAGATCTTGGTTAGTGTTGTTGCTGATGTTGGTGAAGTGAAGGTGATTGTTGAGAGAAGAAGAGTGATCATTCTGAGTGCAAGATATAAGTATAGAATTGACTGAGTGTTGGAGAGGTTTAACCGATAAGAGGGGTTTAACCGGTAAGAAACAGAGCAATCGATGAACTGTCATAGAGTTGATAGTCAAGTGAACTGGCAATGGTTGAACCGGTATGAAGGCATCAGATTGAATGAGTGCAAAGTGATGGTCAGAGGAAGTCAGGAAAAGCAGGGGTTGGTTGGTAAGGGGTCAGAGAGAGAGAACAGACAACCAGTAGGTAAAGAAGTTGTGAGATAGAGAAGAGTTAAAACCGGTAGAGAATATTTATTCAAGGTGTTACAAAATCCATTTGTAACAAGGTGCAAATTATTGTATAACCTTTATCTTATTGTATTTCACTGAGTGGGTGCTTGG
Organism: Cryptomeria japonica; assembly: GCF_030272615.1. Taxonomy (NCBI): domain Eukaryota; kingdom Viridiplantae; phylum Streptophyta; class Pinopsida; order Cupressales; family Cupressaceae; genus Cryptomeria; species Cryptomeria japonica. The sequence continues at coordinate 575,199,036 of NC_081411.1, read as the reverse complement.
TGCAAGGGTTGGTGTTCAAAATAGTGCAGGGCTTGGTGCTCCTTTAGGTTGGTGCCCATAAATTACTAAGGGGTGGTGCTCCTTGGGTTGGTGCCCTAAAATCTTATAAAAATGTTATTCCATTGTGAGGTTGGATTAGAGCAGTAGACTCCAACAACTTTTCTCACCGAGGTTTTTCCCACATTGGGTTTTCCTCGTATATCTAGTGTGCCATGCATTATTTGTGTGTGATTGATTACTAGTGTTCTCATTATGTTACCAATTGCACACACATAGTTGAAAATTGTTTATAATCACTGATTCACCCCCCTCTTAGTGATATCTTGTGTTCTACAAAAAAATACAGAAAGAAATGTTGAAACTACAAAATAGAAAAGAAACTGAAAAGAAATGTTTTTGGTTGATGCAAGATTGCCAGGAACTAGGGATGCTCGTGCATCAACTACTATCATTCAAGAAGTTGAATAAAGTAGAGGTTGTATGTGTTAAAATCAATTTAGGTGATGGTGTGTTAATTTACTAAGTAGCATGAATTATCCAAGTAAACTTAATATAAAATAAAATAAATAATCAATTACACCAACCCATAAGTGAAACACAGATAATAAATAAACAACTCACTACAAGATAAAAAAGTATTAGTTACATTTGTAAAATCTAAAGAGCTTACATGTAGGAAGTGAGTAAGTCCCCCCCCCCAACCAACAAAAAAAAAAAATCATAGAAAAATACTCCATCTTGACTAAGATATGAGGACAAGATTGCCACCTCACCCTTCACTCTTCAAAAAAGTGAAAATACCTTGAAATCCCTACAAGTTAATGTCCATGTGTGACTTCATAAAGAAAATATGAAAAATTAATACATAATGTTGCACAGCAAATGTTGTACAATAACCTTCTATAATAGCGATGCTTCTTACTTTTGAAAGAAAGAAAATCTATGTTATTGGACTATTGAATTCACACTAAAATAGTATAATTGTAATGTATGGGAAATAAGAAATTAGGGTTTTACTAAGTAAATCCACTAAATAGCCCAATTAACCAAATTACATTGAAAGAGGGTTGAACGCAATAGATTTAGACTCAATTCCAATGGGAAAGAGATTGACATTATGATTGGATTCAACTGGTTGGGGCTGACTATCCTCTTTCTTAATTGCATTTATAATGTAATTGTGAAATTAGGGAAAAACCATAAATTATTGAAGTAAACAAATAGAAAAAATAAGGTACATATACCCTACTAAGCTACAAACTTATGGGTTTTAGAGAGTGGATGTTTCAATCACATGACCAAAGACAAAAACAAATTTATTAAGCTAGAAGATTGGAATACAGGTTTAGTAAGATTTGGAGACAACTCTTTCCTCAAGATAAAAGGAAAAGGTACCTTGAATATAGTAGGAAAATTGAAGGCACATGATGTATATTATGTGGAAGGTTTAAAGCATAACATACTTAGTGTGAGTCAAATGTGTGATAAAGAATACAAATCCACTTTTGACTCTACCAGTTGCCAGATAAAAAAAGAGAGTACTAGTCAGATTGTAGCAAAAGGAAAAGTGACAGATGGAAATGTGTACAATCTGAAGGAATGCTTTGAGTCCCAATTCATGATGGGACAAGTGGATGAGATTTGGTTGTGGCACAGGAGATGAGGCCACATAAATTTTGATAACCTAGTTAAAGTAAGCAAAAAGGGCTCTGTGAGACATATACCACCAATCATCAAACCAGTAAGCACATTTTGTGATGAAAGTGTAAGAAGAAAGAAGACTAAGGTCACCTTCAAGACTAAAGAACATAATACTTCAAGGCTACTTGAACTTGTGCATACTGATCTATGTGGACCAACCAGAATAAGAGCTCTAGTCGGTGAAAGATAATTCATGCTCCTCATTGATGACTTTTCAAGAATGACATGGGTCGCTTTCCTATAAGACAAATCTCAAGCATTTGAAAGATTCAAGATTTTATAGAAGATGGTTGAGAGGGAACGTGGGTGCAAGCTGAAATGGCTAAGTTTGACCGTGGTAGACAGTTCACATAAAATAAGTTTGAAGATTACTATGAGAGACATGGAATCAGAAGACAAGATTTAGCCCCAAGGACACCACAACAAAATGGTGCTATAGAAAGGAAAAAGCGAACTATCAAGGAGATGGCAAGAACTAGTTTAAATGAAGAAAACATACCAGATAGGTATTGGAAGGAAGCAGTTCATACTATTGTATATACTTTGAACTGGGTTCAACTGATAACAAACAGCAAAATGAAACCTTATAAACTGTGGTATGACTAGAACCCATCAGTCAAATATTTCAAGGTGTTTGGAATTAAATTCTTCATCAAGCGAGATGAGGATGGCTTAGGTGGTTTTGATTCCAGGAGTGATGAAGGTATCTTCTTGGGTTACTCAACTCATAGCAAGGCCTACAAGTGTACCAGCATGATGATTCATATAATGAAGATATGCATAAAGGCAAACAAGAAGAGGTAAATTAACATGATGATTAATGTGATGAAGATGATATGCAGTGAACCGAAAGAAGCACCTAACAAGTCCCCTAATCGGTATGTTTAGAAAAACCACCCGGAAGAGCAAATTTTAGGTAATAAAAATGATGATGTGCAGACTAGAAGAAGACTTGGTGACAATGATGAACAAGTCGATTTCTGCCTCATGACTAAAATTAAACCCAAAACATTTAATGAGGCCAACAAAAGTCAGAAATGGATGGATGCAATGGAAGAAGAGTTGCAACAAATTGAGAAGAACAAAACTTGGTATTTAGTTCCTAGACCGGCAGATAAGAATGTCATTGGCACAAAGTGGGTCTACTAAAACAAGATGAATGAAGAAGGTAAGATTGTTAGGCATAAACCAAGGTTAGTGTGCAAAGAGTATTCTCAAGTACAAGGAATATATTTTAAAGAAACATATGCATCGATTGCAAGACTTGAGTTTATTAGAATGTTTTTAGCATTCTCTTCCTACAAAGGATACAAGCTATATCAAATGGACATTAGATATTCTTTCTTAAATGGTAATTTAGAAGAAGTCTACATGGAACAACCAGAAGGTTTTTTGTTGCATGATGATGAAACTTTTGTGTATTGATTGAAGAAATTTTTGTATGGTTTGAAGCATGCTCCATGAGCATGGTATTCAAGGTTAGATATGTATCTAAAGGGAAAAGGATTTCAGAAAGGGAAGTGCAGGCACCAATCTATACATTAAAGAAAATGGAAACCACATGATCATTGTGGTTGTATATGCGGATGACATAATTTTTGGAGGCAACAAGGACACTCTATGCAAAGACTTTGTTGATCAGATGCAATAACAATTTGAGATGTCAATGCTTGGAGAGTTGTCATACTTTCTTGGTTTGCAAATTTCACAGTAAGATAAAGGGATATTTATCTCTCAAATCAAGTATGTCAAACATATGTTGAAGAAGTTTCAGATGGAAGATAACAAACTAGTAAGTACCTCCATGGTGACTGGTTGCAAGTTGAGAAAGGTTGATGAGTCACCGGTAGTGGATAAGACATTGTATAGATCCACGATTTGAAGTCTATTATATCTTACTGCTTCAAGATTGGATATAGTGCAAGCAGTATGTATGGTGGCAATATTTCAAGTTGCACCCAAACAGTCACATGAAAATGCAGTCAAAAGAATTTTTAGATACCTACAAGGAACACTTAATTATGGACTATGGTATCCTAAGAAAGGAGAATTCACCTTACAAGCCTACACTGATGTTGATTGTGTAGGTTGCATTGATGACCAAAAGAGCATAAGTGGTGGTGCATTCTTCCTAGGTAACCAATTGGTTTCATGGCATAGCAAGAAGCAGGATTCGGTTTCCCTATCTATTATTGAGGAAGAATATATTTTTGTTGCTACATGTTGTTCTCAGGTGTTATCAACAAAGAAGAGCCTCAAGGACATTCAGATAAACATATTTCACCATTTTTCTATCCGGTGTGATAATTCAAGCACAATCAACATATCAAAAAGTTTGGTTATGCACTCAAGGACAAAGCACATTACCATCAAATACCATTTCTCAAGGAAAAGGTGGTAGAGCTAGAAGTTAAGGTATAATATGTCCCTACATCTAAATAAGTGGTTGATATCTTGACAAAGCCTCAACTGGTAAACTCATTTGAGTATCTATGCCACAAGTTAGGTGTGGTTTCACCAGCTTCATGCACTTAAATGTGTATGGAGATCTATGGTTCAGGAAGAGTTCACTAACTTATCTTTTGATTCTTGGACCATTTGATGGATAAAGGGGGATATTTGACCGAGGGGGAGATTGTACTGATTGAGTACATGCAGAGTCTTGTGAACTGATCTACCGAAAATAGGTCAATTTTTTTTTGTTTGTGCCCTTTGTCATTATTGTCAAAGGGGGAGAATGAACCGATGTGATAGTGGATAGTATGAGTGTTGACAACAATGTCAAAGGGGGAGATTATTGGCATTGTATTGTCATTGATGTCAACTGGTATTGGAGTTGTTGTTGGCATGGTATTCTCATGGGTGTTACCGGCATGCAAGCATGAGTATTTTCAACCAATAAACAAGAATAGAGCAGTGTTCAAGCAATCAGTACGGATGATTGAAGAGGATTTAGATGTTGCAGTTCAAAATATATATGCATAAAATTGGCATGAGTCTATGATTTAAACCGCATAAAGTTTGGTGAACCAGAGAGTTCAGTTATAATTGACTAATATGAACTCTGTGAAGAAGATTGAATACTGGTCCAGTATGCAAGAAGGTGTCATATCGATTGGCAAACATGTCCACCATCAAGCAAGCAAGGGACAAGTAGAAATTAGGTGTTGCATCAATCGGTAACCATGCAACAGGTAAGAAAGAAAGACTCCCATCGGATGAAGATGCTTCACCAAATGAAGAGAAGGAATGAAGGGCTATCGAGACAAAAAAGGAAGGGTAAGAAGTGATGAGTTTACCTTCATGGAAAACTGGTTGAGATGAGGTTTGGGCTAATAATGATCCAGCTGACAAAACATAGAAGACCATGGCTTGAAGAGTAACAAGTTAATGGATAATCGGTAGGAAAGAAGACCAGAAGTATAAGGTGTATACCGATAAGGTTTTTTTGGTCAGTGACTGATTCTGAACCGACATAGTGAACTGAGGTGGATGACGAAGAAGATGACACGTAGGATCCAAGTGGCTAATGTATATTGGTTGGTGAAGAGTGTGTCGGTGAGGCAGTTGCCGACTAAGCCTGCATTAAATGAAGACTATGAAATTCATAGATTAAATGCAGAAGGTTGCAGCTCAAGGTAGATTGAAGGACAAAGATTTTATTCTTTGATGTCTTGATTGAAGCAGGACATCTGATCATCTTGTTGACTTGGAGAAGGAAACTATGAGATCATTTAATGTGATTGACAAAAGAAGGGCCGGTGTTTGCTAAAAATAGTAAACATGTATTGGAACAATAATATATGGCAGTGTCATTTGATTTGTTGCAAGTTTTCCATCTCGAAGATGAGATCTGATTTGATTTGTTACAAATTGAGTCAGTGAAGAAAACCCTAGGCACGTGAAAATTGAATTCTATTTTGGCGGGAAAGGTTGAATATAAATATGCAGATTGTAGATCTTACTTAGTGTTGTTGTTGATGTTGGTGAAGTGAAGGTGATTGTTGATAGCAGAAGAGTGATTAGTCTGAGTGTAGGAGAGAAGTATAGAAGTGAATGAGTGTTAGAGAGGTGTAACCGGTAAGAGGGGTTTAACATGTAAGAAACAGAGCAACCGGTGAACTGTCATAGAGTTGATAGTCAAGTGAACCAAGAGTGGTTGAACCAGTAAGAAGGCATTAGAGAGTGAATGAGTGCAGAGTGAGGATCAAAGGAAGTCAAAAAAGATAGAGGTTGACCGGTAAGGGGTCAGAGAGAGTAAACAAACAATTGGTAGGTAAAGAACTCGTGAAATAGAGAAGAGTTAAAATCGATAGAAAATTTTGATTGGTGGTGTTACAAAAACCATTTGTAACAAGGTGCAGATTATTGTATAACCTTTATCTTATTGTATTTCACTAAGTGAGTTCTCAGTGTAGGGGTTGGTGCTCAAAATACTGCAGAGGTTGGTGCTCCTTTGGGTTGGTGCTCCTTGGGTTGGTTCCCTAAAATCTTGTAAAATTGTTATTCCATTGTGAGGCTAGATTGGAGCAGTAGACTCCAGCAGCTTTTCTCACCAAGGTTTTTCCCACATTGGATTTTCCTCATATATCTGGTGTTGTGTGATGCATTTTTTGTGTGTTATTGATTACTAGTGTTCTCATTACATTACCGGTTGCACACACATAGTTTAAAATTGTTTATAATCACTGATTCACCCCCTTCTCAGTGATATCTTGTGTTCTACAAGAAAATGCAGAAAGAAATGTTGAAATTACAAAATAGAAAACAAACTGAAAAGAAATGTTTCTGGTTGATGCAAGATTGTCAAGAACTAGGGATGCTCCTGCATCAACTACTATCATTCAACAAGTTGAATGAAGTAGAGGTTGTATATGTTCCCATCAATTTAGGTGATGGTGTCTTAATTTACTAAGTAAATATAGCATGAATAGAAGAAGTAATAGGGTTGGTGCAGGAAGGAGAACTCTTTCCGAAATCAAAAGACGCAAGGAGTGCGAGGGTAGAGTTCACAACTCCCACTTACAGACCCTTAATGGTGGATAGACAAAGAACTAGAAGGGTTTCTCTACCAGCACATTGGCCTCAAGTAGCTTTGTATGTTATGAAATACATTACATGTGAAGGGTGGTATTCAAACTTGCATTAACCTCATTTTAAGTTACTTAGCCATCTGCGGCATGGCCAGTGAGTTAATATACCTAATTTCTTATACCATCTCATTTCTACAAGTGCTAAGGAGATGCAAAAGAATGAAAATCGCTTTGTTAGACATCATGGACTGGTTAAGCTACTTGTGCAGCGGTCCCTGAGAGATGTTTCACAAATGGAATGGGGTGTATTTAAGGATATACAACAATTTAAGGTTGATGATGCCCCTGTTGCATAATCCGCCTGTTGAAGACGAGGGTTTGTTTGTTTCTAAAGGAGCCGCGGTTATTATGGAAGAAAATATTGAATCGAAACCAATTGAAGAACAACCCTCTACTTCTCTTCAAAGAGATCCACTAGTTTTGCGAAGGAAGGGAAAAGAGTTAGAAATGGGTGAAACAGAGGAAGAATTTATTACCTGGCCGCAAGTAACTCAGATTCCTCCTGCAACCAAGAGGCGTAGGACAAAAATAAAATCTCCTGCAGCCATTCCAAAAGTGTATGTGAGAAGAACACGAAGGGGAACACAAAAGACTCAACCTGTGGGTAATCTAGTAGAGGTTATTGCAGTAGAAACCTCAGAAGAAGGAAGCCCTGTGGAGGATGAAATTCAAGAAAATGTTATGGAGATTCAAGAAAATGTTGTTGAGGATAAACTAGAAAATCTTGCTTTTGTGGCAATACAATTTGAAGAAAATGTTGAAGATGTTCTATAGCAGCCTGAGGAAAATATGGGAGGTATGCCAACTTAGAATGAGGAGTTTATTGAAGAAATCTCATGATATAAGGTAGTACCTATAAGACCTCCTTCATCCCTAAGTATTTTATCTATTGCTTTAACATTTAGACATTGGGAAATAGAGAAGGATAGGTTGTAAGGGATTATTGATAAACAGCAAAAAGAGATAACAAAATTGAAGAATTAGAAGCTAAGGTAGAAATAATTTATGGTATAGTTCCTGAGTTGATGCAATGTAGGGTACCTCCAAGAATGTATGCAGTACATTTTAAAGAGCGATATCTGAACTTCAAATTAAACCGCATTGTTAGGGACCTTAATCCTTCCTTAGAAACACTTGAAGAATTCTTTTCTGCTTATCAAACCTCTCCACCTGCTATGAAAAATTTGCTATGTGAATTATATTTACATAACTATGTTGTACCTTCAGATAGGGAGTGGAATCTTTTATTGTGTATTGGGGATATCCATATCAGAGCTTTAATGTCATAGATCCAAAATGAGATTATCATAGGTCCACAAGCCAAGGAGTATGAAAAATTAGAGCCTGATTGTCCATTGCCATTAAGAAGAGAATCACAAGAACTAAGGGTTCTTTATTATGATTGGCAAAAGTTACTAATAAGAGATGATATTAGTAAAATAGTGCTTCCAATGAGAGAAGAAATTTATCAAGCATATGAGCATTTGGTTCAAACTAGCAGGACAACTGCAATGGAAGGATTAACTCAGTGCTGGAATAATCTATCAGAACATTTAAAACAGGGAGAACCTTACTCACTACAAAATTTTCATGCAGCCATGCAAAGAGCCCCCAGATTCATACAGTTAGGCAGGGAAAAAGCCAACAACTAGCTACCATTGATCTTCCAACCTCTGATCCTTATGTGGACACTCTTGGCATGCCAGCCAACAGAGCAGGATTATGATGTATTCACAGAAGAAGCAACTAGATGGGCCAGGCTGGAAAAAATGAAAGGATTTTATTAGAACTTGGCTTCAGGGGGGACAGGTCAGGGCACTGTTGGTGATTTAAGGGTTACAGCGAGAATCAGAAATTTTCCTTTTGCTGCAGGATCAACAAACTCTTAAAGTTGGGGGGCATGATAAGTTGATACTTTGTCATGTTTTTACCATCAAAACTCTTAGGTTTTTTATATCTTTGGGGTTGCATTGTGGTAGTAAAGTATTGTGAATTGACTATATGTATTCCATGTGTAAACCTGAACTTATGAAATCATGTTTGAACTTTGTCGGTCTATTCCTGCAGCCATGCCAATTTATTCCTACAGCCAACTAGTTTGTTCCTATTGTTATGTGGATTATTTGGGATAATGTTATATGTGAGTTAATGAATGTATTAATTAAGTAAAATACGTATGCATGTCCTTGTATGTTGTTCTTGTTTAGTGCAGATAATAAATAATGTCGCGATGGATGTTCTCCTTTCGCACCTAAGGAATGAGATAACTGGAGATCAAACTGAAGAGGAGCCGAGCGAGCGCAAGATATGGCATAACCAAAGCAGCCATCCATAACTATGGGAGTTTAACTCTAGTGGGAATTGAATTAGAAAAATATTGCTACGACGTACAAAGACTGTAGTTCAGTTTAGATCCACGTTTCCTGCAGCCAAGCTCTAGTTATCTTCTTCATTTGTCAATCATTCGCCTCTTCTTATGGGCGTGATTTGAGTTGTCCATTTTAGTTGACCTTTGCTTTACAATAAGATCTTCCTTTTTTTTAGAAGTTAGACAGAATAGAAAGGAATAGAGCAGAGAATTTTGACAAGCATTCTGGAGTTTTTCTTTTAGAACATGTAATCATTTTCAGGAAGAAATGAATCAAAAATATGTTGTTATGATCTGTTAAAAGTATTTTGTTGGAAGCTTGATATCACTCATCCAAGGGGACCCACTTGGTGAGTGATCCTGTGTTTATGTTCATTGAAATTATTTTTTTTTCCATTAGTTGCAGTACAAATTCATGTCTGGATTGTTCTTGCAGCCACTGGAAATAGATCCACTGACTGTTCATGCAGCCAAGCTAGAACAGAGTGATTTCTGTTATTTACATTAGATCATTCTAGCATAGTTTTTATAAGTTTTCATGTAGCCTTCTATGATTTCCATTCTTTCTTTTCCTTTCTGCATAATGTTAGTTACTGCAGCAATACAGAATAGCCATTGAAGGAGCTTAGTGCATATATAGTGCAGACCCATTTCAAGTTTTACGTCCAAGGGTTGATAACTAATTTAACACTAGCCATGAAAATGGTAACTTTATCAAATGAATGTCCAAACTTCAGATTGAGATTTCAATTAGAGTTATTATTATTATAGTTGGAGTAGATACTAGGCATCGTTCTTCTAGGCTTATATCAAGCCAAGGAACTCCTCCAACTACCTCCTATGCATACAATCAACCAGCTAACCCTTGGAATAACCACATTTCAAAATCTTGTAAGAAAAGTTGCCCAAGACAATAATGCAACTTTGCAACTTTTGTCAACTTTCTACAATTCGGTCTTGCCTTCACACCAAAGGTCAAAAATGAACCTGCCACACATTGCAGACCTCTAAAAACCAACTATACATATAAAATTCTCATGCAAGGCCTTTGACCAATTTGACACACCTTGGGTCATTAAGGCTTATTACATTACCTAGACCTAATCAATAGGCCTTCAAACACACACATTGCATATGATATTCCTAACATAACCATGAATTAAAATGATGTAGACACATATCAAAATGAATTAGACACATGTCTTAGTGCCCCTGCACCATACTTCAAGGCCACTTGAACTTGTGCATACTAATCTATGTGGACCAACCAGAACAAGAGCTCTAGTCGATGAAAGATACTTCATGCCCCTCATTGATGAATTTTCAAGAATGACATGGGTCACTTTCCTATAGGACAAATCTCAAGCATTTGAAAGATTCAATATTTTCCAGAAGATGGTTGAGAGGGAAACTGGATGCAAACTGAAATGTCTAAGATTTGACCAGGGTGGAGAGTTTGATGTTCTTTATTTTGAAAACCTCTATTCCCTCTCTTTTAAAACTGAAAGTTACTGCCTCTGTGTTGCAATGGAAGAGGACAACAAAAAGTTTGAAATAAAAACAACAAGACAAGGTTTCAATTTAGGAAACCTCCTACAAGTTAAGCTTATAAAAGCTTGGGCAGGTGAACCCTTTTATGACTATTTTCTTACAAAAATAGTAAAAGGTTTACAGAAAACCAGTGTATATTCCTATAAACTTTCCTTACTGACTGGTACAACTAAACATAAAAATGAAAGTTGATTTGACTTTTTGAAAAGGACCATAAAATGCACCAAAAAAACCAACAAGAAAACCAGTGCCTTATCCAGGCAATAGAGTCATCTACAACAGACTACAATCTGAGAAAACAAACTCGTACACAAGTCACAAATTAGTGATCTATCAACTCTGTATATGTCTGACATATATAGAGTCCTAACCTATAGCAGACTTCGTCATCAAATCCACACCAGAATACTGATATCAATGACTTTGTTCATAGTACACTTATATTTCCTCCTTGAGAAAAAGACTTAAAACAACTTCATTAAATGCCTAACAAGTCATTCAGATAAACAATCCTTGATTACTTAAATGAAATGAACACCAGTGCAATGACATAGAGACAATACAAGTCTAAGTTTAAATTCTCTGGGCTGTATATTTTATTTCTCCATCAAAAGATTACAAATACATCCTATATGACTCAGAAATTGCTAAGAAAATGGCCTGTATTAATTTTGCTAGAGTTAAGCTACAAAATTTGTCTCCCTTTTCTAAGCAGTCCCAATATTCATTTATAGAGATATGGATGCGACAAGCTTTGGACTTCCCTAGAAAACAAATATTCTTACCCTAATTGTCATTTTCTCAAAAGTTTCATTGTTTTACCATTGAAGTTGAGGGAGAATCATTACTTTCTTTCTGGAACGCATGCTTCTATAATTGACTGGTCATTTAGTTGGAAAACAACCAAAAGGGCAGGTTCCTATTACCCAAAATTTGTTACACAACTAACAGCTTCAAGCTGCAGGTGTATTGTCACGTGCCACAATATCGATTGGTTCCTCCTGAAAAAACACACAACCACACACCTATTTTCTCTGCAAAATCTCCTTGAATACCTCTCTGCAAATTTACACTTAAAACAATGTAACCCTTTTGAAGATTTAAGTTTTGGCACCAACGGACTAGAAAGGCTTTCTTCTGAGTAATTTTCTTTTAGTCACTGATCCACAAAGGTTACAAAACAAGCACTTTCCCATTGCAGTATCACGATATTCATTGGATCACTTCATTATTACTCGGGCTTTGGAGAATAGTCACAACTTAACCGCCAACACATGACAAATTAAAATTAACCACCAAGACTATTGGCAGCATGTCACTGAGTCACAAGGAATAACATTTCAGGCACTTCACAACAGCAGTACAACGATAGTCATTGATAGTCCTAGAATTTTACTTGGGCGCCACTTGTCCACCACCTCACCTTGAGATGGACCCACATTTTTATGTTGGGCCTTCTTTATTGCTAACCTGCGATTGATATAAAACATGCACCTTTCCATTGTGGTATTGCGACGGTCGTTGGATCAGCATCCAACGTGCTCGGCTATTATCTCACCCAGACTGCTCTAAATAGCCAGGCCCGCCACTTGACCTTGGTTTTATACCCTCTACTCCGCCACGTGTCACCTTAGGCTTTGGCTAGCAGATCCACCTATTCGTCAACTCACTCACCATGTCAGCACCGTCGGACCCACCTTAGGCTTTGGCTCCACTTAGTCGCCCTGTCACGATGGATATTCTAACAAGCAGTTTCCCATCATGACCTAGTGACCAACGTTGAATCTTCTCCGATCGTTGTCCAATTTTCTCATCTTAAGGGATCATTAACATGCCTTGGCCGCTTTCTTTTAGTGGGCCCCACCACTTAGTCTCTATGTCGTGACAAATAACCATCAGGCTACTTTATTTTACGATATAGCAATAGTCATTGATCATTTTGAACTGACCATTTGATCTTTTAAAAAAATTATGAAATTAGCCAGCACCGCTTAACTGTCTTCCTTAACTACTTGCATTAACTTTTGCCTAGGCCCACCGCTAGTGGTTTTTCATTGGGTCACAAGAAATAACCATCACGCACCTTTATGTCATGGTCTCACGACAACCATCAGATCTTCCTCTCGACCATCTAATTTTCCTTGGACTTTCTCAACTTTTACCTTGCCTGAGCGGTTCTCTTCTCACGGGCCCCACCACTTGGTCACTGATCCGCGAAGAATAATGGTTGAGCAACTTTGTATAGCGGCTCACCGACCACCATTAGATCAATAGGTACTCATCTAGCCTTTAGGGACCCCGACAGATATAAGGAAAGACTTAGGACTTAGGAAAATATGCAAAATATTTAAAAAATAAAGGAACCCGCCTAAGCCTAAAACATAAAGTGGCCTCCCTTTTGATGATGCGGTGACCCTTCCACTTAAGTGGAAAAAGGTAATGGGCAAATAAAAGATTTGGAGAAAAAGTGACACAAAGGTTTATTTTTTTCAAATATTTTTTGAATGCCCAAAACCCCTAAACCCTTAGATTTTCTTTGAACTTTGACAGACCCCAACAGCTAAAACGCAAGATTTTCAACATATTTAAAATAGTGATAACAACGGCTCTAATTGGGGATGGTTGGATGCAAGACCAACACAAGAATTTGGCAAAAACTCTAGAATGCAGACCAACAAAACCCTAACAAAAGAAAACAGAATAAACAAAAGAAAACCTAACCTACTTTGCATGGAAAAACTCATGAGAAATATTGTTTCAGAAACTATCCATGCACTGGCAGTTCTTGTAACTCACCATTAAATGTTTGAAGGAAATAGGAATCTTTTCCATTGACATAAAAAATTATCAGAGGGCCTATCCATAGCGATTCAAATTTCTTATGCTTGCCTTTGTCTTGATCTCTTGCATTCCATTGCAACACCATATCACCAATCTGGAATTTTCTTATACTAGTCCTTTTATCAAAAAGGTACTTTGATTGTAATTGAAGTTTCATATTCCTTTTATGTGTTGCAGCCCTCATTTCCTCCAATGCTACTAACTGAATCATTCTTTCTTCCATGGGCTCAGACATTTCTAATTCTTCAATCTGCAAAAATTTGTAAACTGGAAGCAACTTATTCATAGGTAATTTAGCTTTCACTCCATAAACCAGCTGAAAAGGGGATGTACCAATGGCCTTTTTTTGCAATCACCTTGTCAGCCCATAAAGCTAGCCTAAGCTTTTGATCCCAGGACCTTTTATTTCCCTCTAGGATCTTCTTGATAATATTGAGGAGACTTTTATTACATGATTCTACCTAGCCATTTCCCTATGGGTGGTATGGTGAAGAGTATGACATAATAATCCCATAATTAGCACAAAACTCTACAAACTCCTCAGACCTGAAGCACATGTCATTGTCCATGACCATTTTAGTAGGCACACCAAACCTTGTTATTATATTATCCATCAAAAAATTGATGACCACTTTACTAGTGGCATGTTTGGTAGGTGTGGCTTCAATCCACTTGGTGAAATAATTTGTAGCCATCAGGAGCCATCTATGACCCCTGCTTGATTTTTCTATTATCTCTCCAATAAAATCAATGCCCCATTGAACAAAAGGGGCTTCAACTATAACAAAATTCAAAGGCAAAGCACCAACATACTTTAGTTTAGAAGAAAACCTTTGACAAGGATCACATTTTTTAACATACTTATGAGCATCCTTGAACAAAGTCGGCCAATAATACCCTACTCTAATTATCCTACCAGCAGTAGTCTTAGTTGAATAGTGGCCTCTGCAAACCCCATTGTGCATCTCTTTCAGAACCTTCTCAGCTTGGAATTCATCCAGAGAAACCAATAGCATCCCATCAATGTTCCTCCAATAGAGGTCTCCCTGAAAAAGAACATATTTATGTGATTTTAACTTTAATGTTCTCTTCTGGTTGTGTGTCATACCTTCTGGACATGATGCATTCTTCAATAAGTATACTATATCTAAATATCGTGGTTGCCTCTCAATACTACTAACCATAACCTCTTCAATCTCAACATTATTTATATCAATATCCTCAAAATTTGTCTCAGTCATTAACTTGGCTAAGCCTAGACCTCTTACCAGCTTCGTTATTTTGATCTCAAGATCAAATTCTTGTATTATGCTTATCCATCTGCATCTTTTTTCAATTACTCCAGACTGGGACAAGATATCCTTAATAGTTGCATGTGGAACATAAGCAATAATTTGGGCTTTTACCAGATAAGGCCTAAATACTTTAACAGCCTTGAATAGAGCATACACTTGTTCATACCCTTCACCATCTTTTTGTAATAGGACCACTACTATAGTATGATATGAAGCAAAAGAAAATAGTGAAAAAGGCTTACTATAGTCAGGGGACTTAAGCACTGGGGCTTCCAGAATAGCTTGTTTAATCTTATCAAATACTAGTGTTACCTCTTCATTCCAAACAAACTTGGCATCCTTCTTCAAAAGCTTCACAATGGGCTTAACAATTTTAGCAAAATTTGTAATAAATCTCCTGACAAGGTTTACTTTACCTAGAAAAGATTGAATTCCTTTAATATTTTTTGGTTGAAGCACCCTATTGATAGCCTCAATTCTTTCAGGGTCAATTTTGACTCCCTCCTTAGATACAATGTGCCCTAGTAACTTTCCTTCAATTACAACAAAGTGGCATTTCTTTGGATTTAAAGATACACCAAACTCCAAGGCCTTGCAAAATATTTTTTTCCAAATGACCACAATGGTCATCTGCCTTCTTTGAGAAACATGTCAGATCATCCTGGTAAACAACCATTATAATATTAACAAATTCCTTGAAGGCTACATGCATAGCCCTCTGAAAAGTTGCACCAGCATTCTTCAAACCAAATGGCATTCTTACATACACATAGGTTCCCCAAGGGGTAGTAAAAGCAGTCTTAAACTGTTCAAACTCTTTCACTAATACTTGGTTGTAACCAGAAAATCCATCCATCATTAACAGTAAATTGCAACCAGTTACCCTTTGTAACATAGCTTCCATGTTTGGGGATGAATAATTGTCTTTAAGGGAAGCAACATTCAAGCTCCTAAAATACACACAAAGCCTTATGTCCCCATTCTTTTTTTGACAGGCACTAGATTTGATACCCATGAAGAATTCCTTATAGGCTTTATAATACCCCATTCTCTCAATTTAATCAGCTCTTGTTGCATCTTGGGTTCTAGGAGGGGGTTAATGGGTCTTTTCTTTTGTCTAAAAGTCTTAGCATTAGGATGCAGAGGTATTTCATGTTGAAATAAGTCTTGTCTATATGCCTTCAAATCCTCATAGGAACAAGCAAAAACATGTTTGTACTTCCTTAGAAATTAAGTAGGTTAGTCTTAATATAGGGAAACAAGTTTCTCCCGATATACACTAACTTAGGGGAAGATTCAGTCCCCAAGTTTACCTCTTCCAACTCCTCCAACTTTGTAGATGACACTTGATGTAAGTGACCATCACTATAACTGAATATACCCTCTAGTTCAACTAGTCCCCTGGGTATTTCATTTGTCTCTAATTGCACTATGTCACTTCCAAAAATTGTTTCATGTCCATGTACTACCTCCACCAATGCATTACAATCAATCTTTTGACCTTCATAGTCATCTATGCATTGTACAAATCTAAGGATGTCTTCATCATCCTCAAAAAATTGCCCATTGTACACATTATCTAGGATGGCTGGTCTGGCTTTGGTCTCAATTATTGAAACTCCAGTCAATGTTACATCATCATTCTTTAATGCAACATTGGCTATAAAATCTGCCATAATGTTCTTAGACCTTTCAATCCAATCAATGAAAAATGAATCAAAGTGTTCAATGACATCCCAAATAGCATGCTTGTACCTTTTTAACTTGTCATTTTTAGATGCATACCTTGACCTTATCTGAGACACTACAAGTTCAAAGTCTCCATAAACCCTTAACAACTTGATCCCATATTTTTTAGCAATTTCTAGGCCTAATAATAGAGCTTCATACTCAGCTATGTTATTTGTACATTGGAATGCTAACAAAAAAGAATACTTGAAGGTAATACCTGATGGGGAAATAAAGAGCACTCCTGCTCCAGACCCTTCTTTAGAGCAAGCTCTATCAAAATACATCTTCCATGAGCCTTCTTTTTGGGATTTCATCTCATCAACAATAGGATCAATATTCTTCAACTAAGGTTGAATGGATTCAATCCTGAAGTTATCAAGATCTACATCTATCATGCAATTAAGCATGTTTGGGTCTATTTTTTCAATAACCACTGGGGCACAAGGTTCTCTGTACAATTTTACTGAATCCCCATTCACTGGGATAGTTGCATATGATAAATCTAGTTGAAGATGTCCTCCAACAGCAGCAACTCATTGTCTAGACAGAAGCATACCATAATGGGGTTGTGTCTATGACTATTACATCCATTTTATAAGTAGCTTCAGGGAATGCTGCTATTTTTAAACGACAAGATTGAAGGATTGATGATAAATCGATTGCCAGTTGACAAGATTGATAAGAGGACAATGATTGATGACAAATCGATCGCAAGATTGACAGGAGGACAAAACCCTAATTAGGATTGACGATGTCCAAAATGATGACAAATAAGCACGCACATTGATGCAATAGGATAAGATCGATTAAAATCATGACTGGATAGTGTTGTCGACAAGACCAAATTTGAGAGCGAGATAAAGGAAGAATGTAGAAGAATGACTCGATGTTCGCAAATGATAAAAACCAAGTACGAATCATAAGAGAAATGTTAATGTGACGCACAACCTAAAATGAGGCAATGCACAAATGTTAAAGTATGACTCCGCAAGCGTTGACCATTTTTAGGTGTCTACATTTTGCCCCTCTTTGAGACAATGCAATTTTAAGCATTGTTTCAAAGAACAATAATGAAAATGCCCCAGACAATGACAATGACATATGCATGCCCCCTTGAGGAATTGGCCGAAAACATGCAGAAAATAGGCCAATTGATCGATAAAAAGGATAGGATCGAACGGACTGACAATCGGATACTAGATGCATGAAGGACAAGCAATTGAAGATGCAAAAGACCGCGACCACATAAGATGAAGAGAGTGCACGCCCATCTATGCACTGACAAAGGTCTATAAATGAGACCAAGAGAGGGAAAATTGCTCATTTGCACTAGACAAAGAGGAGGATTTGTTGCTCTGGACAAGGACACTTGCAGATAGATGGCAAACATTCCAATGGCAGATCACCTCGGGGAACATGTACACACATTCAGATGACCGGATGACGCAGGAGCAGCGGTATGGATCTCAAATACCCATGTTTTCAATTTGATGAATTTTGATTGCTTGCGGGACATTGCGGGGCCCACAGAAAATCCAGAAACTGACTTCTGCGCTTGTGTAAGGCGAATCCTGCGCTTGTGTGAGGTCTTCTATGCTTGTGTAGGGGGACACAGGTGCAGGTTACCTGACACAGGTGCAGGTTACCTTACACAGGTGCAATTGTGCAATGCAAACCCTAATTTTGGTCAAAATGACATGCCAATGATCCGGAAAAAGGGGACAAGGGTAGGATAGGTCAAATTAGATGAAAAACACCCTGATTAGACATGAAAAAGAGGAAATGCAACCCGTAGGAGCAAACCCTAAAACTGAGAAAATTTGCCCCAATTGTGATGCAGAGTCGACAGTAACCGTTGATCACACGGGAAAACCGACCAGATTGCTTTATGCTACGACATAGACTTAGGAGCACAGAGAGAGATACCTTAGTAGGACTTGGGATATACTATGTCACATTCATGCCCGAGATTAGGGCAAACACAAGACTGCTTACCGCATTGGCAGAGCGATGGCATTCAGAGACTTCCTCCTTCCATCTGGCGACTGGAGAGGTGATGGTGACACTGGAGGATGTATGGCGTATCCTCTACATTCTGATTCATGGAGAGATGATAGAGTATGACCCAATGACAGGGAGAGACGCATTGTGTAGATTGTTTGAGTTCGACGCAGATGATCTGGATATTGTCGAGAGGGAGATTGGCTAGGAGACTATGGCATCAGAGTATGATCGACGATATGTGGTGATAGCCATGGTGATAGCATGTCTACTGGCAGGAGACAGACGAGGACATGGATTCCCTATTGGATGGGGAAGAGTGCTGGAGCGGATGGTGACAGAGGGGACAGTGTACGCATGGGGACCATGTGTACTGGCTATGCTGTATTTTCAGCTGCATCAGATAGCATATCAGGGAGTTCAGACTTTGAGTTGTGGAGTTACATTGCTACAGGTATGGGCATTTGAGCACATGGCCATATGTCGACTGATTACAGATAGACAGGTAGTACCACACCGACCATATGTGTATTGCTATGGGGGAGCACTGAGACAGGGTCCTTTTGGATATATATTGTACTGGCGACATGAGCTAGACCGACTGAGAGAGTTCATATGGAGGCCATATCGTGATTGCTCAGGATGGTCAGATGACAGTGAGGAGTTACCATATTGTAGATAGGAGAGGTACCTGATTGGGCAACCAGTGAATCGCCAGAGAGTGATTGAGTTGTACCTGCCAGAGAGAGTCAGACGACAGTTTGGAGAGAGGCAGGATGTACCCAAGAGGACTACACACTTTGCCCGATCTCACAGAGAGACGAGTCAGTGGGGGAGTATGATTTAGCCACACCTAGCATATGTGGACTTCTCATAGCTACAGCAGAGACAGTGGGATTGGAGATTAGATGTGGTAGACGTCAGGGCGACAGATGAGTATGAGAGATGGTTTGCACGATGGTGGCCAGTGCCATTGACAGATCCGGATATTCCAGTGCCGAGGAGACAGGAAGACTTCCCACTCACAAGAGAGGAGGAGGGAGATGATGAGGACGAGGAGGAGGAGGGTGGGGATGAGGATGATGGGGATGAGGATGATGGAGACGAGGATGAGGATGATGGGGATGATGAGGACAGAGATGAGGATGGTGGGGATGATGACGAAGATGAGGATGGGGAGCAGGAGGCATTACAGGACATTCCCATAGAGCCAGAGACAACTAGGACAAAGGAGATGGAGATATTCAGGGCTACCATAGCGAGTCAGCAGGATCACATTGAGACTTTAGAGAGACAACAGGATCAGTTCAGAGCGGAGATAGCTAGACTCACAGTGGCTCGAGATGCAGCGATTGCTTAGGCACAGCGAGAGGAACAGAGAGTCACTGAGTATATTGGGTCGATTCGGGATGCCAGTGTACGGGAGCTAGGACAAATGCTGGTAGAGACCGGAGAGGAGATATGCCATTGGAGGTCACTATATGAGAGTGCAGTTCCACCAGAGCAGAGAGCACCTTCATATCGGGCACGATCGAGGACAGAGAGCAGGGCACGCTCTCGGAGGTCATTAAGCAGCATGGGGGTGAGTGGACCGATGAGACCACCACAGCCAGGACCAGGAGGGACATCATCCGCAAGACCTTGCAAGGATGAGGAGGACCGAGGGAGCACCCAGTGACAGAGGCACGTGCTCCTTAGACAGACAGTGGACATTATGTAGTTTGACATTTTGTAGTCAGCCTGCGGGCCATACTTAGGACAGATAGTCCGATTTTGTACTCCGATATTATTGTGACATATAATATGATATGCATCAATATGATGAGATGCAAATGACTTATGTGATTTTCCCTGTATGGATGACTTATGCACTATTTATGTACCATTGTGGAATATGTATGGATGTATATATTTTTTTGCTTATGCGTTTTTGATGCATTTATAATATGAAATGGATAAGATGCTTGATGTGATGCTCGATGTGATGCAAATGTATTAACCAAATGGATGCAGGATGCAGCATATGTGTGCAGGGAAATCGGAGCACTAAACCAAACTGACGGAAGAAATGTTAGTAAGAAGAAAATGAGACAAAAGACAGTTAAAGATGAAGAAAAATTGCTTTCAGTAATGCACTTTGTAGGTGAGAACCTTTATTTTTATGTAGCAAAATGGATGCGTAGCATCATGGCATTGAAGGCCAGAGCTGAAATGCAACCCTTTTTGCGAAAGACAGACACATCATAGACAAACAACAATCACAATCAAGAAAAGGACCATGATCCATCTCAGTCACTCTAAATCACTCAATGACATCATCGAGCAACATAGGAACATGACCAAAGCTAAAGATAAATCAATAAAAAGATAAGATGCACAAATTCCAACAAATCAAACAAACACCTTGATCTTCATTGTCAAAAGTTGAAAGTGCTGATAGGACAATCATGTTGTCTGGTTTCAGGACATGCGGTACCCCGTCTAAGACAGGACACAATCTGGTTTTGAGTATACCACACCCTGTATAAGACCCATGATAGTGGAGACAAGGACAAATGATATTGATGTTAACGTTCAATTGATATGACAATGTTGATCAGTTTGAATGTCTGGTTTGATTGAAAAGTTTATCTATTTAAGCATGATTTCATTAAAAGCGCACTGTATGATTGCGTGTCGTTGGAGGGATGCTCAGTGATTTGTCTTATGCACAAAAGGGATCATTTGTTGCAAAATGCGTGTTTTTGGATTTTAATGTTTTAAAAAAAAAATTGTTTGTTTTTTCAGGACTTTTTATGACTTTTTAGGGATTATCTCAGGATGTTTTTCAATTTTTTTTAATTTATTTCAGGGCATTTTTCATTTTTTATGATATTTTTTCAGGACATTTTTCAATTTTTATGATCTTTTTTCAGGACATTTTTCAATTTTTATGATCTTTTTTAAGGACATTTTCCAATTTTTTAGAATTATTTCAGGACATTTTTTAATGTTTTATGATTATTTCAGGACATTTTTCAAATTTTTATGATTATTTTTTTTTTTGGTTTTTAATGACTTTGCCCCCAGTGTCTAGCAAGGCAAGGAATATGACAGGTGAATAAATAGGCTTTTTGAAATGTTGGCGGATAGAGGGAAAACAAAGGCCTTTTATCATGGAGACAACGCGGATGCAATTTTCAAGAGCTATTGCGTGATGGGACAAGAGACTGGATATGGCAATGTAAATCAGTGACATGGCACGAGGGACATGTCAAGAGGTTTTTGAAACTATGTTTAAATTTTGCGTCCTTATGTCAAATCAAGATCAAGGAATGAAAACGAGTGTATGGATAGTGATAAGATATGGATAGGATAAGCAAGACCAAGAATGGATAAGGGACATGGACTGAAGGTTGGGATTGGCTAAGGGATAGTGGCAGAAAGTTGCAATAAGACAGGGAATATGGATGAAAGGTTGCAATAAGCAAATGGATAAATGACCAAAAGCTATGATAGACTAAAAGCTGCAAACAAGATACATGATGCTCATGAAGATCCTCAGCCTTGTCAAGATCAAAGGTGGAAAGGGAAATGGACATGAGGGACAATAGGATATGAAGGGTAATGACATGGTATGATAGGATAATGGAAGGATGAAACTTGCCCCCAAGTGTGGTATGCAAGAAGTTCATAGATTATGCATGACGCCTGTTTGCCAGGTTTTCATCACGGTACTTGCCCAAGGTGCCTGTTTGCTAGGTTTTCACCAGTGGACGAATTATTTTTCTTTACTTTTGTTTCTTTTGTCTTTTTTTTCACTTTTTTTTTTGGATTTTGACTTTTTCAATAGAAGATGGACACATAATAGGGGATGGAAGGAGGACTCAAGCATCTTTTTGTTTGGATGGTAACTTGAAATAAATGGACCATGACCTTTAAAAATATGCTCAAAGACATTGGTAGGATAAGGACATGGAAAATGAGATGAAACTAAGGCGAGGATTTATTCAAAGGATTGGATCAAAGGGATGGAAGGATGAAAAATATGCATTGGATATTGGATAGGGTACTGGAAGAATTGGGCTTCGGTGGATGGAAATGAAGGCAAGATCGACATTGGCACACACCTTGAGGGGTGATGGACTGATGGAGGAACAATGGATCTCAGACTATGAGATTTGGATGGAGGAATAGCTTGGGATTTTGGGACATAAGGGCCCAAAATGGATGAAGAAGGTGATGGAGGAACAAATTTGAGAGGGTTGGATGGAGGAATAGCAACTTTGGATGCCAAGTTGGATGTTTCTTTAGGCTTTTGCGCTTCAAGGAGCCGCTTAGGGATCCACATGTTTTTTTATTTTTCATGCTTTTGTGGTTCCTTGGAGTGCATTGCTTGCACAAGGGATTTAGGAACCCATATATATTTTGACTTTGCTTAATTTTTCTCAGTGGGCCTTTGTGGCCTTTTGGATATTTCTTTTTCTTTATAGATCATATTGTTCTTTGTTTTGACATGTCGATTATATTGGACATGTTGATCCTTGAATACATGTGGATTTTTTGACTTATGACTTTTATACTTGGCATCCAAATTGCTTGGAGGGGGAAAAGAATGCATGGATGGATATGAATGAAATGGAGTTCTTTTGGATGGATGGAATTTACTCAAGGATGTGTGCCTTTTTTGACCTTGCATAGAGGACGAAGGGATATAAGGACCTAAGATGGATGGAAGGTATGATGGGGAAGGGATATGTTTGGATTGTGATGGAGGGATACCAACATCTTGAGAGTGATTTGTGTAGACATGACCCTTAAGATATTATTTGATATGAAGTGATTCTTGCTTATGAAGATCTACTCCTTTGCCTTTATGAATATCTTGACTTGTAGGATACTCTTTGCTTTGAGAAGAAGACGCGAGTCCATTATGAGGTGGATATGATATGAGAGAAATAATGAGATCTTGAAGTGGATCGGATTGCACCAAAGTAGAAGAACCCATTATGCATGTCAAGGGTTCATGAACATCTTGCACTGACACATTAGAATCATGAAGGGGATTAGGATCATGAGGAGGACTAGGATTGTGTAGTGGACATAGTTCAATGACAGGCTCTTCAAGAGATGGAATGGGAGGAATAATGGGATCATCAAAAGAAATGGGATCTTGGAGTGTATATGGAGCATTAGGACAAGGAGATGGAGGAACAAGTGGATCTTGTGGAGGATTTAAAGGCATAATTTGATCTTGACAAGGAGGAAGATCATTGGAATCCTCTTTAAAGGTGCTTTGCTCTTGACTTTTAATGGGATCATCGGAAAGGATGGAAGGAATATCTTGATCTTTCTTAGGAAGTGGAATGTTAATGGGATTTGAAAGGACATTTTTTTCATGAAATGGAAGGGGATCATTTGGGATTGGATGGACTAGGATATCTTGATCTTGCTCGAGGAATGGAGTGTCAATAGGACTTTGGATAGGATGGACAAGAATAGGGGAATCATCGTGAGTGTCTGGGAACATGGGGTCTTGGTCAACAATTGGATAGGATGATAAGGTTTCAAGATCTTGATCTTCATCTATTTCAAGACACGTTTCTTCATGCTCTAAATTATCCTCTTGACATGAGGTTGGACTTTGGATATGCATGGGGGATTCTGACAAGGAATCAATATTTTGGGATGAAGGAAATGCACTTTGAACATTTGTGATGGATTTTGGCAAGGAATCAATGCTTAAACATGAGGAAGAGGGACTTTGAATGGGGTCCTCTAAAATAGGTAATGGCAATAAAGTGCATGGTGGCATTGGGTCTTGTATTTCTGAAACATGACAAGGATGTGCATCATGAATTGGATTATCCTGGCAATCAATTATGGATAGCCCTTGGCTAATTGCATCCTTGGGTGTATTGTTTGATGAGGATAATATGGAAGGTTCTTGTGAAACTTCTAGAGGTGTAGGGATAGATGCCACTGGAGAGTCAATTTGTTTGCAAGGGGATGAGGCATTGCTAGACATAAGTGTATTATCTTGATCTTCCTCAAAGAACTCACTTGGTAATTTCCTTAAGAGCATTGCAATAAAGCCACCTTTCTTTTGAGGTTTTGACATGATTGGATCTGGAATTTGAACTTGTTTTTGGTTTGATGTCATGTTTTGATATTGGACTTGGTTCAATTGTTCTGACATGTTTGAAACTTGGGTTGGTGTGTGTTGCAACCTTTGTTTTTGAATGTTTGGTTGGTGTTGTTGACATTGATATTCCACCATTGGTTGAATTATTTGTTGACATTGTATAGTTTGTTGGACATATTGTTGAAATTGGACCATTGGTTGTATTGGTTGTATATGTTGAACAATTGGTTGAACCATTGGTTGTATTGGTTGAAAATCTGATTGATAGTAAACACCTTCTTGTTCTTGTTGTGGAGGCACATAATGTTAAAATTGATGTTGTCTCTTTTCTTGAAATTGTTTCATCATCTCTATTTGGGAGAGGAGAGCTGGTATGTCTGATTGTTCAAGAAGAGATCTTACATCAATTGGCTCAATCTTTGGATTTCGACCTAGAAATTTTTGAAACGTTTTGGACATTTGTGATCTATTCTTCTCAATGTTTTTCACTCTTTGTTCCAAAATCTCATTTTCTTGAGCTAGCTTCTCCTCTAGTTTTTGTATTTGGAGACTTGTTTCATCATAAAGAGTTTGATCGATATTGCCTTGTTGTTGGGTTGGATATAATTGTGATTGCATTGTCGGTTGATATGTCAAACTTTGTTGCATCATTGGTGCTTGGAACCTTGTTTCAATAGACATGTCACTATGCAAATGCAATATTTTTGGAATTTTTTCAAGGATAATGTATGATATGCAACTAAATGCAACCTAAATAGATGAAAATGCAATCTATGGCAAGAATGCAGTCTATGTTTTTGGTTGTTTTTCAAGATTTTGACAAACTCTTTTGAATGCAAATCTAAGAGAGGGACCCTTAGGAAATTGGAATGATATCTAGACCTCAAAGGACAAAAGGACTTAAGTGACAAAAGGACAAAATGACAAAGTCTCCCCTATATGCTTGGATACTAAGCTAGGTTTGACAAAATGATATTGATGACAAAAGGACAAAAGATTTAATAAGGTCTAGACTTCCTAACAATGACTTAGGGTTGCATCAAAGATTTGGATTACTCAAGTATGACAAAACCTATTTTTGACACTATATGCAAAGGGACAATTAGTATGCAAGTGGCCTTAATATGATATGATAATGACCTAAGCTTAATGAAGAGACCTAGGGTAAGCAATGTATGACAATGGTATGACTCTAATGCAAGAGGACACATGCAAATGGATGACCCTTATTGATATGCAAAGGAGTATGACTTAGGTGAAACCTAACCTTGGTAGTTGACAATGAACTTTGCAAAATGCAACCTAGGATGAACCTAAATGTAAGTGACATGCTTGTTGAGATAAGATTTTGAACAATGTTTGCTAACCATGTTTGAAGATGAGCTTTGAAACCTTGTTGAACCTTTGTTGGATGAATGTCTCTTGTGTTTAATCTTATGCTTTGAATCAATTTGTTTTGCTTTTGAAATGGGATGCAATTCAACTTTTGACAAGCAAAGAATACAAGATATTGC
This sequence comes from Cryptomeria japonica, assembly GCF_030272615.1. Classification (NCBI taxonomy): domain Eukaryota; kingdom Viridiplantae; phylum Streptophyta; class Pinopsida; order Cupressales; family Cupressaceae; genus Cryptomeria; species Cryptomeria japonica. Next base: position 575,172,817 of record NC_081411.1, on the reverse strand, counting down.
AACTTAGACTCAAGACAATCATGCTCATTTCCACATTTCTTATGGTAGGCAAAGACATTAGGTACTTGAGAGGTAGACTCATTATGAGATTCAAGGAGAATACATAGATGCTTGACCCCACGGGCTCCCCTCCACGGCACTCACTTCTCAGGGCAGCCAAGCATCAGTCCCCATGGAAATCTCCCCATGGTGAACTTAGTATCTCTTCCAAGTATCCGAATTTGTCCTTCTCAAGCAACTAGAAGGGTTTTTGGCCTCTAAAATCAAGGTGTGTAGTAAGGATTTCTGTTAAGCGTTACTCCTTGATGTCATGCAAGCGTGATTGAGACATTAAGCCCATCAAGATATCAAACAAATGTAGTTGCACAAGCACGATTTAGACCAAGAGGCCCTACTTAGATGTTGATATGAGAAAGAGTTCAAGGGTCATCACTTCCCAAGTAACTGCAATTCCCACGTAACACTTCCTTCAAAGCTTTCGCTCATCGGGTATTTTTTTATAGTGAGTTAGAATGCCAAGGAATTCTAGCTGTACTCACTTTGGGTCGTTCCCTTCTCACGATTATCACTTGCTTGCAAAAGCAAAGTGGTCGGGAAGGCAGGCCCTCTAAAGGAGACACACAATCAAAGACAAAAGCATGGTATCGAAGATCTGGATTTCTGATCACCCTAAAAGGATGAGAGAATACTCTCCTACTCCAATGTCACACTCAACAATCAAATCAAGCATAGATTCATTCCATCCTACTTAAAAATCACTAGGTGCCTAAAAACATTTAAAGACAAACACCAAGTTTAGTTGTTTCTCCAAGGCAACCTGCAAAACCCAAGTTAGGAGTTTGATTTGTTGTCTTTGACTATTGATTCTACATAACACATGTTAGTAGTTTGATTTATTGTCTTTTCCATGCATATGCCAAGATTCTGCACAGATAATTAGTACCAAAATCCAAAGCACAGAAAATAGAATGCAAAAACTAAACAAATTTCAAATAAAACACTGCATTTTTACCCCTGTTCTAGACTTTACACAGGCGCAGAACTCAGGACACAGGCGTAGAATGCAGGACACAAGCGCAGAATGTCTTCTACACAGACGCAGAATGCTCAACACAGGCACAGGTTGCTCAACACAGGCGCAGAAGTCTCCAGAAAACCCTACACGACCCTGTTTTTGGGTTTTTGGCCTACAAAATCAACTTGAAAGCACTCAAAGACACAATAAAGGGATTAGATGGTTAGTGTTCACATCGGGTTCACCAATTAATGTACGTTAGGAAATAGGAAATCATCACAAAACAAGATAAACATAATAGCTCAATCACAAATGCATTCATTGCAATGATCTATCCTAAACAACACTCAATAGAGACATGAAATAAAAACATTCAAAAGCAAAGACATATGCAAACCAATAGCAGATTTGAATGTTCCTTCATGTGGCTCCATTGTTCTTCTTTCCTCTTCAAATGGTTTGGTTGTGGATCTCACCTACAAGTGCACACACACAATTGAAAGCAAGTAGACGAGATTTTTTATCAAGAGTACTAGAAGCATAAATTCGATAGTCTGATTACCAATTAGCTTTGATTGATGAAGATCATCCAATTTATAGAAGAATTGGAGAGATGACAAGATTAGCATGATTTAATTCAAATGGAAATTGCAAATCAATTATGTCAATTATGACAAATTATGCACTTTCTATGCAAAATTTGTTGATTGATAATTTATGACAAATTATGACAACTTCTATGTCAAAATTGATTGATTGTCAATTATGACAAATTGACATGTCATTTCCATGAATTTAGGAGAGAAATAGGAGGAAATTAAAATTAGGAATTAGAAAATGAGGAAATTAGGAATTAGGTAAATTAATTAATAATTTGTCATTTATTAATTAATTCACAAAGAGGAATAATTAGCCAATTAAATGAACATTTAATTGCAATGAGAAGACTTAGGATAAATAAATAATTTATTAATCCTAAAGGAGGAAATGACAAAACAAGGTTAAATGATTAAATCATAAAACCCTAGAAGATGAATTAGCAATGCAAGAATGACAATTAGGTCTTGATGAAAGATAATTGACTCGATCATGATTTGATTGAGAAAAGGTGCCAATTGACGAGGAACAATGACTAATTGATCCAAATTGACATATTTCAGACAGACAACGATCGATGACAAATCGATCGCCAAATGACAAGATCGATGACAAAATAAATTGCAAAACGACAATATTGAAAATGACCACGATCAATGACGAATTGATCGCAAAATGACAAGATCGAACATGACAACGACCGATGACAAATCAATCGTTAAACGACAAGATTGAAGGATTGATGATAAATCGATCGCTAGATGACAAGATTGATAAGAGGACAATGATCGATGACAAATCGATCGCAAGATTGACAGGAGGACAAAACCCTAATTAGGATTGACGATGTCCAAAATGATGACAAATAAGCACGCACATTGATGCAATAGGATAAGATCGATTAAAATCATGACTGGATAGTGTTGTCGACAAGACCAAATTCGAGAGCGAGATAAAGGAAGAATGTAGAAGAATGACTCGATGTTCGCAAATGATAAAAACCAAGTACGAATCATAGGAGAAATGTTAATGCGACGCACAACCTAAAATGAGGCAATGCACAAATGTTAAAGTATGACTCCGCAAGCGTTGACCATTTTTAGGTGTCTACAAGGTTCACCCTCATTTCTCATGGATTCATTTAGATCTTGAGCCACAACACACTAATAGGGGGAATGTGGCCCATCACATGCCATACACCAAGGGGTATTCTCCATATTATGTACACTTCCTCCCTTTAAAGGATCAGGGGTGTCCTGATTTTGTGTGCTTTTTGATCTATCTTGCACAAGCTTGCCATCTTTCCATGCAGTGTTATATGGCATGTCATGCAATCTAGCAGGTCTATCTTGCTAGTTGTAGTGAGACTTCTCAGGTTTACTTACTTTAGTAGTAAGATCCTTAACAAAAGTTATTAATTTCTCTATTTTATCCTCTTCTTAAGAGGATTTATTTTGTTGTGGTTTTTGTTCCTCCCACAATCTTCCATCGGTCCTTCTTCCCACTTTACCTGATGCTTTTCTATTACTCTCTACATTAATTGCAATTCTAAAAGCATCTCTTAAACTATATGGGTTTTAATCTCTAAGAATGTAAGCCATCTTAGGATCAAAGGCATTGTAATAAGTGGTTAGACATACATTCTCATCTAACCTCATACATTGAAGGAGCCTATGCCTTGCCTTTTGAAACCATGCATTAAAATCTGTAATAGCCTCATTATCAGACTTCCTTATATTGTTAAATTCATTGAGCATGAAGCTCACATTTGTATTATCTCCATATTTCTCTTTGAAGCAATTCTTGAATTCCTCCCAAGAACTAATGCTATCTACAGGTAACCCACTATACCAATCTCTAGCATCCTCAATCAAAGATTGCACAAACAGCTTCATGATGACATCATCATCACCAATTTCATAGTCATTAATCATGTCACCAAAAGATTTCAGATACTCTTCAGAACTGATAGCATTGTTCCTAGCAAACTTCTAGAGTCTATCCCTCATTTCAATAGGGACACGGTTTGGATATCCTGGAATTCCATCAAAATACAACTGCTTATACAACTCAACATTTATAGGTCTCCTTTTAAACTGATTTCTAGTAAAGTTATTTCTAGCATTCACCCTTCGGATTGAACCACTAGCTATAGGAGTTTGATGACTTTGATTATGGGATGGTCTGTGACTGGTTTGGTTTGCTGGAATTGTACTTGAGGGAACAAAAAAATTATTTGGGGTAACATTTTCAAATTGGGTAACGGGTGGGATAGCATTTTTTTTCATCATTGGTTGTGTATTCAACAGAGAGGTAGAAGTATGTTGAGATGCAAAATTACTCTGATCTATAGGTGGGAGAGTTATAGGAGGAGCTTTTAAGAAATGTATCTTTCTTCGGAACTCGGCTTTAAGTGCTTATATTTCAGCCTTTTCTAACTTTATTTGAAGGTTTTCATTTTCTTTCCTTATCCTTTCTACCTCAATCTCATGCAAAGTTATTCCCAGGGGTGCTTTTGCACTTCCTGACAGTAAATCCTCAGATCTATTTTCCACTACTTTATGCTTCCCTTTGTCAATAAAGGGTCTATTAAGTTAGGGATCACTGTGAACCTCCCTACTAGGTTGTGCTGCAAATTTAGGTGCAGAATCAATTTTAGGATCCAAGATTTCTCTAATAATAGGACCATGCTCTTCACTTCTAGGTTCTTCTTGAGTAAACAACTCAAGATCTGAAATCTGTCTTAATAACCTTTCTCTTTCAATAAGTTTGGTTTTGGTTTCATTCTCCTTTTCTTTTTTCTTTTTTTTTTCTTATGGAAATCAATTGATGTACTCTCTTATTGAAAACCTCAATTTCCTGGGACACTTCATCTTGATCTGGCAAGGTTTCCTCTGAATTCGACACATTTATTTGATCCATATCAATCAGGCTGATATTTCCTTCCATAGTTTTGGGAATGGAACTGACCCTATTACTTGTACTATGCCTATCTCTCCCAGAAGCCCTAGTATTAGACAATCTTTGGTAAAAGGTTTGGATATCATCATTAGTACCAAACAGGCCAGCATGAAAACCCATAATATCATGGTTAGAGTCATGAGAAGAGGCATTGGACCTGACTGATCAGGAATAACAGTTTCCTTCCAGCCCTTCCTGATTGGTTCAAGTAACCCTTCATCCAACTTCTCATGAGGGTTTTTCTTCATATAAGACCTACTATGCCTTCCCCTATTCATCTTGCTTACCTTTTAAAAGTGACTGTGATTTTTTTGAAAAGAACACTGGTTTTTTCCTTACTTCAGAGTCGCCACCCAATATCTTGGGAATAAAATATATTTTAACATAGTGAATCATGTTTATGCAATAAAGACACAGATCTGGAGTATAAGACTTATCTTATTTGACTCTCCCTAGCAGAGTCACCATTTTTGTTGCAGTGACTCGGATGGGAAAACTCACTTACAATCTGATTCAACAATCTATACCAGAGATCTCTAGATTAGTCCCCAGCAGAGTCGCCATTTTTGTTGTTCTCCATTTTGAAAACCTTTGTTCCCTCTATTTTAAAAGTGAAAGTTACTGCCTCTATGCTGCAATGGGAGAGGACAACAAGAAGTTTGAAATAAAAACAACAAGACAAGGTTTCAAATTAGGAAACCTCCTACACTTTAAGCTTATAAAAGCTTGGGCAAGTGAACCCTTTTATGACTATTTTCTTACAAAAATAGTAAAAGGTTTACAGAAAACCAGTGTACAATCATGTAAACTTTCCTTACTAACTAGTACAACTAAACATAAAAATGGAAAGTTGATTTGACTTTTTGAAAAGGACCACAAAATGCACCAAAAAAACCAACAAGTAAACCAGTGCCTTATCTGGGCAATAGAGCCCTCTACAATAGACTGCAATCTGACAAAAGAAACTAGTACGCAAGTCACAAGTTAGTGATCTATCAACTCTATATATGTCTAACATATACAGAGTCCTAACCTGTACCAGACTCCATCATCAAATCCACACCAAAATACTGATATCAATGACTTTGTTCAAAGTACGTTTATATTTCCTCCTTGAGAAAAATACTTAAAACAACTTCATTAAATGCCTAACAAGTCATTCAGATAAACAATCCTTGATTACTTAAATGAAATGAACACCAGTACAATGACATAGAGACAATACAAGTCTAAGTTTAAATTCTCTAGACTGTATATTTTATTTCTCCATCAAAAGATTACAAGTAAATCCTATCTGACTCAGAAATTGCTAGAAAAATGGCCTGTATTAAGTTTGTCAGAGTTGAGCTACAAAATTTGTGTCCCTTTTCTAAGCAGTCCCGATATCTATTTATAGAAATATGGATGCAACAAGCTTCGGACTTCCCTAGAAAACAAATATTCTTACCCTAACTGTCATTTTCTCAAAAGTTTCATTGTTTTACCATTGAGGTTGAGGGAGAAGCATAACTTTCCTTCTAGAATGCATGCTTCTATAATTGACTAGTCATTCAATTGGAAAATCACCAAAAGGGTAGGTTCCTATTACCCAAAATCTGTTACACAACTAACAGCTTCAAGATGCAGGTGTATTGTCATGTGTCACAGCATCGGTTGGTTCCTCCTGAGAAAACACAAAACCACACACCTATTTTCTCTGCAAATTTACACTTCAAAACAATGTAACCCTTTTGAAGATTTAAATTTTGGCGCCAACGGACAAGAAAGGCTTTCTTCTGATTAATTTTCTTTTAGTCGCTGATCTACAAAGGTTACAAAATGATCACTTTTCCATTGCGGTATCACAATAGTCGTTGGATCACTTCATTATTACTCGGGCTTTAAATAGCAGTCACAACTTAACCACCTACTTTAACCGCCAACACGTGACATATTAAAATTAACCGTCGGGACTATTGGTGTTCTATCGCTGAGTCACAAGGAATAACATTTCGGGCACTTCACAATCGCAGTACAGAAACAGTCATTGATAGTCCCAGAATTTTACTTGGGTGTCATTTGTTTGCCACCTAGCCTTGAGTCGGACCCATCTTTTTACTTTGGGCCTTCTTTGTCACTAACCCATGATTGATATAAAATGTACACCTTTCCATTGTGGTATTGCGGCAACTGTTGGATCAACATCCAATGTGCAAGGTTGTTATCTCACCCGGATTTCTCTAAATAGCTGGGCTCACCACTTGACCTTGGTTTTATACCCTCTTCTTCGCCATGTGTCACCTTAGGCTTTGGCTAGCAGATCTACTTGTTTTCCAACTCACTCGCTATGTCAACACCGTCGAACCCACCTTAGTCTTTGGCTCCACTTAGTCGCCCTGTCACGATGGATATTCTAACAAGCAGTTTCCCATCACGACCTAGCAACCAATGTTGGATCTTCAGCGATCACCGTCTGATTTTCTCATCTTACCAGATCTTTAACATGCCTTGGCCGCTTCCTTCTAGCGGGCCCCACCACGCATTCGCTATGTCGTGACGAATAACCATCGGGCAACTTTATGTCACAATATAGCGACAGTCGTTGATCATTTTGAACTGACCTTTCAATCCTTTAAAAAACTTTCAGAACTTAGCTGACATCGCTTAACCGTCTGCCTTAATTGTTTCCATTAACTTTTGCCTGGGCCCATTGCTAGTGGTTTGTCGCTGGGTCACAAGAAATAACTATCGTGCACCTTTATGTCACGGTCTCATGACAACCGTTAGATCTTCCTCCCAACCATCTGATTTTCCTTGGACTTGCTCAACTTTTACCTTACCTGAGTGGTTCTCTTCTCACGGGCCCCACCACTTGGTCACTAATCCACGAAGAATAACGATCAAGTAACTTCATATAGTGGCTCAGCGACCATCGTTAGATCAACAGAAACTCATCCGGCCTTTAGGGACCCTGATAGATATAAGGAAAGACTTAAGACTTAGGAAAATATGAGAAGTATTTCAAAAAAAGAGGAAGCCGCCTAAGCCTAAAACATAAAGTGGCCCCCCTTTCGATGATGCAGTGACCCTTCCACTTAAGTGGAAAAAGGTAATGGGCAAATAGAAGTTGGAGAAAAAGAGACACAAAGGTTTATTTTTTTCAAATGTTTTTTGAAATGCCCAAAACCCCTAAACCCTTATATTTTCTCTGAACTTTGATAGAGCCCAATAGTTAAAAGACGAGATTTTCAACATATTTAAAACAGTGATAACACAGTTCACATCAAATGAGTTTGAAGATTACTGTGAGACATGGAATCAGAAGATAGTATTCAGCTCCAGAGAAGCCACAACAAAATGGTGTTGTAGAAAGGAAAAACTAGACTATCAAGGAGATGGAAAGAACTATGTTAAACGAAGAAAACATACTAGATATGTATTGGAAGGAAGCAGTCATACTATTGTATTTACTTTGGACCGGGTTTGACTGAGAACAAATAGTAGAATGAAACCTTATGAATTGTGGTATGACCGGAAGCCATCAGTCAAATATTTCAAGGTGTTTGTAAGTAAATGCTAAATCAAGAGAAATGAGGATGGCTTAGGTGGTTTTGATTCCAGGAGTGATGAAGGTATCTTCTTGGGTTACTCAACACAGCAAGGCCTACATGTGTTACAATAAAATATTAAGAAGAGTCATTGAGAGTATACATGTGAGAGTTGATGAAGATATGCAAAAAGGCAGACAATAAAAAGTAAACTAACATGATAATTCATGTGATGAAGATGATATGCAGTCTGAAATTGAATCGTAAGAAGAACCTAACAAGTCCCCTAACCAGTATGTGCAAAAAAACCACCTAGAAGAGTAGATTTTAGGTAATAAGAATTATGGTGTACAGACCACAAGAAGACTTGCTCAAAATGATGAAAAAGTCAATTTTTGCCTCATGATTGAAATCAAACCCAAAACATTTAATGAGGCCAGCAAAAGTCAAAAATGGATGGATGCAATGGAAGAAGAGCTACAGCAAATTAAGAAGAACAAAACCTAGGAGTTAGTTCCTAGACCAACAGATAAGAATGTCATTGGCACAAAGCGGGTCTACTGGAACAATATGAATGAAGAAGGTAAGATTGTTAGGAATAAAGCAAGGTTAGTGTGCAAAGTGTATTCCCAAGTAGAAGGAATGGATTTTGAAGAAACATATGCACCGGTTGCAAGACTTTAAGGCATTAGAATGTTTTTAGCATTCTTTCCCTACAAAGGATACAAGGTATATCAAATGGATACTAAATCTGCTTTCTTAAATGGTAATCTAGAAGAAGAAGTGTACATAGAACAACCAGAAGGTTTTCTGATGCATGATGATGAAACTTTTGTGTGTTGATTGAAGAAAGCTTTGTATGGTTTGAAGAAGGCTCCAAGCATGGCATTCAAGGTTAAATATGTATCTAAAGGAGAAAGATTTCAAAAAGGGAAGTGTAGACAGTATTTTGTACATTAAAGAAAATGGAAACCACATGATTATTGTGGTTGTATATGTGGATGACATAAATTTTGGAGGCAACAAGGACACTCTGTGCAAAGACTTTTTTGATCAAATGCAATCAGAATTTGAGATGTCAATGCTTGGAGAGCTATCATACTTTCTTGGTTTGCATATTTCATAGCAAGATAAAGGGATATTTATCTCTCAAATCAAGTGTGCCAGAGATATATTGAAGAAGTTTCAGATGGAAGACAGCAAACCAGTAAGTACCCCCATGGTGACCGGTTGCAAGTTGAGCAATGTTGATGAGTCACTGATAGTGGATTAGACATTGTATAGATCCATGATTGGAAGTTTGTTATATCTTACTGCTTCAAGACCGGATATAATGCAAGCACTATGTATGGTGGCAAGATTTCAAGCTACACCAAAATAGTCACATGAAAATGCAGTCAGAAGAATATTTAGATACCTACAAGGAACACTTAATTATGGACTATGGTATCATAGGCAAGGACAATTCACCTTACAAGCTTACACTAATGTTGACTGGCTAGGTTGCAGTGATGATCGGAAGAGCACAAGTGGTGGTGCATTCTTCCTAGGTAACTGGTTGGTTTCATGGCAAAGCAAGAAGCACGATTTGGTTTCCCTATCTATTGATGAGGTAGAATATATTGTTGTTGCTACATGTTGTTCTTAGGTGTTATGAATGAAGCATACCCTCAAGGGAATTCAAATAAACATATATAACCTTGTTTCTATCTGGTGTGATCATTTGAGTATCTACGCCACAAATTAGGTGTGGTTTCACCAGCTTCATCCACTTAAATGTGTATGGAGATCTATGATTTAGGGGGAGTTCAGTATCATATCTTTTGATTCTTGGACCATTTGATGGACAAAGGGGGAGATTTGACCAAGGGGGATATTGTACTAATTGAGTACATGCAGAGTCTTGTGGACTGCTCTATTGGAAGCAGGGAGAACGTTTTCTATTTGTGCCCTTTGTCATTATTGTCAAACGGGGAGAAGGAACAGGTGTGATAGTGGATACTATGTGTGTTGACATTAATGTCAAAGGGGGATATTATTAGCATTGTATTGTCATTGATGTCAACTAGTATTGGAGTTGTTGTTGGTATGGTGTTCTCATGGGTGTTATCGGTATGCAGGCAGGAGTATTGTCAACTAGTAAACAGGAACAGAGTAGTGATCAAGCAACCGGTACGGATGATTTAAGATGATTCAGATGTTGCGGTTCATAATATATGCTCATAACATTGGCATGAATCTGTGATTCCGCATCAAGTTTGGTGAACCGTAGAGCTCAATTATAATTGACTAATATGAACTCTGTGAAGAAGATTGAATATCAATCCAGTATATAGGAAGGTGTCGTATCAACCAAAAAACATGTCCAGCGGCAAGAAAACAAGGGACAAGCAAAAAGTAGGTGTTGCATCAATCAGTAACCATGCAATAGGTAAGAAAGAAAGACTCCCATCAGATGAAGATGCTTTCACCAAATGAAGAGAAGGCATGATGGGCTACCGAGATAGAAAAGGAAGGGTAAGAAGTGATGAGTTTTCCTTTATGGCAAACTGGTTGAGATGAGGTCCGGGCTATTAATGATCCAATTGACTAAACAAAGAAGACCATGGCTTGAAGAGTAACAGGTTAATGGATAACCAGTAGAGAAAGAAGACCGGCAGTATAAGGTGTATACCGGTAGGCTGTTTTTGGTCAGTGTATAATTTTGAACTAACATAGTGAACTGAGGTGGATGTCGATGAAGATGACACATAGGATCCAAGTGGCTAACATGCAATGGCTGGTGAAGAGTGTGTCGATGAGGCAGTTGCTAACTAAGTATGAATTAAATGAAGACTATGAAATTAACGGATTAGATACAGAAGTTTATGTCTCAAGTTAGATTGAAGGACAGATATTTGATTCTTTGACATCCTAATTGAAGCAAGACATCTAATAATCTTGTTGACATGGAGAAGGAAACTACAAGATCATTTAATGTGATTGACAAAAGTAGGCTCTGTGTTTGCTAAAAATAGTAAATGTGTATTGAAAGAATAAAATATGGCAGTGTCGTTTGATTTGTTGCAGGTTGTCCATCTCAAAGATGAGATCCAACTTGAATTGGTGCAGATTGGGTCGGTGAAGAAAACCCTAGGCGCATGAAGATTGAATTCCATTTTGGCAGGAAAGACTGAATATAAATATGCAGATTGAAGATCTTAGTTATTGTTTTTGTTGATGTTGGTGAAGTGAAAGTAATTGTTGAGAGTAGAAAAGTGATCAATCTGAGTGCAAGAGATAAGTATAGAAGTGATTGAGTGTTGGAGAGGTTTAACTAGTAAGAGGGGTTTAATCGGTAAGAGGGGTTTAACCGGTAAGAAATAGAGCAACCGGTGAACTGTTATAGAGTTAACAATGAAGTGAATTGGTAGTGGTTGAACCAATAAGAAGGCATCAAAGAGTGAATGAGTGCAGAGTGAGGATCATAGGAAGTCAAGAAAGGCAGAGGTTGATTGGTAAGGGGTCAGAGAAAGTGAACAGACAACCAATAGGTAAAGAAGTTGTGAGACATAGAAGAGTTAAAACTAGTAGAGAATATTGATTGGACGTGTTACAAATCCATTTGAAACAAGGTGCAGATTATTGTATAACCTTTATATTATTGTATTTCACTGTGTGGGTGCTTGGTGTAGGTGTTGGTGCTCAAAATAGTGCAGGGGTTGGTGCCCATAAATTACTAGGGGTTGGTGCTCCTTGGGTTGGTGCCCTAAAATCTTGTAAAGTTGTTTTTCCATTGTGAGGCTGAATTGGAGTAGTAGACTCCAACAGCTTTTCTCACCAATATTTTTCCCACATTGGGTTTTCCTCGTATATTCGGTGTTGTGTTATACATTCTTTGTGTGTGATTGACTACTAGTGTTCCCATTACTTTATCAATTGTACATACAGTTGAAAATTGTTTATAATCATTGATTCACCCCTCTTGGTGATATCTTGTGTTCTACAAGAAAATGCAGAAATAAATGTTGAAACTACAAAACAAAAAACAAACTGAAAAGAAATGTTTTTGGTTGATGCAAGATTTCCAAGAACTGGGGATGCTCCTGCATCAACTACTGTCACTCAACAAGTTGAATGAAGTAGATGGTGTATCTATTTGAATCAATTTAGGTGATGGTGTGTTAATTTACTAAGTAAATAGCATGAATTGTCTAAGTAAACTTAATATAAAATAAAATTAATAATCAATTACACCACCCCCTAAGTGAAACTAAGATAATAAAGAAACAACTCACTACAAGATAAACCATATTAGGTACATTTGTAAAATCTAAAGAATTTAAATGTAGAAAATGGGTAAGTTCCCTGCAAAAAAAAAAGAAAATTCATAGAAAAAAGTCCATCTTGACTAAGATATGAGGACAATATTGCCACCTCACCCTTCACTCTTTAAAAAAGTTAAAATGCCTTGAAATCCCTATAAGTTAAGGTCCATGTGTGCCTTCATAAAGAAAAGATGAAAAACTAATACATAATGTTGCATAGAAAATGTTGTACAATATCCCTCTATAATAATGATGCTTCTTACTTTTGAAAGAAAGGAAATCTAAGTCGTTAGACTATTGAATTCACAATCAAATAGTAGAATTGTAATGTATGGGAAATTAGGAATTAGGGTTTTACTAAGTAATCCACTAAATAGCCCAATTAACCAAGTTACATTGAAAGAGGGTTGAACCCAATAGATCTAGGCTCAATCCCAATGGGAAAGAGATTGACATTCTAATTGGATTCAGTTGGTTGGGGCTGACTATCCTCTTATTTAATTGAATTTATAATGTAATTGTGAAATTAGGGCAAAACCATGAATTATTGAAGTAAACAAATAGAAACAATAAGTTACAGATACCCTACTAAGCCACAAACTTGGATCTGGGCAAAAGGAGATGTCTAGAACCTATTGTAACAAGAATTCACTATGGAACTTTAAATAAACAACATTTCAACAATTGAAAACATACAACAACTAACATCTATTAAGAATGCAACATTGTATTTGAAAACCTTAACCTTTTTTTTGAAAGCAGAAAATTTTAACTACGAAAAATATAAACATTTCCATATAATTAAAACATAACAAGTAAAGTGCAACATCATAAATACAAAAGAAGAGTTCAATGATTACAGCTTTTTGAATTCTCTTTCTGAAATTTAAGTGTTATTTTCATTGTTTGAAGAGGAAAAGCATCACCAGGGCACTTTTTCGCCTAACCACAGACTTACTAGTTCCCCATGTCATTCCAACTAGAAAGGTCCAACCCTTCGCAAGGAAGTAGAAGAAGTTTGATTAATGCCATCTTAGACTAGCACTTGACCCTACACAATCCCTAGTTGATCATACACCATAGGCTACTCCTAACTAGTATGACCTTTGACTAGGTTGTATAACTAGATCAAAGAACAGATAATTGATGCAGTTGTATAATTGGATTTAAGAGTTGCAACACGCCAATGCATGTAGTCACTGTTCATCACCCTACTTGGCAAGACTTAACCTAATGAGGTTTCCAAGTCATCATGTAAGTCCCTATCGTATCTACATACTGACCCTAAGAGGCTCACTGGCTGACACTCATGTTTAGACCCAAGTTACTCATACTAGTCAACAAACTCAAGGTGGCTTAACTCATAGGGTGTCATATATTCTTATGGTATAATCCTTCTATCAACATCTCCTTTGATTAATTTAAAATGGAGTTCATTCTTGTGCCCTTAAGCTAGCAACCTGCTCTCCCATGAGTACAAGAATGATCCATTTTTTATGAGATGCAGAATTCGCTACCCCTATTTTAAAGTGCCAATTTCCTTTTTAGCTTTATCAATATTAAATTACATCAATTAAATAGTTCACATTACACATAGTTTCATTACTATTTGATCTTGAATTGTAGCCCAAATTGATTGTTATTGTATAGTATTTGTTGTTGGTTTTATATGATTTTCATCTTTTATGGTTACTTAATGACTTGAGCATTTAGTTCCAATGGAACACTATGTTTTCTTTAAGTTTCATTCCACATAGTCCATTGATTATAGTTTATGGATTCATATAAGTTGTGTTGTTCGTTGTTCAAAAGTAAGCTACATACATTATTCTCTCGGTATTCTCAAATGAGAGTACTGATAGAGGGTTTTCCAACTCTTAAAGGTTCAGCAGAGATAATACATTTTTAAAATATGAATAGCATTTGATTAAGAATATCATAAGGCTTTTAGATTATGTATTTCTTTTCCTTACACAATCAAGGCTCATTGTTCACTACTTCTACATAGTTCATACAACACTTCCAAATAAACTAAATTCATGTTCATGACTAAGGAATCATAGCACGTGACCTTGTGTTTTCTTGAAATATCTAACTGCAAGAATCCCTTGGAATATCAAATAGTGGTAGACTCTTATGGTATGCAGACTTCTACCATAGAATTTCCAACTATGGTGAGAAAATACAATATGTAGAAAACAAAATAGCTTTATTTCTTCCCTTTTAAGGAGTCTGCACCCATGCCTTCTAATTAGCTTTCCTCTTCATATGTTACATACAGACCTCAAGGTGTATCCTTATTTGTTTATTTAAAAGGTTGCATGAATTCCATGCAATTTCAAAGCAATTCCATATCATTTCATTGAATTAAAACCTCATTGTGTTTTCCCATGTTTCTACCACCTAAAGGCAGTGGTCAAAAATTTTATTATGATTAAAGCTTGTGATTTAATTCTTTGCCCTCAACTTAGAGTCATGGCCTCCAAAATCCAATTCATCGAGACTTAATCGAAGGAGGAAATTTCTATATTATAATCCCATTTGAATTTTATGATTGTGGTGGGATCCATTGACCACACATTACTAATTCAAGGAAAAAAAACACACACACACACATACATGTGTTTTCTATTTACAAGGAATACACACACACCCACACACATATACATACATACATACATACATACATTTGTACATATATGTACATAAATATGAAATTATATTTTAATAGTTATAATCCCTCAACTTTATGAAGGTATCTAATAATCATGAGAACATTTAATGGTATAATAAAAGGTCTTAATTCCTTGTTGATTATTAAAGATATTTTGTTTTAAGAAACAACATAATCCATGACAAGGATGGTACAAACATAATCACCAATACAAACCTATAAGGCTTACTTGGTTGACATTGAACTAATGGTGCCAACCCTAGTTATCTCAACAAACTCAACTTATAGTTTAGGGTTCCAGATGTAAGTAAGTCCTTCTTCTATTACCTCCCAACCTAATGATACCTTCCCTCCTTTCTTAGATGATGACAATCTCCTTGCACACACTAGGTCAAATCATGTATTTAGTCTTAAATCTTGACATATCTTTGTCATTGCATTTATTGATAAAGAGGTAATCAACTCATATATCATAACGAGTAAAGCTAAATCATTAACATGTGCATTGTGAATCACCATTCCACAATATTAAGGAACAAGTATTAGTGCACAAACAACATCAAAATATTTAGGACACAAGTGGGATGTAACACCTACTCTCAAAAGTTTGACCTGATTTTTTAGGACCAAATAGCATAGATGTTCCCTAGTCCTCCAAATTTTCTATTGTCAAAGTTGAACATGTTCGTCATTTTCAACTCTGTCGAAGTTCTCGAGAACAGCTACGCACATGTTTCTTGCACACAAAAAGAAAGGGAAATATGTTAGCAATAGGGGTTTGCCTTAGGTCAAACCCTATTTTTGGAATCAACCATGTAATTGAATTGACAAATGCAAAGAAAGACTATAATAAAGTACTTTCCTTTTTAGGGAAAGATTGAATTTGAAATTTAATGCTTTAAGCCACAATGTTTACCTTGATGAATTTTTGATTGTCTTCACACAAAGCTTTTAGGGATTCATATAAGATGTCTTTATAAAACATTGATCATGAATGCCATCTTCAATGCTTGAACTTGACTTCACTTTTGCTCCAATGCTTAATGAATGATTGATTGCTTGCTCACTTGAATTTTCTAGAGTGTAATTGAGATCTTGATTTCAGTTAGGTTTAAATTAGACAAGTAGACCTCCTCTTATGCTTGTCTCCTCAAAAATTCAATTAAATCTTCAAAGTAGGTCAACACGGAATCCAAATTCTCACTCATTAGTGATAATTGTTATGAGGCTTTAATTTCAAGCCTAATTTGTTGGCATTTTTTATGTTTATGATGTGATTGTCATTGACACGCACTTGCATTGAGATCTTCTTTATATGTATGAGCTTAAGCTCAACCGGAATATGTTGCAACCAGTATGTTGTATTTTAGTCGTTAGACTATTGGTGTTTTGCAGAATGTGTTTACCGGTCTGAAGCGGCATGTTAACCCCAAGCGGTTCGAACATCTCAAGCGGTACAAAGGATCAAAGCAACAGAACACATATTTCCCAGTCTTCATTTTGTCAAACCATCAACCAGAATTTTGTATGAACTGGTAATACTCTGTGATGAGTTACCAACTGGCATTTTGTGATGAGTTACCATTCACCAATTGTTTGATGGTGTCAACACTTCAATGGTGCTTTCTGTGTCATGTTACCAAATATGTCTAAATGCATTGAACCTAGGAAATTGTAATGTAATCCTATTGGACCGACATGAAATCAGATTCCTTTATAAGGACATCATGTCTGGGTTTTAGGTTGTTGTTGTTGTTGTTGTTGTTGTTGTTGTTGTTGTTGGTGAAGTTGATATTGTTGCTAGGATTTAAGGTGGTTGAGGAGTCAGAGAGAATATGAATGTGTAGAAGACTGAAGTAATGCTGGAATGCATTAGGAACAAGCTATCAAGGATCTAATCAAGCAATCTGTGCTATTAGCTAGATCAATCACTTGTTGATTACTCACATCTTCGACAAGTTTGTAGCCCTTAACCGGATAGGCCCAAAAGCCTCTTGTAAATCCTCTAACAAGGTGGTTCACATCTGTGGATCTAAAATCCTCTAGCAAGGTAGTCTTTAATCGGACTTATCTCCTAACAGAGATTGAAATTCCTAACAGGATCTGTTATGGTAAAGAACATTGTAAGACCTTAATCGATCTGACCTTAACTGGTCTGGTTCCTATTCTGCAGATAGTTTCTTGTGAGTTCCATCTCACCGTGGTTTTTCCCATTTACGTTTCCACATCAAAATCTTTTGTGTTATGGTGTTTGTGCTTCTGTGGGTGAATGCATTATTAACTATTTGGTTTGCATGTGTGTTAACCGGTTTGGCTGCTAAACTGTTTTACCGGTTTACTGTTAGTCTTGCAAAGTGTTTAAGTGCAAATATTTTTGGCATACTAATTCACCCCCCCTCTTAGTATTCATCAATTGGTATCAGAGCCTACCTTTCTATAAGTTTAACCAGTTGGAAAGAGATATGGGGGAATACACATTGAGGGAACTTACTCATCGGCTCACTCAGTCTAAGCAAGCCTATGATGATCTTATGGTCAAATACAAGGCATCTCAAACAAAAAGGAGAGAACATGTAGAAAAGATGATGGAGCTATCTGAAAATAGTTCCTCAAATGAAGCGAACATGGAAGCCCTGATTCAAGAAGTAGAAAAGTTGAATGAATCCAATTCCAACCTGAGAAAAGAATTGGAAGGACTGACTATTCGAATGTGCCAAGAGCTTGAGAACCAGAGGAAAGCTGAAGATCTGGTCAAAGACAAAGATCATGAAAACTCCAATCTAAAGCAAGAGATCAATGCCCTAACTACTCAACTCCATGCGAGCAAAGTGGAAAAGGAAGACATGCAAGGAGAACTGAACATTGCCATCTCTGAGAATGAAAACCTGATGGAAACAAATGTTGCTATTTCCAAAGAACTCTCTAAGTCAAAGGAAATACTTTCTAAGTTCAACAAGAGTACTGTCAAGCTAGAGCAAAAGCTTGAATCTGCCAAACCGGCAAAGAATACCAATGGACTTGGTTATTCCAGTCATGGGGAAGGTGAGACCTCTGGTAAAAATGCTGGATCATCAAAGAGTCAACCGACATCAAAGGACAAAGGTAAGCAAAAGTTTAAATTTGTTTGCTTTAATTGTCTTAAAGAAGGACATACTACCAATGTGTGTAGGAGTAAGGCTTACAATAATTTCCCTATTTTCTAAATGATAACCCTAGATCCTATAAATTCAATGGTAATTGTTATGCATGCAACAAGTTTAGGCATAGAGCATCTGAATGCATGTCTGTTATGAATAACACTTGAAGATATCCTCAAAGGATCCAAGGAGTTGGTCCTGAACCTTTTGTGAACTGGAATCACAACCGGTTTAATGCCTTCAATCATCAGCCAAGAAGTTGTGGCTATCAAGCGACAACCGGATGGAGAGAAAACTGTTGGATTTATCATGGTCATGGTCACACTGCTGCAACATGCAGAAGGAAGAATGGAAACACGAACAATGGACCCTGGAGAGCACCTGGATTGGTCTGTTATCACTGCAACAAACTGGGACACATTGCCAGACTTTGCAGAAGTATAAAGAGTATATCAGATGATATACTAGTCACCCCAGAAGGAAAGATTGATGTTGACACTATTCAAGCGGATATGAACAAGACCTGGAAGAAGAAATCAGCGGTGTTACTAGAGGAACCAGTTTCTGCACCTAGTGTGGAAATCACGGAACCGGCAAACTAAGCTTCAGAAAAGCTTAGGGGGAGCAAACGGCGAAATGTTTTGAACCCCTAGTTTACACTGATAAAAGACCTTAACCGGTATGCGATACCTGTCAATAGGCAGAAGATCAGAAATGGTAAAAGGCAAATTAGGGTTTATGCCCTAATGGTGGAGCATTAATTGTGGTAGGTGAAGAATATGTTTAAAAGGATTTTTCAAATCATTTTTCACTATCAGTTTTTGAAGTGAAGGAGGTTTTCAAAGTGCAGGATGACGACAAAGCGATTTGTGTTGCGATTCTGAGAATTTAAGGAACCTTGAAGGAGATTCAAATTCAAATTGCAAACAGTCAAGTGAAGAATGCAAAGCGGTGATTCTGCAACCGACAGAGTGTGAGGTGGAGAAGAATCTGAAAGCCCTAAATTCACGATTTTTGAAAGGCATTTTTCAATTTTTCAATTTCTATCATGGCTTCTACATCCCATACTAGCTCTAGTACATCTATAGATTCAACAAGCTTTATTCAATGCAAGTCTAGATATAATACCCTATCACAAGTACCAGTTGGTGTGATAGTAGAAGAGGGAATCTCAGATTACATAGATTGTAAAATCGAAAACCTAGGGTCTCTAGCAATTCACTCGCAGCTAGGTTTATTTTGTGGACAAGATAAAAAGATCAAACTGGAGTATAGTATCTTGGAGAAGAAGAAGCTCCACAATGTTGTTTATTTCCTGGAGGATTTCACAGATGATCACATTAGGATCATTCTGAGCAGAGTTCATGGTGACAAGATGTACCTGGAAAGAACGCATGATATAACACCACAAGCAATTCATGTCGTCGCCAGTTTCTGCAATACAGGGGAAGTGCCAGCCCTAAGGATGGTAAGCAAAATTGAAATGTCCAAGCTCACCGGTTTAGTGAGTGACTCACGAGGTATGACCGTCAATTCTATCAAGGACGATCTGGTGAAAGATGCATGTATGGTGATTGGATACCGGACATTCTCAGCTAGCAGAATTAACTTTTTATCTACTGCAGCGGTAAATGCCGCTTACCAAATGATCAAGGAGGATGCATCATTTGACCTATGCACCGGTATGCAAAGGCAACTCCTATTGAATCTTTAATCGATCAAACAGGATGATGCATTGAGATTCAAGTTTGGACGACTACTGGTTGGGCTATTCTTTTACTTCCAAGGCTACTTTCTAGGAGTAGGTGATGTCCAATGGTCTATTGATCGACCGATAACCAAGAAAATCAAGGAAAGCATTCAAGTAGTTGGAACCGGTTACCCTGAAGTTCTGAACAAGTACTTTGATGAGTTCAGATGCAAAATGAGTTAGAGGGTGAGAATATCAGGTGATATTATCAATAAATATGAAGATGATATTTGTTTCACCATTAAAGTGGATCAATACATAATGGAGGTTGTTGAGCCCAAACAGGAGGAAGTGGAGCCTATGGGCTATGAGGTAATGAATGATATGTTGGAAGGATATGCCTCTACTCTTATTGCCTCACCGCTTGATCCAAAGGCAAAAAGAACCGACACCTACCTAGAAAGGATAACACCGGTTGAGGAACCCTCGGCAAAGAAAGGAAAAGAACCTTCAGTGAAGAAGGCAAAAGCAGTGCCTTCAGCATCGGCACCGGCTGCTACAGTCAGTCCTACAGTGACCAAGCGGTCACCAGATAGAAAGAAACCTGAAGCGGCACCTGCTAAAGTGTTTGAGAGAAAGAGGAAGACAAGGAATACCTCTCTAGACTCAGAAGAAACTGTGTCTGAGGAAAAACCAAAGAAGACATGTCAAGCAAAGAAAAAGACAAAGAATGAACCGGCATCATTGGCACCGGTAAATATTGACATCTCCTCCTACAAACCTTTGACACATTGTCAAAGAACTATCAAAAACATTAGGAGAAAAGTGTTGAATGATTTTATTGATTGTTTTGATGACCTTAATGATGATGAAAAGGAAGTGGTTGAAAAAGAAATAATTCAGTATTTATGTGTTAATGACTGGTCGCCTTCAGAAATTAGATTTGAGACACCAGATTATTTATATAAGTCCTTAGACAATAAATGGCGCATTGCCATAGAGCAGGAACAGGAAATGAGAGAAAAAGTTTTTGCTGAACATTTTCCTAATGTATCAAATTCGGAACTGTTCGAAGTAATGAACAAATACAAAGGCCTCTTCTTCATGATTAGAAGAAGACTGTTGTTACTGGAAGGGAAGGGTAAAGAAGTGCTCAAGAATACACACACCCTTGCTCTAGAAGCTTTGAAGATGCATAGAGTGGTTGAAGCCAATAGGAAGGCTGATCAAGAACTGGCAATAACAAAACTGGATGAAGTGTTTGATGATGAAGGAAACCCGATCGTTGAACCTATTGACACTATTGATGTCGATGCTCTGGATGGAGAAGATGTTGCTCAAGGTACACCATCGGAAGTTATAGGACAGGAGAAGCAAACAGAAAAGGAAGTAAAGCTAAAGGAAACAGAGGACAAAAAGGAGAAGAAGAAGAAAGATGAAGAGGAGAAGAAGAAGAAGGATGAAGCGGAGAAGAAGATGAGGAGAAAAGGAAATAGGAAGAAAAGAAGAAAAGAAAAGAAAAGAAGAGGAAGAAGAGAAAAAGAAACAAGAAGATGCAAGGAAGAAGAAAGAGGATGAGGATGAGAAAAAGAGAAAGGAAGAGGAGAAGCAAAAGGAAACAGAAAAGAAGAAGGAAGAGGAAGATAAGGAAGAGGAGAAGTGGAAGGAAATAGAGAAAAGGAAGAAGGAATAGGAAGAGAAGGAAGAGGAAAAGAGAAGAGAAGCGGCAAGGAAGAAAATAGAGGAGGACAAGGCAGGAAAAGTGGCAAAGAGCACGCAGATGGAGACACCTAAGGCAACTGGTAGTCAAGCCAAACTGGCTGACCTCACCAGTCTCATTGACCTCCAATCTGCAAGTGAAATGGAGCTATTGTAGAGCATCAAGGTTGCTCAAGAACGCCTTGAGGTGTTAAGGAGGAAGGAGGAAGATGTGATCCAAGTTGTGGTGGACACTCTTACCAATTTCTTACTCGGTACAAACCTCCCCAGTACCGACTCATCATTGGCACAACTAAAACTCCTATGCACAGTAGTATATGATCAAGTGCAGAGCTTAGAAGAGGTAGCAGAGGAAAATGCTAAGAAATAGCATCAAAAGGCTCTAAATATTGCTCTGGTGAAGAAGTTAAATGGGCTCCGGACTAAACTCCAAAAAGCACAAAAGGATATAAGGGACGCTCTGGATTAGGGGAATCTTCTACTCAGCAAAATTTGCCAACCCCATCTGTTCTGTGACGATGTGCTTGCACAGAAGAAAAAGCTTCAATTTGACTTACAGTCCTACATGAGCACATTTAAGCTGCCTTATGACTCCTTTATAGCCTATGGGCGAACCGTTCACTAGTTTCACATCCAGACAGCAAAAATGGAGCATGAGATCAGCACCCAGTCTCAAGATTTGTAGGAGCTACAACTGGTTCTACTTCCACGTCTGCAATTTCTTCAGAAGTGTTATCTAAATCTAGATGCCTTAACAGTGACGCAGGAGATGAGCACAATTGACACCATGGAAGAACAGGTCTCCCAGATGCAAACAGAGAAAGAAGTAGCCACCTCCCTACTTGAGTCCTGGTCTTTATCTATGAAACAATTCTTGTAGGACTTTAAATCTATTTTTGACAAGTTTTACTCCTTATTGTCATAAACTTTTATTATTTTAATACCAAATGAAAACATGGGTTGTTTAGCTATACTTTGTCGTTGTGGGAAAGGGGGAGAAGTATTCTAAGGAGGAGAAGTATCTGGTATTTAAAATTTTGATTTATGTTCTGATATCTCTATGTGAAAAATAGTTATACATTGTATTGATAAAGGGATAGTGTATATGCTTAGGGGGAGCAATTTTGCTAATGGCATGATTTTGTTGTAAAACACTTAGATGTCAAAATTTTATTTTCCTAAGTGTTGCCATCAATGCCAAAGGGGGAGATTGTTGGCATTTTTTATGTTTATGATGTTATTGTCATTGATGGACACACAATTACATTGAGATCTTCTTTATATGTATGAGCTTAAGCTCAACCAGAATATGTTGCAACCGGTATGTTGTATTTTAGTCGTTAAACTATTGGTGTTTTGTAGAATGTGTTTACCAGTCTGAAGCAGCATGTTAACCCCAAGTAGTTTGAGGATCTCAAGCGGTATGAAGGATCAAAGCGACAGAACAAATATTTCCCAGTCTTCATTTTGTCAAACCGACAACTGGCATTTTGTATGAACCGATAATACTCTGTGATGAGTTACCAACCGACATTTTGTGATGAGTTACCATTCACCGATTATTTGATGGTGCCGACACTTCAACGGTGCTTTATGTGTCGTGTTACCAAATATGTCTAGATGCATTGAACCTAGGAAATTGTAAAGTAATCCTATTGGACCGACATGAAATCAGATTCCTTTATAAGGACATCATGTCTGGGGTTTCAGGTTGTTGTTGTTGTTCCTGTTGGTGAAGTTGATGTTGTTGCTAGGGTTTAAGGTGGTTGAGGAGTCAGAGAGAGTATGAATGTGTAGAAGACTGAAGTAATGCTGGAATGCATTAGGAATGAGCTATCAAGGATCTAATCAAGCAATTTGTGCTATTAGCTAGATCAATCACTTGTTGATTACTCACATCTTCAACAAGTCTATAGCCCTTAACCGGGTAGGCCCAAAAGCCTCTTGCAAATCCTTTAACAAGGTGGTTCACTTCTACGGATCTAAAATCCTCTAGCAAGGTAGTCTTTAATCGGACTTATCTCCTAACAGAGATTGAGATTCCTAATAGGATCTATTCTGGTAAAGAACATTGTAAGACCTTAACCAGTCTGACCTTAACCGGTCTGGTTCCTATTCTGCAGATAGTTACTTGTGACTTCCATCTCACTGTGGTTTTTCCCATTTGGGTTTCCACGTCAAAATATTTTGTGTTATGGTGTTTGTGCTTCTGTGGGTGAATGCATTATTAGCTATTTGGTTTGCATGTGTGTTAACCGGTTTGGCTGCTAAACTATTTTACCAATTTACTGTTAGTCTTGCAAAGTGTTTAAGTGCAAAGATTTTTGGCATACTAATTCACCCCCACCTCTTAGTATTCATCATAATTAAGAGGCCTAGAGCATGGTACGTCCTGATCTTGAAAATTAGGACTCCAAAATGGGGGGAGAATTGGGAAGATGATGAAATTGCAAGGTATATAAATGTTGCGAGAAAAATTGACATTGCAATCAGGCCTTGGAGACTAGAACACCAAAGTAAGGCCTACATGATGACAAAATTGTAGGTGAGTACAATTTGAGACGCTACAAGAATGTAGGAAGGAATAAGGATGTATTGTTCTAGAAGTTTATGTATAATCATGTGCTCTTCAATTTTGTCCTAACCTGCTAAGGTACTAATGTTTTCATCCTAGTCATCCCACTCATGAATTTCTTCCCAAACTTTGATCAAATTTTCCACTTGATCCAAAAAAGTACAATTACACTTGTCTTCATACCTAATTGATGTTGTCGAAATTTCAATTTACGTTAAAAATAGGTTGGCCATCAACAAATTTATTATTATTTGCAAGTCAACCATAAATTAAAAATATATTGCACAACTTCCTTGCAATAGGTTGTCTACCATCAAAAGAATTGTTGTAATTCTTGTTGTTTTTGTTGTTCTTGTTGTTATTGTTATTGTTATCAAAGCAATTAATAATTTCCCACTAAACAAGTTCCTCTTTAGTATCATTTTCATACAAAGGATTCTCAAAATAATCAAGGGGAAGAAGTACGTCCATAGTAGGCTCATCAAGAACTAGAGATTCATTGGGATCTCCATACATCTCCTATAGTTTAGTCCAAAGAATATTAAAGTACTCAATGTGTGAGAGCCCATGATGAGTGGTTGCCAACACTCTGACCAATTGATTCTAGGACATGATCATTCTTATTTATTCATATTCAATTTATACTAGTGAGTACTTAGTTCAATAATATGCCCATATAGATGTGGAAAAAGATAAATCCTTTGACTAAACTATAATATGCAATCTCACGAAGACTTGTGGCTTATTTTTTCTAAACTAATGATAGAGCAATGATTTTTTTTATTAAAATAAGCAGCAAAACAAGGGTATTTGCCCTACATACAAACAACCAGTAGGTGGCAAAAATACAAAGCCAACAAAACAATAGTGTTGATCCTTAACAAACTCGAATTGGACAGGCCTTCAACAACAAGGCAGAAGATCACTATTGTATGCCTACAGAACCAATAACAACCCAAAAGGACCTAACTCAAGAGTGGGGAGAAACACCCAAAACATGATGTGGAGGATTTTTTGGGGGGAAGACTTGCCTTTTCGCTTGCAAAAAACAATAGTCCAAGCAATATTATTATTAGAACCATCATAAGAAAAATCAATCGAGGAGATCCCCATAGAGTTTTTATATGCAACAAGAGTAGATTGTTATTGAAAAACAACATCAGGAGTAGACTCACTAGGAGCAATCATTGCTGTAAAACAAGAGTAACAAGTGTAGAAGCCTTAGGGCTAGAGGAGGCCATAGTAGTAGTAGCCAGAGGGCCAGCAGGGGCCTCAATTGTAAGAGGCACAAATTCTTCCTGGGAAGGGTTGTCATCCACTTGTGAGGATCCATCAAAATCATCAAACTTGGTAGCCCTGATGGTAAAATGATTGGTAGTAGCATCTTTCCACTAGTAGCAACACCTTTATGGCATGAGAGAGAATAATATGAAGCTAAGAAATCCATTGAGAAGAATCTCCAACAATGAAAGAGGAGTCCCTCATAATCCAATGATTGAGTCCAGGGTTTATCCCCAACCATAAGAACAATATCCCCATGGTGAGGCACAGAGATGTCAATGTCTATTAAAATGTGAGAAAAGGTAGAATGACCCATGGAGGGCATGGCATCATCAATCATCAAGAATCAGCCAATAGAGTTACCAATGGCCTCATAACAAGAATGCTCCCAAAAATAAAGGAGAAGGTTGGGAAGGAGAACCCATAACGGACGCATGTTGAGTGGTTTGGTAAGAGGATTAAAAGAAGTTGTCTAGGGTTTGACTGAGAGAGAGTTAAATCCCCAAGCCCACAACTTTCCCAAAACTAAATCAAAATCATCAAAAGAAGCAAAGGAGGCAATGTAAAAACTTTTAGCTCAAGGGTAAAGCTCAATCCTACCAACAACCAAAGGCTTCTAAGAAACACTCACCCAGTGATGGAGGTCAGGGAGAGAAGGCCAAAATCTAACAAATCTACACACCAACCCACAACATTCGTAGAAACCAACATTTTCTACCACATATTGGCCACAAACCACCACAGTGGATATTTTGGCACAAGGAAGAGGTCGATATTTCCCCTTGGGAGGACAAGCACCAAATCTAGACACACAAGCAAAAGATCACCCACCAACAGTAGATGAAGGTTCGAGAGGATCCTTAGCACCTGCATTAGCAAGACCACCATCAATATAAATGGTAGTGGCAACTTCACCAAGAGCAGCCATATCACCATCACCCACAAGCAACAAAGGTTGGGAACCATCCCCAACACCCACAGTAGATGCACGGAAGGAACACCACCCATTGTGAAGCAGAGGAGACCGCAACACAGGCTTCGTTCAAAATCTATTGAGTAGGAAAAGTAGAGCCGTTGAGAGAAAAGTTGTTGAAAGAAGCCATCATTTTGTTCCTCCAATTACAAATGTTACCAAAACTTTGACTTAGAGCAATGGTTTCCTATACCCATTAGTGACTTAGATTGATTAATCCCTTGTTAGATTTTGGACTGTGTGAGTTTGTTGAGTAAAAACTATCCATATGTTAAGGTCCTCCAAGAATAGTGTATGGAACAACAATTTATTAGTTGATTGTGTGCATTAACAACCTTCCCACTCCCCAAATTA
Source organism: Cryptomeria japonica (assembly GCF_030272615.1). Taxonomy (NCBI): domain Eukaryota; kingdom Viridiplantae; phylum Streptophyta; class Pinopsida; order Cupressales; family Cupressaceae; genus Cryptomeria; species Cryptomeria japonica. The sequence goes on along the minus strand of NC_081411.1, from coordinate 575,146,007 downwards.
CTCTTCAATGTTCATATTAAGTAGTGTGCAGCACTTCAAAAAAGTATAAGAAAACTTGTTTTCTAGAAAATCTAGATATTAGGAACAAAAAAAAATTACATAAATATGGAAACAAATAAATTTTACACCATTTCAAAAGAACTTTACTCATGAAAACATTTTCATATGGTCAAAAAAAGACCTCTTGAAGTTTGTCTCTTAAAGTGAAAATTGTGTTGTGGGGTGGGATCTATTATTGGCAGTGAGTTGGTGGCCCATGGGCAATGATCTGGTGCCACCACCATGGAGGTGGAAATCATGTGGTAGACTGAAGGCAAAAATCCCAAGCACAAGTGGCAAGACAACTAAGATACTTAAGCAACAATGTGATAATAGCCTAATTGTTTTCCAAGAAGCAACAAAGTTAAGCAATGATTGGCAAAGTTCATTAAGCAATTGCCACTAAAGTTGGGTAGTGTAAAGTATTGTTTGTCCTGTATTCATTGGTGCCAACAAATTAGGGAGCTAACAAGGCTAATGGTCAATATCACGACCCTACAATAGTGGCAAGGTATTGGTACATGTGTGATACCCCCTTATACCTTATACAATGCAATGTTAAATGCACTGAGGAAAAATATTTTATATTTAAACACCTTAAAAAGCTATTTAAAACATAGAAAAGTTAATATTATACCTACCTACAATAGCCTACATAGGCAGTCATATGAGCCTTAATGTGCATGCTTAGGGCCTAAAATGTTTTGCTTCCACTTGTCCTACTTTGATTTGATGAATGAACAAGTGATTTATGGGCTTGTGGCCACTTCAAAGACAATGGTAGTGTTTTTTTTGTGCCAAAGTACCCTAAAATGTGAGCAACTTGCACAAATTTCCAATCAAATCCTACAAGGAATTTTCTTGTCAATGACCATATGATATCTATTTTGGACAAAATGAAAGTCAATTTTAACTAATTTGACCCTTCTAAATGTAATGGAATTATATGTTTTCCCTAGAGGCCTCCTATAATAAGTGATCTAAAAATGCCCAATTTGTAAGACTATGAACCCTATGTGAATGATTTACTAAAAACATTATTCTAGATTATTTAATTGACACCTATATTATTGAACACACTTGGATGCTAAGAGGGGTGATTGAATCAACATTAACTAAAACTTAACCATTAAATCAAATATGCAGAAGTAAAGAACACAAACAAAATACACCACACAAGAACACCTAGATTTTACATGGAAAACCCAAGGAGGGAAAAACCATGATGAGGATCAACTTACACTATATGAAACTTTTTAATACAACATTTGATTTAGGACTCACTGTCCAAGGAAGCTCATGCTCCCTAAATGGACTTGCAAGCTAAGGATCGGTACCTTAGGGAAAGATACAAAAGCCTTACTAAGAAGATGCATCATCTCCTAGCAAAATACATGAAGGTTACAATGAAGAATATAAATTGGACTATTGTAGAAGAAGCATTTGACTTATGTTGAAGTTGCAATCCTCCTTTGAAGAAAAATCACTTTGTCATATCGATTCAACATGCTTCATACTCATTTGATATATCACTAAACTATTTTGCACATTACCATTTGTCATAAACTCACATCTCTCATCACAAATGATATATCCTTTCTTATGTATCCTTCTCAATATCCAAAATCATCAATTAGGTCAGCATCCATGGGACCTATAATAGTTCAACTTCAAAGATATGTACCAACCATAAAATTAGGTTGCAGATCAACTCGAGGCATAGGTAAACCCCAAACACATCTTAACACATCTTTGAAAGCAATAGAATAGGTCAAGTTTAATCACACGTGAAGGAGCACTTCATATAGGCTCAACCATTAATATTGCTTGTCAAAACTATTGAATATATTCCTTCTCACCATTGAAGAAACCCAAAACATTATGCAAATAAAGATGAAGACATTGAAGACCATCTACAACCTTTCTACAATCATCTCCTCAAGAAATTAATCATCAAATTCTAGCACAAAAGAGTAATCCTTTTGAATTGTTAGAAACAGGGTAGACCAAACAAATTGGTAAATATCAACACAAATAATATTGTACGAAGAGCTCAAAATCACTTGAAACTCATATAACTAAACCCTTATACCATCTTGAACATACTCCCAAAACTACACAAGCATACCAATCACTGTGAAAGAATGCAAACAATTCTAGTGATTCAATAGAGACACGTTATACTATCAAACTATGATATGGAGAATAGACACTTAAACTTTTGTTGTAGAAGTGATTATGACTTGAAATCTTGGAAGTAGGTTCCTAACAAACTACAAAGCTTAAACCCTTAACTATGCAACCAAAAGATGTAGTGTAGCAAAATGTGGACCAATTTACCAACTTATGTACTTCTGAAAAAGTATCTTTTGGACAGAAACTTTGTCTTTGACACCTTTGTTGAACCTCCAAACTATCTACCTTGTTGATCTCAAGACAAATTGTATTAGAGGTACAGTTGCTCTCAAATATGCCTCACTAACAATGTCACTTCATGAAATCACCCAACAACGCATATTTTATTCATCTCCTTAATGACAACATATAATGTCAAACATCAAGTTGACATCAATGACAATACATTGCCAACAATATCCCCCTTTGTCATTGATAGAAACACCATATATATATCTACAAATCCTCCTTTACATATACAAATTCCCACTTTGATAACACCATCAATTATGGTAGTAAATTATCTCCCCCTTTCACCAGTATCTCTCTAGTATCACTCCCCCTTTGACATCAAGGACAAAGGGTATAATATCTACATCAACCAAAATAATACTTCATATACTCCCCCTAACAATGTGCCCTCATTACAAAATTATCCCCCTTAGATGGAGATCCCTGAAAAAATGATACTATACACGTCTTCAATTATAAACCCAAAAATGATAATGTAGTCTAATACAAAACTATACACCCAAAAATATTGTCTCATCTATGTCTTAGCAGCTCCTTTAGAGGGTAAGATACCCTTATACTTTACCTTGAGATGAGCCAAAGTCACATCCTAAGTAGCCTTTATTGAGCTAAGAATCTGGTTTTGGCACTCAAACTATATGCACAGGTCCTCATTTACATCAACATTGTCTAATACTTTCATCTTTTTCTTTGTCTACACTACTTCTCCCAAAATACCAACAAGAGAAGCCAACCTCAAGTCTACTACTTCTCTCAGCATACAAAATTGCTTCTTGATTTGTCTCCTCTACTCCTATAGCTAAGATAGTTGCAAATGAAGCTACTCCACTTGAGCCTTGGTGGAGCCATCTTTATCCTTTGCCAAATCAAATGCTCCAAACAACTAAAATATCTATGACTCAATTGAGTCAATTTGACTTTTAATGCTCTTTGTAGAGTCTAGCCAGCTTAAACAAAATTGATGTAGTGTAATAGCTTCATCAATGCCATCCTTGAAATTCCTTATATTCTCTCATAATGTATTGTGTACATTGGCACACCGACCAAACAATTTTTCCATTCTTTTGTCATTAAAATTTATTAAGGCTTCTTGCTCTGCTTTCTTCTGAACATGAAATGAATGATCCTTGTAGGAATCCATTAGTAGCTTTAACTTCTATTCCAGAGCTAAGGATGACTCAATGTCTACTTCTGGTAAGCCCTCTTATGTAACTTTCACTATATCATCAATTAAACTTAATTTCTTCACATGTACCTACAAGAATTCTTTTCTTTATGATGCATGAAACATGTCACCAAGTTATAACTTATGTAGGGGTGAAACATTTGACAAGTCTATTTTCCCCTCATAATTTGGAATCTATAATAACTATGGTATCACCATAGGCTCAAAATGTATCAACAGACCAAGAAGTTCTTTGAAGAAATCAAAAGATTCCTCACCAATATCTTGATTGTGGGAAGAAGTCTCTTGCTTCTTATTTCTCTTTTTAGCCCCATCTTGAACATTCTTTGGATTGTTCTTTCCTTTTCTTCTTCTCCTCCAATCTTTTTGTTCTCCTCTGCAACTATATTACCAATGTTCTCTTCAGCTCCAACATTCCCTATATTCTCTAGAATGTTTTGTTCTTCATTTTGATTTGAAATCCCTAGAGGAAGGACATTCTCTTCACTTCCTTTCTTTGCACCTTGTGCATCTATATCAGACTTCTTTGGAGGAATCTCCTTATTCATATTAGCATCACCACCCATCTCTATCACAAGATCACCAAAAAAAGACATATCAATATCTTCAATATTAGAAATTTCTTCCAAATCACTATCACCGGGAGGAACTTGTTCTTCTATTATTACTTCTCCCTCCATCTCCTTTAGGATTCTTGCAGCAAATTCTTATGTCTCCTTTACTTCATCTTTTCTTTCTTCACTCATGCTCATTACGATGATCACCCTCTACTTTGTTCTCATCTCTTGTGATTGTCTTTGTGTGATAGTTGTTATTTCACCCTCAGAAATGTAGAACCGGTCTGTCTAATAGCTTGTTCTCTTATTTTAGCTTCTATTTACCCTCTAGGTGAACAGTTTGGAACATACATATAGAATACTCAATGCAAAACAATAATGCCATGGATACCAGATAAGATCAAACAAATAGAAGAGATACTATTCCATTCATAATCATGTGTCTCTTTACAAGTGACCTTCCATGGTATATAAAGGTACTAAGGGGGTGTGAGGAACAATCGTCACACCCATAACTACCATCCCTCAATTACCATACTAACAAAGACAAGTAATACTTAATTAACTATTGTTTTATTCTCATAAAATATTACCGCTAAAATCATCCCCAAAAAAAACAAGGTCGTCTTCGGACGACTTACAAACAAAATGGGGAATACATTGCTACAAAAGAACCCAAAATCAAAAACTAAGGGGATGCAGAGGGCGTCCCTGATAAAGAGGGTGTCGATGCACGGGATGTGGCTATCAAGCAAGCCCGTAACTCATAGACCTGCTTAGTCCGCAGCTTGAGGTCCCTCTCCGCAACCATCTAGTGCTCCATCATTGTTTTCACCATCATCACAGCCTCCAAGACCTCCTTGTCTCTTCTCTACCATCTCCAAGGCACTACCTAGGTGACTCTCCAACATAGCCCTGTCCTCGCAGGCTTCCGCAAACTCTACCTCCACAGCACCATTCGCTGACCTCTCCTCCGCTAACACTGAGTCCAAGGTAGCATACTCTGAATCCCATGAGGCCTTCTCCCAAGCCAATTGCTCTTTGTGTGACTCCTCCATCTACTAGAGTCTAGCAACCAACTCATCTCATGACAACATAATCTCCTAGCGCTGGGTCTCGGTACACTCAGCAATATACTATGTCCTCTACAAATCATAGTAGGTCTCTCGAAAAACCTGCTCTATCCTCCGCAACAAGGATTGTCTACTAGTCTTGCCAACCTACTCGCGGAGCCCCCAATCCTCCAACATCTGTAAGGTTTTTGTAGCAGGCCATCCACAAGACTCAAAACACTACGTAAAGTGTGTTGTGCACCTTCCCCTCATAAATCCAAGTAGCTACTCCAACTCCTCATCTGTCTGAGCATCTCCCTGAGACCTCACAAATGCTACCATCCATCGGGCTTCCCCAGCCATATCTGCAAGGAACTGCTCTAATTTCATATCGCCCTCCACTCTCGGAGATGCTAGGACACCATCTCTGCGAGGACTCTGGAATGGCTCCTCATGCGAGGGGCTCGACACAACTCCTCCTCTTGTCTGGGACTCAGCACGAACTCATGAATGGGTGAGTGGTCACTCTGCACAATCTGTGTTGTCTTTGGTGAACTATCTCTGACCAGGTCCACGATCTTGTGCGGGCTCAGCTCGAGTCATGGGGAGAGGACTGCTACTCCAACTGGTGCTAGTGGTGTCATTTTTTACCAACTCAGCCATGCACTCATGTCCATCTATGAAGGCATATTCATCTAGGAAGGCGTACCACTCCCTCCAAGTTGCTCTACTCGTATGGCCTCCCTATCCACCTTCCCCCTATTGTCCCCAACCTCCATCGTTGTTGTGAGACTCATGTCGTCGATCACGTGATGCTCCGGAAAGGATACCAATTTTGTGACTGCCTATGGGGGGACCATAATCACGGGTGTCTGGCTCTGCCCCAAAACTAGAAACTAGCATTGCCAATACTACCGCTTCAGAAAGAGGTCGAGTGGTACTTGTTGAGACCATCTGCTTGGTTAACTCACCCGAGGGTCATGTGGTTGCTGCTGGCACAACTGAGAGAGGTGGGGGTGTGGCCATCTATGCTACTGCAAAAGATGTTGCCCCGTCTCCTCTTCCACCTGTTGTTCGCCTCTACTCACCAATCTAAAACTACTGCTGGTGGCCTGTGATGTATCACTAAAGTCTTCTGCCTCCTCACTCGGGTCACTAGACGCGGACTTCAACTTTGTCTCCCCCTCAAACACCGTAACTCGTCACTTATGTTTCTTGCCTGATTGCGTGTCTCCGCTCGATGCCATCATATCCAAGTGAATCCAATAAAATATAGGGGGCTGCCCAGGGTGTACATGACCTTGTGGTGCCAAGTGTTGTGCGTCTGGTGAGCCCCAAAGGCGTTTAGCATTCAGGAAGAGTCCAATCGCAATGTAGGGCATGTAGAAGGTCCTATATTGGAGGGTGATCATGAATTCCTCCATCCTATCTACTAGTACTGATGCCCAGTCATATACTACACCATTACGGATGACATTCACCAACACCACCTGTGCCATGGCAATATCTGAAGCTCTACTCGCTCCCATCAAGCGGCTCTTTAGTATATTGACAAGGCACTGCCATATCCCCTCTCATGAATGACTTCTTTAGACCTCTTCCTTTGCTTGCATGTTGGAGACTATCAAGTTTCACTTGTGTGAGATCATCGTGACACATCAACTTGAGAAGTTTATCTTTTAAATCTGGGGAGATTTTCTGCCCCTTGTCCACTTTCTTCGCTTGCATCCTCGGAATACCAAAAACTCATGTGAATTATGTCGAGATGAAGGACACTGTAATCTGTTGGTGCTCGTAGTCAAATACGGATTGCCACCTGTGTGGGTCATAGCCACCAATCATGGCCCGCATCACCACCTCAAAGTCCTTAATGCAAAAAATGGGCATCTAGATGGCCCACTATACCTATGCAAGTCGTAGTTGTGTTTGCATAGAGTCATCATGTGGGGTCTCGTTCCACCATTTCCTACAATCTGTTTCAGTCAAACCCTTGAAGGTAATGGTGTCCATCGTCACATCATTCTTTGCTGCCATTTGTTGTTGCACTTTAGGTTGTACCTTTTTCCCTTTACTTTTGTTGTTGTCAGCCATGCCGCCTCAGACCTTCACGCCCAAAGGCAAAATCTGAACGGTCTTCTTATTCCTAGAGGTTGACAACACTATAGTAGGTAACTATCGTAACTACTTTTGCCAATTTTTCCCATCGCTGGCATCCATTAAATAATTATGCCTTTGTCTTTTGTTCCCTCTTTAATAAAAAAAATAGGGTTAGAATACAAGCTTTTGCGCGTGCCTATTTTTCCTCGTGGGACCTTTCCTTTTCATCCAGCTGTTGCCCTTCAAAATTTTCCTTTGTTTTAAATGCTCTACAAGGTAATATAAATCCCCCTATAGTGGGAGCACGGGCTCCACCAAATGGTTACCACGTGGCTCCATCGTACGGGAGAACGTTGTGCCACCGCATGGGAGAACGCGGGCTCCACCACACGTTGTCCCACCATGCGGGAGCACGCGAGCTCCATCACATGGTGGGCACGCGGGCTCCATCATACGATGCGCACGTGGTGGTACCGCACGGTGAGCACGCTGCTTCGTTGTATGGTGCACTTTACCACACGGTTCCACTTTTCATTTTTTTCCTTTCATACGGCCATATGGTTGCCTGTCGTGCGTTTTATTTTATTTTATTTTATTTCTAATTATTATTTCTTTGAGAGGGTTCAGGGTCGGTTGATCACCTCTACTTGTGAAACAGTTTTAATTTCGACCCATTGGTGCTGCCTACAACCTCTCATCCATCCAGTGTCCACAACTTCACTACCTCATTCTCTGCCACAACAACTTCCTGCCCGTACATGAGTTAGAATGGAGTCTAGCTGGTGGTCACCTTGTAGGTTGTGTAGTAGGCCCACAAGACAAAAGGTAATTGTTCTTCCCAGTCTTCTCCCTCGACACCGCGTGACTTGTAGATTACCCCTACGAGAATCTTGTTGGTAGCCTCGCCCTGCCCATTGGCTCACGGGTAGTAGGGGTTGGACAATGAATGAAAAAATTTAAATTCAGTAGTAAGGAGTTTAATAACGTGGTTCACAAAATGTCCACCCCTGTCGCTGGTCAACTGCATTGAGATACCATACCATGTAATGATTTTCTCATAAATGAATCTTTATTGTACTTATGACCGAATTGTCAGGCAGGGCCCATGCTTCAACCCACTTGGTTAAATATTATGTGGCTACCATAATGTAGCGACATCTCTTGGCACGACTGACCTTGAGTGGCCCAATAAAATCCAACCCCTAGCACTCGAATAGTTCCTGAGAATGCGAAGGTTTGAGAGGCATGAAATCCCCTTTTCAACAGCCTCCCTGCTCTCTGACACGTATCACAACCTACTACCCATTCTCTCACATCATTATACAATGTGGGCCACCATAGGCCTACTAGCAACACCTTTCTTGACATAGTTTCTGGTCTCATATGGCCTCCCATGATCCCCTCATGTGCCTTCCTCAGAACGCTTGGCACCTCTTCCTCCATCACACACCTACGTAACACCTAGTCGGGTCCCATTTTATACAACAATCCATTAATCAACTGAAACGTGCGACTTCTCAACACAAGTTTTCTTCGTTCTCCTGGTGGCATATCTTGGGGGAATACAGAGGTGGAAAGATATTCCCCAATGGCAGTATACCATGGTGGCAATACTGCGATCTTGAATAGGTGAGCATCTAGAAAGTCATCATTCACCCCCTCTAGTGGCTCTCCGGACCTAATCTGGGACAACTGATTAGCAATGACATGGCTCTTGTCTACCTGTACAATTATTGTGAACGTGAACTCCTGAAGGAGCATTAGCCACCTACTTATCATGCCTTGGATGATGGGTTTGTTTACCAGGTACATCAAAGCCTGGTGATCCACATAGAAGGTGAAGGGTGTCGCCAGCAAGTAGTGTCAAAATTTATGTACGACATAGACCATTCTGAGGGCTTCCCTCTCGGCGGTACTGTAGTTCTTCTCAGCATTCGACATTAACCCACTAACAAAATAGATGGGATGGTCCAACCCATGTCCCCCTTCTTGCGCCAGTGTAGCCCCAATGGCATAGTTTGAGGCATCCAAGTGTACGTGAAATTCTTGGTCTCAATTTGGATAGGCCAAAATGGGTGCTGCCACAAGTCTCCTCTTGAGTTACTCGAATGCTTCCCCTTGTGTCGATTCCATATGTACGGTTCGCCCTTCCCTATTAGTTTGTCCAGTGGGAATGAAAGTTGGGCAAAGTTCTTAATGAACTTCCAGTAGTATCCAATGTGTCCCAAGAAGGACTTGACTCCCATCACATCAATGGGTGACTTCATTTCTATAATTAACTGTACCTTATCCGGGTTGATTTTCGGTCTAGCTTTACAAACGATTTGGCCCAGCAACTTCCCTTGTGGTACTCTGAATTTGCATTTCCATGGATTTAAGGCAAGCCTGGCCCTTTGGCATCTCTCCATGCACTCTCTTAGCGCTACAAAGTGAGCGTCTTCACTACTGAAAATTGACCAATCATCCAAAAAGGCTTTAAAACTTCCCACCGACATCTTATAGAAGATGTGAAGGACTATCCTCAGGAAGGTTGCAGGAGCATTGCACAACCCGAATGGCATCCGGTTGTACGCATAGACTTCATCCTCGACCACAAAGGTGGTCTTCAACTTGTCCTCCTTAGCTATCGAAATCTAGTTGTATCCCAAAAAGCCATCCAAAAATGAATACATTTCATGGCCAGCCACCTCTTCGAGGATGTTGTTTGTGAAAGGTATAGGAAACGAGTTATTGATGGTGACTGCATTGAGGTACCGAAAATCCACGCAGATGTGGATCTGGTTGGCCTCCTTCTTGAGTGAGATCATAATCGAAGAGATCCACTCACTTGTCTCCACCTGAAATGTGATGCCCATCTTCAGCATCCGTCCGATCTCTTCGTTCACTTTGGCAACATAGTTCTTATTCATTCAGTATGGCCTCTTCCATACCGGTTGGGCTCACGAGACCAATGGTATCCGATTGACGCACATTTATGGCGAGACCCCCTTCATATCCTTGTAGGACCGAGCGAATATGTCTATGTATTCCATGAAGATTTTGAATGCTGCAGCCTTCAGCACCAAGCTCCAATCGTCACCTACCTAGATATTTTGGGGGTTGGCAATGTCTCCTAAGTTTGTCTCTTTCATGGTGGGGTCTTCGTACCGCATTGGTCTATCCTTTGGAAATTTGTACGTCGGAACATCATTTTCTTTGGCATCTCCCTCCTTATACTCTATGTACTGAGGCGGGAACTCCTCCTTCTCGCCTAGCTCATCCTCAATCTGTAGCATATGACAAGCAGGCTGAAACACTTCATAGTCTTCCATTTACCAGTGGAAGGGTCCATTCAATGAGGAAGTGTCATCTTCTAAGAATCCTCCGAGTTCAAGAACTCCTTCCTCATTTCGTTCCCTCTCGTCTTTACCTTCATAAGAGTCCCACTCCCATCTGTTTGAATCCTCTGAATCTGATTCAAATGATGCAAGTTCCTCACCGACAACCTGGGTCCTCGGATCAATGGTATACTTTTGCCCCCCTTTCTCCATGGAAAGGGTGTTCTTTTTCCAGTCGTGGTTCACCTTTGTTGTAACCAGCCACCCTCTCCATAAGATAGCGTCATACCCCTTCTTCTTGAGTGGGATTACCACAAAATCTAGTAGGAAGGGTTGTGTGTCGATGGTCACCGGCTAGGCCATCAGGGTATCAAGTGGCTTGATGTCGTGTTGGTCTGCACCTACCAAGTTGAATGTGGGTGGCCATAGTGTTGCCTTCTCAAGCTTCTTCCATGTATCTTTCGACAACACATTCACCCCCGAACCTCCATCCATGATGGTGTCTTTAAGGATATCCCCAAGAATTCCTATCTCTACTACCGTAGGATGTTGACCACTATTTAAGGCCAACAACATTGGGTCATTTGAGGGGCTGACCGGAACTTCCACCCGTGTCACACCTGAAGGTGTCTGTGCAATGGTTTGTATGGAACTAAAAATGGTGGTTCTCAGCTGCCGCATTGTGTCTAGAAGGTCCTTCACCCTTATCAACACCTCCATCCGCAGTACTTGCCCAATTATGTTATTTCCGGCTGCAGTACGGGATGATGTACTCACCACCTCTTTGTTCAGTCATTTGGCATCATTTCACACTCAATCTTGGATTTTGCCTCCCATAATCTCTCCTTCTCCGTACGGGGGTCAAGATAAGTGGCCTTTTTGGTCTGAGCACGGGTGATTGCCAGTACTTCTTTCTCACCAGTCTTCTCAATATTGAGGAGGTTAACCCCTAGCTTGGGGCAATTTGTCTCATCATGGTCTCCAGGACCACACCATCTGCACAAGTGTTGGGGCACCTCCTCTTTCTAGAAATCCCGTGCAAAGTGTCCCCACTGGTTGCATGCTCAACACTGAATCATCGGTCGTCCCTTAGCATCATACTGGATTCGACTCCGATTATTGTTGTTATTATTGTTGCCTCTTCCTCCCCTTCGATTACCTCTGTAACCGCCAGATGATGTTGTGGTGTTGGCTTGAGGCTGTGATGTGCCTATTGTCACTGACGGCTGCTCTTGGGTGAAGAGCACTTGGTTCCTGCGTGTCTTCATGTTGTAGGGATATTCTTTGGTAGAGTATCCCAACACTTGGCAAATATCACAGAAGACCCTTTTTGGACAAGAGCCTTTTGTGTGACCTTCCTCCTTACATTTTGCGCACCGTACTTCCTCATTTTTGTCGGTACTTCCCTTCATGCTCTTGAATTCCTTCATCATGTGATGCATATCCTTTTTATCAAACTTGGCTTCAATTAGTCTAATGACCTCATCACTCTTTACAAACTTGAATGTGGGGACTTCTCTGATAAAGCACAAACTTGTCACTTCCCTTATAGCTTCTTTAGTGATCTTTTAGGTTTGGTCTAACCATATAAATTCTTCATGTATGTGGCTCAATACAATTTGGATCATCTCTTCTTCATAAAACATGGGGAAACACTTCCAGATATCCAATTTCTTCTCTTCCAACCTAGCATATTTTGATTTCAACATGAACTAATTATCCAGTAAGTTTTTCTTCCAAGTCTACCATTTTTATGTGATTATACTCATTCAAGGGAGCATAGATACATATATGAACATCTTCAATGTGAATTACATCAACGACACACGATAAAATGCAATGGCGGTCTGATTCACAATGGATTTGTGTAGTATCTTTCTAAAGATAAATCTTGGTTTGTCCACAATGTCTATAACACTAGGAGTAGCCATTTTTAATTTATGATGCTTAGGGTTTGTAGTAAACACTAAACATACCTAGAAATTCGACCATTAGGGTTTGCAGTAAACACTAAACACTAAACATACCTGTAAGTTTGACCATTAGCGTTTGCACATCAACACACTTGCAAATTTTCTTCGCTCCTTAGTGCATCGACACTCTTGAATGCTTCAAATGAGGTCAAAAATGACTGTTGTATAGAATAGTAATGTTGTTTTTGTAAGGGCTAAGGACTAGGGTTTGTAGTAAACACTAAACATACCTGGAAATTCGACCATTAGGGTTTGCAGTAAACACTAAACACTAAACATACCTATAAATTTGACCGTTAGTGTTTGCACATGAGCACACTTGCAAATTTTCTTCGCTCCTTAGTGCATCGACACTCTTGAATGCTTCAAATGAGGTCAAAAATGACTGTTGTATAGAATAGTAATGTTTTTGTAAGGGTTAAGGACTAGGGTTTGTAGTAAACACTAAACATACCTAGAAATTCGACCATTAGGGTTTGCAGTAAACACTAAACACTAAACATACCTATAAATTTGACCATTAGCGTTTGCACATGAGCACACTTGCAAATTTTCTTCGCTCCTTAGTGCATCGACACTCTTGAATGCTTCAAATGAGGTCAAAAATGATTGTTGCATAGAATAGTAATGTTGTTTTTTTAAGGGTTAAGGACTACGTGATTTTTAAAGAACATTTAAGTTAAAATAAAGAGAGACTTTACTTATGAAGCTTAGGGTTTGCAGTAAACACTAAACATGCCTGAAAATTTGACCATTAGGGTTTGCACACAAGCACACTTGCAAATTTTCTTCGCTCCTTAGTGCCTCAACACTCATGAATGCTTCGAATGACGTCAAAAATGATTGTTGTATAGAATACTAATGTTTTTTTTTAAGGGTTAGGGCCTACGTGATTTTTAAAGCACACAATTAAGTTAAAATAAAGAGACTTTTTATATATATTAAAAACTAAAGAATCATTTCTGCCACAATTAATGCATTTTAGGTTTTAGCAACTTTTAAACCTTCTATCACAATAGGGATCTATCAAACACTCAACAAACCTCCACAAAGAAATCATCTACTCTAGAAGTTTGACCAAATGACCCAAAATCACCAACCAAATATGTCCATAAAACCATTGACCAGTATTTTGAAGATTTCAGCATATACGCTTCATAGGGGGTTTGAAAAGTTTGAAAATACAAGTCCCCTTGAACCAATACTTTCTTTCATTTAATTTTCAAAGAACGATCTACACCAAATCCATCATTCACCTCAACATCTTCCTTCTTCCATATATTCTATATTTTCTTGTTTTCCTCTACTAGATCAATCTTCCTTTTTGGAATAGAAGACCTAACATCCTTTCCTCTACAAAATTTATCAATGTCTTTATTTGTTATAGTTAAAGAATGTAGCACCATGTTGTGGACCATTCCCACCTCTTCTCATATTAGATCTACAATTAGTAGCCTTGTGACTAAAATTATTGCATGTATAAAAGTAACCATAGAAGGATTGATTGATCTTATTCATGAAACTATTTCTACTTCTACACTCATTTGTTTTATGACAAAATTTGTGACAAGTATAGCACTAACCATTAAATGGTTGAGGCCTTGAAGGCCTAAATAAATTCACATCCATTCTACTCCTACATTCAAAAACCTTATGTCTAATCTCATTGCAAAAAAATCAATTACCATTGAAAGATTGAGAGTACCTAATTTGAGTAATTTGATTTCAAGCTGACCTTCTATAATTATTCTTTTTGTTTTGAACTTGAGTGAAGTTGTTCATATCTTCTTCTATATACTTGGATTCATCTTGAACCTTTCTTTACCTTTCTCGTTCATGTCTTTGGTCTTAGAACTTTATCGCTTTTCAAAACCAAGGTCACCCTTGTCCTTTTCTGGTTCTTGGTAATTGAGAACTTCATCAAGGAGACCACTTCCACCTTTGGGTTTCAAACCTTTCTCTATTTTTTATTCTATATCCTCCAATTCCTTTCTCAAGAAAACAATCTCTTTCTCAAACTTTGTGCATTCAAAAAATTTATCATGAAGCTTGGTCTCCAAACAATCAGCAATCTACTTTCCTACTTCAAATTGAATCTTTAGAGTTACTATGTCATCCTTTGCCTTCTTGAGTTCATCATCACACTCTTTTATTTTTGCAACTTGAGCTTTCAACTTGATAATTATCCTTTCAGTCTTATTGAACTTGGTTTTGAATTCTTCACTTTCAGTCTTGCAATCTCTAGATCATCAAGGGAAAGCCAGAGTTTCCCTTCTACATCTACCTCACAATCAGTAGGATCAATATCTCATCCTTTATATTCCACTGCTTCCAAATCTACTTCTGAAAGAATCTCACTATTCAGCATTACTCCAAATCCTTTGTATTCAAGTGCAAGATTGGTCTGATACCAATTGTTAAACACACCCAAATGCTAAGAGGGGGGAGAGGTGGGTGAATCAACATTAACGAAAAATTAACCATTAAATCCAATGTGCAAAAGTAAAAAAATAGAAATAGAACATACACCACACAAGGACACCAAGATTTTAGGTGGAAAACTAAAGGAGGGAAAAAATATGGTGAGGATCAGCTCACACTATATGAAACTTGTTAATACAATTTTTTTATTTAGGACTCGGTGTCCAAGGAAGCTCATTGATCTATGAATGGACTTGCAAGCTAAGGCTCACTACCTTAGGGCAAGATACAAAATACTTACTAAGAAGATGCACTATCTCCTAGCAAGATACATTAACATTACAATGAAGAATAAAGATTAAACTACTATAGAAGAAGCATCTAACTTATGTTGAAGTTGCAAACATACTTTGTAGCACAATCACTCTATGATACAAATTCAGCACACTTCATACTCATGATATATCATTGAACTATTTTGTACATCGCCATTTGTCAAACACTTACATCTCTCATCATAAATGATATATCTTTTCTTATATCCTTCTCAATATCCAAAATCGTCAATTAGATTGACATTCATAGGACCTATCAAATGAAATGTGTGACCCAAAATAGGTCATCTTCAAACATATGTATCAACCACAAAATTAGGTTGTGAATCACCTGAAGGCATAGGTGAACCCCAAACACATCGTAACACATCCTTCAAAGCAATAGAATAGGTCAAGTTTAACCACACATGAAGGAGAACATCCTATTGGCTCAACCATCAATACTGCTTGTCAAAATTGTTGACTATTTGCCTTCTCATCATCGAAGACAAACCCAAAACATTATGCAGATCAAGATGAAGACATTGAAGACCGTCTACAACCTTTCTACAATCATATCTTAAAGAAATCAATCATCAAATTTTGGTACAAAATAATAATCCTTTTGAATTGCCAAAAATAGGGAAAAAATGGTACATATCAGAGCACCAAAACACTTGAAACTCATATCACTAAACCCTTATACCATCTTGAACATATTTCCAAAACCACGCAACCATAAAAATCACCATGGAAAAATGCCAATCATTCTGGTGATTCAACAGAGATACATTATACTATCAAACTGTGATCCGGAGAATAAACACTTACAACTTTTGGTGTAGAAATGATTATGACTTGAAATCTTCTGTTAGAATTAGAGATCACTGAAAGGGGGGCTGAATCAGTGATCTGTCGAAAATCAAATCCACAAACTTATTCTTTATCCACTAGTTAGCAAGGCATAATAGAAAAGAACATAAACAAGCAACAAATAAACCACAGATCCACAACACCAAAAAATTTACGTGGAAACCCGGAAAGGGAAAAACCACGGTGGGGTTGGAACCCCAATATTCATATACTATGACAAGGACTACATAAATATTACATAGATGGAGAATGCACTTGCATCCAGGCTCACTGCTTAGTTACAATGACCCAGAAGGCTACAACCTTCAGGGAAGTCTCACTGACTTACAATTTGATTACAATGAGAAAATACAATGAAATGAACTCTGAAATAGCATATGATAATGCATGAATGAAATTCGGTTAAGCACAAGATCTCTAACTGTCCTCACTCTACAAATACTCTGTTTTTGTCTCTATCAGCTACCAGATTATCTATAAACCAAATGCGCATATGAATATGTGCTCAATCGCAGCAAAACAAATCCCCACAATAGTATTACCACAAAAACCAATCACCAATTCAATCATATATATCCAGTCATATTCGAAAATAATCTCCTTCATGTCGGCTTCAAGAAGTGTAACGTGTAGCTTCAAGCAGACTTCAACAATGAACCAAACATAGCACCAGACCAAAAGAGTATAGTCACATGCTTCCCAAGAATCTTTCCATTCATCGAGATCACAAAACAATCACCAAAATCACCGCAATCATCAAAAATCTTTCCGGACCAAAACATCACTAAGGTAGCCCTGAATTACCACTTAACTCCTACTTCCAGATAAGATGAATCACGATGGCCAGATCGAATCACTAAGAAGAGTTGTCATCAATGACAACCCTAAACCATAAATCAAGCATCAAAAATCATCGGATGAGTGTCAATTGCCAACAATCTCCCCCTTTGGCATTCATGGCAACACTTGTGAAAAATGACCAAGTGTTGAAAACCTATGAAACCTGTACACCGGATGAAAAAGAGTGAAAGAATTTTAAGGCTCCCCCTTAGATCAATAAACCAAAAATCTACATCACCGAATTGTGCACAATCAACCTGTACATTTTTCACCTTATCTCTCCCCTTTGACAGCAATGCCAAAGATAGGGTGTGCATCAAAATTATTTGTACATATATACACACGCACCGGATGATCAAATCTATACATGCTTAAGGACATTTGCATATGTCATCTTAAGGAACCCAAGATAGGTGTTCCATCGGGCCCGCAACTTCTCCAAAATTGAAACAAAACCATTCAAAACATAGGCATGAAATTATATAGCTACAATCTTAGTTGGAGTCTCCTAAGACATATTTTGAATGCAATCCATTTTATGATACACTAAAGTGTCTAACCGGGGACCAATTAGGTTCTGGAGTTCACCTGACTGCCTAACCATTTTCTCCTTCTCCTTCTCAAAATTCCTAATCTGCTCCATAATAGTCAAAATTTGGCCTTCAATACTGCGAATTAAGTTAGTTGTAGGATCATAAGCCTGAGAAATCTGAGCTACTTGTCCTCTGCAATTATCTATTTGCTTGTCTATTTCAGTAGTAAAATTTGTCAAAACTAGACAAGACTTATAAATTTTGTTGCCTTTTGTTAAGGCCTCATCAATTAGTTTTAATTCATTTTCAAGTTGGGCCTTATCATTGCTAATCATTTGCAAAAAAAATTGAACTTTGGCATCTTTAAATTTCGGCATAGCCTGTTGGGTCGATGCCTTGGTCAAAGAATCAAATTGAGAGGATATGTAATCTATTAGGTTCTGAAGCTTACCGGATGAGTTGGTATCAGCATTGAGTTGTAGTTCCGGTACCACGTGTTACAAAATTTTAATGGATTTCTCAATGAGTCTCTTCTCTTTAGATTTTGACTGTGCTAACTCATGACTAGCTTGTGCTTGGAGAGCAGCAACAACAATCACCCTTTCAGTCAGAGAAATTTGATTGAAAAGTTTGTCAAAACTGATATTCAATTGTGGAAAACTCCCTTGGCTTTGTATTTTTGATGTGTCAATTGCCATAAGCATCAAATTTTCCATTACCTTACCCTTCCCTTTATCCGATTCCTCCTGTTTTTCTTATTCCTTTTTCTCAGCCTCAACTTGTTCAGTTTTGTCTCCTTTGGGTACCTCATGTGCACCGGTGTCACCACTTGATGCACCAACCTCTGCCTCAGCTGATTTATTATTCTCCTTAACAGGCTCAACCTCTACAAAATCCAAATTTTGTTGTTATGCAACATCCTGAGTGTCCTCCTTATTTACATCATTTACCCTAGGATTCTCTGACTGAGTGGCTTCATCATGTGAAACAGTTTCTACTAGTCAGTTCTCAATGAGAAACTTCTTCCAGATTGCAATGGTTACTCTCCTTATTTCTTCAACTCTTCCAACCATCAGGTTGTTGACTCTGTGTTTGCTCTTGAATTCCTTTTTATTTGCTAACAAAATTAATGTATCAATTTCTTCAATAGTGATACTGGTGCACTAATTAACCAATTCACTTTCCTTTATTTCTTTGTCCATCTAACTTGCAGACTTTATCCTAGCATCAATTATACTATACAGATCTTTTGGAAGATATTTTTCTAATTCAATAAATGCTTTACTAAATACATCCATGTACAAAACCACAGCTTCCTCAATCTGCCTCTTATCCTTATCATCCATATTTTCATAATATACATAAATGTTCTTCAAATTTCTTTCTTTAATAATTTCATCTATTAATTCTTGAGTAGATAGAGGAGGAATAATGTGATACTTGGTTTGGGAGGTCTCCATCTTACTAGATTCAATTGCCTCATCCAAGTCAGATTTTATCTTCTTTCCTCGCTTAGGCTTGCTTGCTGATACAGGATCAGATTTTTCCTTCTTCACCTTCAACCCTTTCTTCTCAGCACCGGATTGAGGTTTACGGATTATGCTTGCAAACTCTCCTTTCTTGGGGCCTTGGAAATGTTTGCATCTAACTCAGTTTCAAACGCCACTGGAGAAACTCTTACATACTCCCTTTGGGTTTTTGCTTCTTCCTCAAAACACCTTTACCCTTAGCAAATGAACGGGAGGGTTCTGATTCAGCAAGAGGTATCTTCACCGAAGCGGGAGAAGACCTTGTCACCTTCACTTTAACTGGACCAGGTGCAGTCTTTTGTTTCTTTTCCTTTTCAACTGCATCCCTTGCAGCTCTTGCAGCCCTGACTTTTTCTCGAGGGTGACCACCTTCAACAAGGATTTCCTCCACTATCTTAGCAACTTTTCTTTTCCTAGCCAGTTCGGTCAACTTGGTGTGCAGATTTTTCCTTGCAAGTTCCAAACCTTTCTTCTTTGGAGTCTACCGGAGCATTTAGTAGGTGTTGTGCATAGGCATCCAAAGTCATTGCATCAACCTCATAGCCCATAGGCATGATCCACACCGGTTGGGGCTTAATGGCCTCCATGAGACATTCATCTTCATTTACCATAAAACAAATTGTCCCCTCATATTTCTTCACAATTTTCTTGGGGATTCTGACCCTCCGCTTCATCTTGTCCTTACAAGTCTTGAAGAATGCCCATAATGCAGCATTGTGATTATCTTTGTTGCCAAGTCTGTCAAGACCCTTCTTTATCTATTGGGCCACCGGTCTATCAAAATCCCACTGCACTCTACTGGTTTCAGGGATCTGGCTCAAAAAGTAAAGTGCTAAATAGATAACCAAGGAACCAAATTTGAAGACATGTTTTTTATCTTGCATATTTTTCTTCAAATTTATCATCAATTCCTCCAATAGAACACTACATAGATCATAATGAGCATCTTCCTTAACCATCTGGTAGGCTGCATGGATGGTAGTGTTGGATACGGAATTCAGTCGGTTAGATTGATACACCTTATAACCTATAACCACTGCAGCAAACTTAACATCATCTTCCTTGATTGTGTTGATCTTCATTGAACGCCCGTCAAACTTTGCACCGATTAACTTGTTGACAGTAGGGTTTGTGACTTTGCATGGCCTTGTCTTGTCATCAGTTTGATTCAAACAAGTTACCGCCCTAATTCCTTCTAAAGTAATCTTGTAGGGTTGGTCAAGCCATATAAACTCAGCATGACTTCTTCTCAGCATATACCTCACCCATTCATTTTCATCGAATGACAGAAAGTTCACGAACTGAGTGAAACCCTTTCTCTACAACTGCACAAATTCTGACTTGGGGTTGCCGATTTTCATCCATGATGTTTTCAGTATATAGGTCCAAGATATCCTCAATGTCGGTTTATTCGATCTCATAGTGAATATAGGCCCATACATCATCTACATGCAAAACTCTATGTGGAATGGGAGAGAAGGCTCCAATCGGGTCGACCTCCATGCATTTGTAGGGATGCTTCTTGAACACAGGACAAGTTATATCCTTGACCTAAACAACCAGTGGAGTAGCAATGGAAGTGTTGAAATGTGGTGACTGATCAGCAAAGTACTGTACACTCAGCACGTATCCTCACTGTGGCGACTGAAAAAAAAAATTTGCCAT
This sequence comes from Cryptomeria japonica, assembly GCF_030272615.1. Taxonomy (NCBI): domain Eukaryota; kingdom Viridiplantae; phylum Streptophyta; class Pinopsida; order Cupressales; family Cupressaceae; genus Cryptomeria; species Cryptomeria japonica. The sequence goes on along the minus strand of NC_081411.1, from coordinate 575,125,184 downwards.
TTTTCGTTGATGAAAACCGACATTGTAATAAAACCCTAAAAAGGTCGACTTTGTTTGTTGCCCTAAAAATGCATGTTATAAGCGATTGGGATGCTTAAGGCATTTTAAGGTTGATGTACTATTTTTGCTGGATAATAAGAAAGATTGGACGACTGTGTATGGTGGACGTAACCCATTCTGGGTGAACCACGTTAAATCTATGTTATTTGTGTCATGTTTCATTTCTTTATCTTTTGTATTTAAATCTGCATATAATTGTTAGTTCATATTTTCTTCGGATCTGCTTGAAACCCTAACAATTGGTATCAGAGCGAGGTTTTCTGTAAATTGGCAAGACTTTCAGATTTGAGTGGGAGCAATGGAGGATTCCAAATTCAAGGTCGAAAAGTTTAACGGCCAGAATTATCAGTTATGGAAAATACAGATGGAGGATTACATGTATCAAAAGGATTTGTGGCGGCCATTGGAAGGAAAGGCAAGGAAAGTGACCACAATGTCAAATGAAGAGTGGGACATTTTAGATAGAAAGGCACTGGGATCCATTTGATTGTGCCTTGCACCGTCTGTAGCATTCAATATAACAGAAGCAAAAACGATTGTAGATTTGATGGCGACATTGGCTAAGTTGTATGAGAAACCCTCGGCTTCGAATAAGATATTTCTTATGAAGTGTTTGTTTAATTTGAAAATGAGTGAAGGAGGATCTGTAGCGGAGCACTTAAATGAATTTAATACAATTACTAGTCAATTGTCTTCGATAAAAATTACTTTTGCAGAAGAGGTTAGGGCTCTCTTGATTTTATGTTCTTTGCCAGAAAGCTGGAATAGCTTGGTTATGGCTGTAAGTAACTCTGTCTCTGGTAAAAATACTTTGGTATTTGATGATATTGTTGGTGTTATCCTAAGCGAAGAAATGCGAAAGAAAAGCACAGGTGAGACTCCAACATCATCGGGTAGTGTTTTGAATGTGGAGAACAGAGGAAGATCAAAGGAAAGAGGAAAAGGCCCTACGAATGAGAAGTTACGAGGGAAGTCAAAGAAAGGACGCTCTCAATCTACAGGAAAGAAAGATTGTTGGTACTGCGGAAAGCCTGGTCATCTAAAGAAAGACTATTGGTCTCGGAAAAACAAAGAAGGAGACAAAAATGAAAATGACAGTAAGGAAGCTAATATTGCAAGTAATACTTTACAAGATGCTTTAATCTTATGTTTGGATAATGTTAATGATTCCTAGGTAATAGATTTTGGGGCTTCATTTCATGCTACACCCCATAGAAAATATTTTCTAGATTATGTTCAAGGTGATTTTGGACAGGTATATTTGGGTGATGATGAGCCCTATCAAATTGTTGGAAAAGGAAAGATAAAGATCAAGTTGCAGAATGGAAATGACTGGTTTCTATAGGAGGTAAGACATGTTCCTAATTTAAGAAGAAATTTAATTTCTGCAGGGCAACTAGGTAGTGAAGGTTGCATAGTTACCCTCTCAGAAAGTATGTGGAAGGTCGCTAAAAGATCATTAGTAATAGCTAAAGGTGCGAAGGTAGGCACATTATATCTGTGTACAGGTAACACTTACTCTACCCTAGCTGCTAGAGATAAAGTTACTGCAGGGACAACAACAATAAATGTTACAAGAACAGATTCAATAATGTGGCACCATAGGCTTGGGCACATGAGTGAGAAAGGGATGAAAACCCTTCACTCCAAAAATCTATTGCCAGGACTAAAGAAGATTGATTTAGAGTTCTATAAAAACTGTGTTTATGGTAAACAAAAAAGAGTCAGATTTCTCAAGGTTGGGAAAGAGAAGAAGAGTGAGAAGTTAGAGCTTGTACATTCAGATGTATGGGGACCAGCTCAGGTATCATCTCTTGGTGGCTCTTGTTATTATGTTATTTTTATTGATGACTCAACCAGAAAAACATGGGTTAATTTCCTAAAACAAAAATCAGATGTTTTTGAAACTTTTAAGAAATGGAAAGCTTTGGTTGAGAATGAAACAGGAAAAAAATTGAAGTGTCTCAGATCGGATAATAAAGGTGAGTATTGCAACAAAGCATTTGAAAATTACTGCTCCTTAAATGGGATTTGAAAGCAGAAGACAGTTCCAAGAACTCCACAGGAAAATGGTGTGTCAGAGAGAATGAATAGGACCATCATAGAACGCGCGAGGAGCATGAGATTGCATGCTAGATTGCCCTTACATTTTTGGGCAGATGTTGTACATACTGTTGGCTATTTGATAAATAGAGGACCTTCAACCCCTTTGGATGGTGGTATTCCAGAGGAGGCATGGACTAGTAAAAAGGTAAATTATTCTTTTCTAAAAACTTTTGGTTGCGAAGCTTTTGTCCATGTTGATAAAAAAAACAGAACCAAGCTTGATGCTAAATCTCATAAATGTACCTTGATTGGATATGGGATAGATGAATATGGCTGTCAATTATGGGATTTTGAAAATAAGAAAATAATTAGAAGTAGAGATGTTATATTCAATGAGAAGGTTATGTATAAAGAACAGATGCAAGAAAAGAAGCATGAACAAGACAAACAAGAATATGTGGTGCTAGATGAGATTCCTAAAAATGAAATGCCACAAGTACCTGATGCTCAGCAACAACAAATTGTCCCACAAACTCCTGCAAGTGTTAGACGTTCTACGAGGACAAGTAGACCCCCTAAAAGATTTTCTCCTTCTTTGTATTCTATTTTATTAACGGATTCTGGTGAACCAGAAAAAATATGAAGAAGCAATGCAGGTAGATGCCAAACAACAGTGGAAGCTAGGCATGAAAGAGGAGATGGACTCCTTGATGAAAAATAAGACTTGGGACTTAGTCCCTTTACCTGCAGAAAAAAAAAAGTCTTGCCTAACAAATGGGTTTATCGACTGAAGGAGAAGGAAGGAGGTTAGAAAAGATATAAGACCAGACTTGTGGTAAAAGGTTTGCACAGAAAAAGGGTATAGATTATGATGAAATATTTTTTCCAATTGTAAAAATGACTTCAATTAGAACTGTACTTAGTCTTGTAGCTGCAGATGATTTACATCTTGAACAATTAGATGTCAAAACAGCTTTTCTCCATGGAGATTTGGAGGAAGAAATTTACATGTTGCAACCACAGGGATATGAGGTCAAAGGTAAGGAGAACTTGGTGTGCAGGTTGAAGAAAAATTTGTATGGCCTAAAGCAAGCACCCCAACAATGGTATTTAAAATTTGATAGTTTCATGGCTGAACACGATTATCATAGATGTCATTCTAATCATTGTGTATATTTTAAGAGATTTGATAATGGCAGTTATATTATCCTATTGCTTTATGTTGATAACATGCTTGTTGTTGGGTCTAACATGCAACATATAAATGATCTTAAATAGAAATTAGTCAGGTCATTTGCTATGAAGGATTTGGGTGCAATTAAGCAAATTCTTGGTATGAGGATTACACGAGACAGGAAAAATAGAACCTTGAATTTGTCCCAAAGTGAGTATATAAAGAAGGTGTTAAAAATATTTAACATGCAGGATGCAAAATCAGTTAGTACACCTTTGGCTAGTCATTTCAAATTGACTAAGGAGATGTGCCCAAAGGCACAAGAAGAGGTTAATAAAATGTCTAACATCCTGTATTCATCAGCTGTTGGCAGTCTGATGTATGCAATGGTATGCACAAGGCCAGATATTGCACATGCAGTGGGAGTTGTGAGTAGGTTTATGAGTAATCCGGGTATGGAACATTGGAATGTTGTGAAATGGATTCTTTGGTATTTGAAAGGAACTACTACGAAGGTATTATGTTTCAAATGATCTAATGCTGCTCTGAGTGGATTTGTTGACTCTGATCTGGCAGGTGATATTGATTCACGGAGTACTACAGGGTATGTTTTTACTATAGCGGGAACTGCAGTTAGTTGGATTTCTAGGCTGCAAAAGGTTGTTGCACTTTCAACCACTGAAGCTGAGTATGTTGTTGCTACAGAAGCCAGCAAGGAGATGATTTGGTTGCAATGTTTTCTAGAGGAATTGGGTCAGACACAAGAGGATAGCCCATTGTATACTGATAGCCAGAGTGTCATTCATCTTACGAAGAACTTTGTTTTTCATTCAAGGACAAAGCACATTCAGCTTAGATACCACTTCATCCGGACTGTTTTGGAGGAGGGTCAGTTACGGCTTAAGAAGATTCACACAAGTGAGAATCCTGTCAATATGTTCATGAAGGCAGTTCCACAGGAGAAGCTGATTTCTTCATCAGTTTCTGTTGGTCTTCTTGATTAATAATTGTAGAATTTATACCAGTCAAGTCCTAGTGTTTTATCCAGCGGATGCTGCATGTACAGTGGTGTCGTGCAATATCAGTCTCCAAATGGGAGATTGTTCGGTGTGGAGCCTGATCAGTCTCCAAGTGGGAGATTGTTGAAATGTGGCGACTGATCAGCAAAGTACTGTACACTCAGCATGTATCCTCACTGTGGTGACTGAAAAAAAAATTGTTGTTTTTTGTTGATGAAAACCGACATTGTAATAAAACCCTAAAAAGGTCGACTTTGTTTGTTGCCCTAAAAACACATGTTATAAGAAGTTGGGATGCTTAAGGCATTGTAAGGTTGATGTACTATTTTTGTTGGATAATAAGAAAGATTGGACGACTGTGTATGGTGGACGTAACCCATTTTGGGTGAACCACGTTAAATCTCTGTGTTATTCATGTCATGTTTTATTTCTTTATCTTTTGTATTTAAAACTGCATATAATTGTTAGTTCATATTTTCTTCGAATCTACTTGAAACCCTAACAGGAAAAAGAAAATGCCATTTGAAATTTTCAGAAAACTGAACTCAAAAATGCTCTTCGAAAAATACCTCAATTGAATGTCGAATGCCCTAGATAACTCGTCAGATCGCTCTTTTAGATCTCTGATTGCCTTGTTCTACAGCTCGAAAACACTATTCACAAAGGTGAAAAATAACTCTCGTATTTGTCCTTTTATCTTTGCAAACCCTAATTTCACTTTGAAATAAATGCGCCTCAAATATCCAACCGGATGCCCTATGCAACTACCGGATGTTGCGATTAGCCATCTGAATTCTGGATATCAACTAAAATTCAATTCCTACCATCTATAATTCATCGACTACAAATCTCATCAAGGGGTACTGCAAGATTTGCATGAGTTTGCCTCCCCCTAAGGCCAAAAGCCCTAGTTACAAGATGAAGGTTTTGCATTGGATTCGGGTACAGATCCACCATCTGCCTTAGGTTCATCCTTCTTTACCCACATCTTCTTATGTTGATCTCTGATCTCATCTACCTTTGCATTTCCCTTTTCATCTGATCAATTTGTGTCTACTAAAGCACTGTTTTTGCTTCTACAGCACTTTGCAATGTGATCGGTTTTGTTGCATGCTCTGCAAAAAACATTATTTTGCATAGGTCTGAAGTTCATCTAATTTGGTCTATTTTGCATAGGTCTGAAGTTCATCTTATTTTGCATACATGTCGATGAAGGAGAATCGCGATGTTCTCTGTCTCACCGAAATGAGTGAAGGAAAATCATCCCCTTGCATCCAATACACTCGCAGACACGCAAAATATAATTACACATTGCATAGATAAAGTAAAGTGTCAGTACATAACAATAATCCATAAAATGTCATAAATCATAAGTACTGAAATACTGCAAATAAATTATGTATCTCATATCTAGATAAAGCATGAAATAATGTCATAAAAATCTGAATAACACATCATAGTAATGTATCCACTGAAAACAACCAATAATAAAATATGAGTCTAATGAGTTCAAACGAGGAAGAGTACTACATTCTCCCCCCAAAACTAGGCTTACTCTTGGAAGCCTAAAACAAATAAGAATACATCTCTCTCATCTTCGCTGCATCCTCCCCTAGCTTTCCTAGCCATGACCTAGCACTGTATAGAGAAAACAATTCAGAACTACGGCAAGGATAAAACAAGGGAAACACAAACATTAACACCTAAGCAAAAAGGTCAAACTGGATAGGCTCACTACAAACTCAGAGTACCCAGTGTTGAAAATTTGGCTCTGATACCAAATGTAATACCCTGCCAAGAACCCTAAAGGAAAAACAACACAACTAGGCAACTAAAGGGTGAAATATTTTTTTTTAAAGATTAAATGCATTAACTATAACCATTGCACGTCTAATAACACAACGGAAGTCTAACACATGATTTCCTAAGTGTTACCAACGAAGTTTAATTTGCAGATTATATTAACACCATGGTTAATCCAATTGTCCATATAATTAGATAAAGTAAAAGGCCTAAGTTTAAAACTACACATACATCTAAATTCCATAATGAGAGAATCAAGTATTCCAATGCATTCAATTTTTTCATAAATTATTTATACATAAGATCAAAGTAACTGAATTAACATACATTCCACTGACATAATATTACAATATCCATAATTACATGGCTTCCAATAATACCACGGATTACAAAGTTACAATATCAAGGTTACACAAAAGTCTGATGCAATGACCACATGGTCTCAACTGAACAATGATCCCTAACATGAGGTGGTACATGAACCACAAACCAAGAAACACTAATGAAGCCTTTCCTCGCCTGAAGATACAATCCAGAACATCTGATGAGAAGTGGCACTACCACCCGACCATGTGATCTCGAAATGGAACCACCCCACCGTGCTAGGAGATAGTAGAAAACCCTCAAGCAAGCAAAGTAAGACAAGTACAAAAGAACTACAAGACTCTGCAAACATCCATGTGACTCAACTCACAAAACACTAGTGACTCTAAGGAGAGAGTGTCATCGCATAGCTTGATGGTTACCATGGTAGGCCTCCTAGGTCTTAGCTCTTTGTCCTGGTAACCTCTCTCGGCTTCCAGCGCCAACTAAATCTCATGCGGACCCTACCAATCCTTTCGTGAAGACAAGGTGGTAAGTTTGTCATTACAGGCCTTCTCGTAACATTATGAGCCTTGTACAAGCACTACACTTATGCACGAGGTACATTATCTTAATTAATATTTATTCTACCCACCCCCTAATCAATTATTAGGTTATCACTTTTTAACTGACTTCTAATAGGTTATCCTATCATCCACTTCCGGCACGGCCCCCGCTCGAAAGCCACTCTCTCTCATAGGACACTAATAGGAAAAGTCTCTCTCTACGAGAACTCTATGGCGAAACAGACAGCCATAACTAATCCTGACAAACCACAAGTGAAGGATACACAATCACTAACCCAAGATTGACCATTTGGACAACACACACAATGGCTCACATCAATAAGGTTATACAACAACACCTGACCAAGGAGATATAACAACATATGACGTAATGACAACCCAACCATAATTGCAATAAAATTTAGCTTGACTGCAAACACCATTAACACAAGATCCTAATATAGGCAATCATTTCTTAAAACAGCCAAAAGCATAAGTAACTTGCAAATAAGGAATTTCCATAAGATAAGAAAACACAATTATTTTAATACAAAACAATCAACGTTGTCATTTGTCCAATAAGATTTAAATCAATCACACAAACATTAATCTCCTAATGTTTTCAAGCATAAATATAAAATCTCTAAATTTACAAGCTTTTCTGAAAACACCCAAGATATAATTAGTTACATTCATAAAATACAAATTATAACTTATAAATCAAATTATATTCATATAATAGTATATGAATACCTATAAACAATTCACTTATAATAATATTACAAAATATATATTTATCAACTCAAAATTTAATTACACACACACACACACACACACACACACACACACATAAAAGTTTATTTAAAAACAAACTTGAAACTCTGCATGAACATCGAAATTTTTTAATTCGGCCCGCACAACGAAATTTTCGAGAAAAGGGCGAATTTTGACTGTCCCTGTACCATGCACAGTAGCCCATGTTGTTGCCGGTAGCATGTGCTACCGCACAATAGCAGGTACTACCATTCGGTAGCATTGCTACCGTAGGTAGCAAATGCTACTGTAGGTAGCAGATGCCACCTAGGGGTTTTATTTAAAATTTTTTATTTTTTTATAGTTTTTAATTTTTATTTATTTTTAATTGTATACAAACTATAATTTCCAAACTTCAACAATAATTTTTTTTCATGAAATTTATTTTCCAAGAATTTAATACAATTTCTTTTTCCAAAAATAATTAAATAAAACCATTTCTCCAAAACTTCCATAATCCATTAAATTTAATTAGTAATTTAGTTTATTTCTAAAGTAAATAACAATTTCACCGAGTTAAAATTAAAAGACTGTCATAGCCAATATCGGAACAAAACAAACAAGAGGGAATGATTTCTCTGGTAAATCTCATTCCGCTCAAACCTTGCAACTTCCATACATAATAAAATCTTGGCAAATTTTGCCATAATAATTTTCCCAATTTTCTCAAATTTTAATCCACAACACTCGGGAAACAATTTCTTTTCATTAACTAGAAATTAACTTCAGGTATGGACTTTAGCTAAGAACGGAATTAATCAAACAGGATATGACAATCATCTTAACACACATATCATTCAGAAGATAGAAGAAATACAATTATTTTCTTAAAACAACAATCAAAAGAAGCCACCCAACCTGGTATAGCTTTCCTGGAAAAAATCTGTAGAAGAGGCCTAATCTTTTCAACAAGCTTCCAATAAATTTCTTCACCTAAATTCCTGACCTGTTTCCTGTGTATCCTAAAATAATGACCTATTCCTCTTTTTAAACTAAAATTCTAGGTTGAATATCTTTTTCCCCAAAAACTTAAATTTAGTAAATAAAAGCAATTTTATTTTATTTCTCAATTTTCTAACAAAGGGATAAGTTAACATGCAATAATTAAAAATCATTATTCATTTTTTTCTTTTCTCATGCAAATTAATTAATTTTCTAAATAAAGAAATTAAAGCAATGCAATAATTTTAATGAAATCTTTTATTCTATTTGATCTAATATTTATTTAAAATTCTAGGAAACAATAAATGAAATTAATCTAATTTATTTTTCACTAAAATTTAAATAAAATATATTTCTAATATCATGCAGCTTGTAACTTAATTTAATAACTTCTTTTAATTAATTAAATTTATAATCTCAATGCATACATAATTCAACTATGAGATAACTCCATAAACTTAATTAATTAATCAAATCCACTAAAACACACAAACTGAACAAATATCAAGCAAACACTCATAAAAAGATCAAACAACAAAATACGAAGGCCGAACTAACTGACTAGACGACCACCTGACGACACTCACACGAGTGTAATTGAGTAAAATAGGGTCAATTACTATCTCCTCCACTTCCATCGGAAAATATAAGGCACGCTCAGACCCGTGAAGCTAGGTGGAGACGATACCTCGTACCTACCCGGTACTTGTACCTACAATATCCTACATCACCAAACCACACATGCATATATACAATATAGAAAACACGGCACACCGATGAAGGAGAATCGCGACGTTCCTTGTCTCATTGAAATGAGTGAAGGAAAATCGTCTCCTTGCATCCAATACACTCGCAGACACGCAGAATATAATTACACATTGCATAGATAATGTAACGTGTCAGTACATAGCAATAATCCATAAAATGTCATAAATCATAAGTACTAAAATACTACAAATAAAGTATGCATCTCATATCCAGATAAAGCATGAAATAATGTCATAAAAATATGAATAACACATCATGGTAATGTATCCACTGAAAACAACCAATAATAAAATATGAGTCTAATGAGTTCAAACGAGGAAGGGTACTACAAAGTTCATCCCTCAAAGTAGCAATCTATCTTTCAAGTTCTTGACCATTATTCCTTGATTGTGTCAACTCAAGCTTCAACTGATCATTCTCATAGGTAAGCCTGAAGCATGCATCATCTCTTTCCTTCAATGATTGTACCAAATTCTCTTCATTCTTCTTTCAGTCCTTAATTTCCTTGGTCAGTCCCATTACAATGGATTGCATCTCATTCTTCAAAGTAGCATTTTCTCTCTCAAGTGTGTTAACTTCATTAGCTTTGTCCTGATATTCCATGATCTGATCCTCTTTCTACTTCAACTTGTCCATCAATTCCTTCATTTTCTCTCTACAGACACTTGCTTGATCCTTCAACTCACTAATGAATTCATCAGCAGCATTCAGGTTCTTTTTCAGAGTACATATCAAATTTCTAGTTGCATCAAGATCCTCAAGTGTCACATTGAGTTGTCTCTAAAAATCGGAATCCATTGAATCACTCTCGGATCTTCTTCAAGTGCTTAAGCTTCCTCAAAGGAACTAGGCTATGATACCAATTGTTAGAATTAGAGATCACTGAGGGGGGGTGAATCAGTGATCTGTCGGAAATCAAATCCACAAACTTATTTTTTATCCACTGGTTAGCAATGCATAACAAAAAATAACATAAACAAGCAACAAATAAACCACACATCCACAACACCAGAATTTTTATGTGGAAACCTAGAAAGGGAAAAACCACGGTGGGGCTTGGACCCACAATATTCATATACTATGGCCATGAGTACATAAATATTACATAGATGGGGAATGCAATTGCATTCAGGCTCACTGTTGCCTAGAGCTCACTGCTCAATTACAATGACCCAGAAGGCTACAACCTTCAAGGAAGTCTCACTGACTTACAATTTGATTACAATGAGAAAATACGATGAAATGAACTCTAAAATAGCATTTGATAATGCATGAATGAGTTTTGGATAAGAACAAGATCTTTGACTGTCCTCGCTCTGCAAATACTTCATTTCTATCTCAGTCGGCTATTGGATTATCTGTAAACCAAATGCACAATTGAAACTGTGCTCAATCACACCAAAATGGATCACCACAATAGTATTACCACAAAAAGCAATCGCCAATTCGATCATATATACCCGATCATATTCGAAAATAATCTCCTTCAAATCGGCTTCAAGAAGTGTAACGTGTAGCTTCAAGTGGGCTTCAATCACAAACAAAACATAGCACCAAACCAAAAAGTATAGTCACACGCTTCCTAAGAATCTTTCCATTCATCGAGATCACAAAATCAATCACCAAAATCACCGCAATCATCGAAAATCTTTCTGGACCAAAACATCACTGAGATAGCCTTGAATTACCAATTAACTGCCTATCAGTTAACTCTTGCTTCCGGATAAGATGAATCACGATCGCCGGATCTAATCACCAAGAAGAGTTGTCATCAATGACAACCCTAAACCATAAATCAAGCATCGCAAATCACCGGATGAGTGTCAATTGCCAACATCTTCAAAATAGGCTCTTGACACATTACAAAGCTTAAAAGCTAAACCACACAGCTAGAAGATTCAATGCAGAAAAATGCAAACCAATTTACCAACTTTTATACGTGAAAAATTCATCCAAACAAATACTTTGACATTGACACATTTGCTAAACCTCTAGACTATTTTTGTTGCTAATCTCAAGACACTAACTATATTAGAGGCACAACTAGTCTCAAATATGCCTCACCAACAATGTCATTTCATGACAACACCCAACAACACATATTCTATTCATCTCCTTAATGACAACACATATTACCAACAATCTCCTTTTTGACCGAAGAAGAAGAAGAAATTTGTATAATCTCCGATCAAAAATAAGGGCTATTATAGAAATATCATTGCTAGGTAATGGCTAGCAATGCTCAAGAGGGGTAAATCTCAATTGCCAAAGCCTCTTCACAAATCACATTTCAGAGAAGAGATTTCAAACATGGTTTGGTAATATTCCTTCACAAATTGAGAGGAAATTTAAATGCTCATATTTTAAGAATGGATGTTTTTCTTTGTACACATCATTGTTGTTGGACGACAGTATCTAGATTGGGCAACCATCATGAATGATAGGTTGCAATACATGATTTCATGCTTCCCCAAGAACAAATCCTTTTACATGTTTATCACCTATTATAGGTCGTAGCATGTACAAGACAATGGCCAAGACTTTTGCATGTATAAGTATTTAATGATCACATTCAGATATATGATTATTATCTGGATCTGCGACTAGAGAAGAGTTACCACAAGTTCATAAGGATGAATGATGCATTCATAAAATTGGTCAAGGAGCTACAAAGACATTTAGGGAAAATAATTTATCTTGAGGCAATTCAATTGTTGAACAAATACGGTAGCTACTTCATCCAATTCCAAAGGTTCACCTATATTAGAGTTGTGGGTTCTAATGAATTCCCTCATAAATTACCTAAATATGCAAAAGATATATTCATCCTCATTGAAATCTATGAATAGGTGGTTGTAGTAAACAAGATAAATGTAAAGAGAAAGAAAGGAGGAATCCGATTTCCAATTGAACTTAAATATTATATATGCCAATCATAATTGGATGCCTTCAATATTGATGGGATATAGTCAAATACACAACTCGAAACTATGAGAGAATATTTACCTTTGACAACAAGAAATTTGTTAAGGGAAATTTGCAATTAGGTCTCATTTCCATCACATCCCCCACATAGAAGATTATTGGGTTGACTATGCCAATGACTATGAAGTCATGAAGAGTTGTATGAGGATGACACTCTGGCATATTTTAGCCTTTATAGGTTAAAATAGGATGAGTCGGCCCTAATTGATCCAATCTATTTCAGTCTTATATAAATGCAGTCCATTGTGCCAATAGATTGGAACCTTAAGAACCAAAGGACCATGAGACAAGAATTGTTGTAGTCCTAAAAAGGACCCAAATCTAGCTACAAAAGAAGATGATTGAGACCCCAAAGGTACAAGTAAAAGGAGGAAAAAATGTTGCAAGAAGAAGCAATCCAAACCAAACAACCTCCTCCTCAAGTATAGTGTCACCTCCTACTCAACAAATAGTTTCACCAAGTGGAAGTGGAGATCAGAGAAGGATAAGGAGAAGGAAAGAGAAAAACAATGAACAAGAACAAGAAATAGAAGATATCAATCCTGATCCATCTAGACCACAGCTAGACTCCTCCCAGAATGTAACTATCAAAGCTACTTTAAAGGGTAAATCTCCTCCTCTTCCCTTCAATTTACAAAATGAAACTAGAATGCCCCCATTGAGGATAGCCCTCCAATTTTCATCTCTTGACTCCTAAGCAAATACTCAACATAGACTTACTTCTCCATCATGGTTGGAGAATGCGTCGTCAAAGAAATCGAAAATAGTGATAGTGAATTTGCTAGATGATAATATTGTAGGGAAATTGTTTCAAAGAACTCAGCCCTAAAAGTTAAAAAATACTTCAAGTTTAATGGAAGATTGCGCTACAAGTAATCTATTTATAGAGATTACACAACCATTCACCCAGAAAGATCCTAGTCAGGCTACAATAGTTGACTATAACTTGACAGAAGTTGATTTGTGGGCCTCTAGTAGAGATGGGGATATACATAATTTTCAAGTAACGGCTTCTAGATTGGTGGAGAAAACAAAGAAAGATAAACAAGACAAAAATGAGTTGAAGAAAGTTATAGAGTTGCTTACCGACTACTTAAATATTTGGTGGATCCCTCACCCCAACTAATCACTCAGGCAAGTGCCTCTTTCAACCCACGGTCAACAACTAGAAAAGATATGGTAAAGAGGGTGCAAAAGGATAGAACTTATGGAAAAATTATTGAGCAATGGGTGAAATAGTTGAAGGCCAAAGAGCCTACATTTATGGAGCAACTCGGAAAAGTGTATGGTGATTTAATTTTGTTGAAAAATGACATAAATACATAGATAACAAACATCAAGCAAGAGGAGTTTCTCTCACTCTACTTTGATCGACAACTTAAAGAAATATTATACATGGGCTTAGATAAGGCAACAACAAAGCAAATTGTCCAAGTTATAGATGATCCCAGATGTATCATGTGGAGGAAAAGCATAGAGTGCAAGGACTCCTTGAAGCAAAATATCAAGGAGCAAGGCAAGTTGTTTAAAGGAATGCAAGTGTGTTCACGTTGATTTTCTCAAAGAGTTTTCAGACATTGGATGTCAACTAAGGAAGAAAGACAACGTAGGTGATGCAACAATAGATGAATTAAAAGAGGAATTTTAGAACATGATGCATTGTCAAATGAGCAAGCCTTTCCCAAGGCTAATATGAAGACGTTGGTGAGAATTGATGCAGCTCTATCATAGTATGACAGCCATCTAGCCAACTTCACTAGTAAAATTGACAGAATCTATGACAACAAAGCCCTCTAGAAACTATGAACTAAAAATGTGAATATTCCTCAACATACCGAGATTCCAATTGTCACCCAAGCATTAAAATAAGGCATGAGTAGCAGTCGCTTAGCAAGCCCCTATTTGTGAAGCCAATGTGGGTACACAAAACTCACCACCTTATCAATAGCAATATGTTATATTTGGACTTTAATAGTTTATAATGTTTTAATTGTATTAAACTTCTAATTATAATTCTTTTACGGAATTGATTTCAATATTTTGATAGTAGTTACATTTATGAGTCTTTAAATATGTAACTTTAAGACATTGGAAGGGTCCAAATTTTTATCCCAACACATTGAAGTGTGTTAGTGAGATACAATCAAAAGGAGGAAGTAATAAATTTTGCCCATTTTGAAGGGATTGACAAGCCTATGTGCATTTTAATTTCAATTTTGAATTTATTGATGATGATTGACAAGCCTTCGTGCTTCCATTAACATTTGATTATTATCCTTTTGTGGGAGTATAATATTCATTTAATTAAACATTTATTTCCCTTTGCTGTGGTGAAATTTGACATTCAAAATTTCTATATTTTTTATTCATGTTTCAATCTTTGCATTGGGATATTGTGTAGAGATTCATCTTTCCATTGTTGTTAGTTTTCAAACCTGTGTTGATAGTTGTTCTAAAAATCATTTATTTATATCAATCCCATAATCCCATTTATGGCATGGCTATGAATAAATGTTAGTTTTCCTTTCCTGTTTTTTTATTCAAAGCATACCCCACTCTTATTCAAAAATTCAAAAATGTAATCATAAGAGGGAATTGTACCTTGTGCAAAATCAGAGGGAAGTTAACTAATAACTTGCCCAATTCTTTATTAATGGTTTGTCTTTACATTTGGGCAAAAATATAGTCATTGAAATCATTCATTTTATAAAGACAAATTATTAACCAACATTAGGACAATGTGGAAAAGGACATTTTCCTATTAGACCTCCTTGAGGCTAGGTTGTTGAGCATTTTCCCTATTTCTCGTGTGGCTCCTAGGCTTGCTCCAATCTTTGTTGAGCTTGCTTATTCTTCAAATTTTATCCTATACAAAGGATTTCTTCTTCAAACAACCTCTTCTCTCTTTGTTGTGTCAACTCAAGGCCTCGTTGGGGATGAGCTCCTGTCTTGCAAGAGCCCTGCTAGGATTTTGTTGCATGAATTTTTCCTCCACAATGCATTGCAAGCTCTCAATTTTACAATAATGGGGCTAATGTTGTTTCTCCCCAAGTTGAGGTTAGTCCTACTTCATTTCCTTTGTTGAAAGAATATAATCCTTCTCATTTTGTTGATGGTTTGCATGCAATGGATGATATGCCTTCTCTTTGCTTTGGTGTTATATTGTGTAAGGGGTTCCCTCCCCAAGAGTTGAACCTCGTTCCTTTCACAATTACTTAGGTCACTATGGAAGGTGTCTTGCCTCATGGGCCTTCTCCTTCCTTGCATGCAATGTAGGATTGTGGAGTTGGGGATGTCATCTCTTCCACAACACCCCAAGTTCCCTTGTCAACTCCTCTCATGCAAGAATTAGTTTCACCAACACATCTTAACGAAGTTCCTTGTGCCTCCTTTAGGATTCTTGATGTTTTGGTGGATAGAGCTTCTACTAGTGTGCAATCTACTCTTATTGGTAGATTCTTTGGTTATTGGCCAAACATTGATGTTATCCATAGCTGGGCAGCCAACTACTAGAATGTTTTGAGCCAACTTTGCATTGTGACCTTTTGTAAACAATTATCTCTTATTCTCTTTTCAATCCATGGAGGATTGCTTAAGAGTTCTTCAAGGATGTCCTTGGTTTTTGGTATGGCTTATCTTCATTTGGCTAGATGGATTACTAGTGTTAATGCTACCAAGGTTAACATGGCTACTATCTAGGTTCATCTTCTTGAGCTCTTGCTAGAATTTTGGGATGAAAGTATCATTCAAGATATAGCTAATGTTATTGGTCAATGGGTTGCCATTGACAATATATAAAAAGGGTTTCTTTTTCACTAGATTTTGTTTGTGTTGAAACAAATAAGGTTTTGCCAAGCAATATCACTTGGTGTTGCAAGCTAGGTGTCTAGGAGTAAGAGATTCATTGAGTCTTCTTCGTCGGTCTTTCATCATGCAAAAGGGCACTCCAAGTTGAGGGGTGAAGAATTGGTTTCAAATACCTTTGGGCCTTCTTTGGAAAAGTCACCAATTGAGATTTGTCCTCAATCTTCAGATAATGGGAAGGTGACCATAGTGAAGGTCCATATTAACATGGGCAAAGGATCCCCTTGCAAGGTAAAAATAAAACTTGGCATTGTGATTGAAAGTCCCTTGTTTGAAAATTAATCTTAAAAATTTGGCAAGACAATCCATTTCGGCCTAGCTCCTCTTCAAAGCCCCTTGTTGAGGTTTGGTCTCAAATCGCTTTGAATGGTTGTTTGCAATCCTCCTCTTTCATTTTGTTGTTTTTGTAGCTTGTTGTTGGCCTTTTAGGGTCTTTTATAGGCATGTTCCTTTGTGGGTTGTTGTTCCTTGCTCCTTGTTGTTCTTGTTGTTTAAGGCTTCGAATACCTTTCACAATCTATTAGCCGGTTTCAGTCTCACTTCTTGTGAGACTCATTTTGTTCGCATGGATATTTGTAAATGGGTCCGAGTCCTTCCCATGATTTTACCTTAATCAAACCCCCACCTATTGTGTTAATTCTTCTAATGGTTGTCTTCAAATCTCCCTTGAAATCTTTAAACTATTGAATTTGAAAATAAAAATCAATAGCATTACAATCACAAATGTGAAAGTGGAAAATGCCAAAACAAAAGGAAGATTCAAGTTATGTTGAATTTACTTGGGTTTGATGATTACAGGATGTGACATAAGAAATCCAAGAGAGTCATGGTTAAAGAAAACTATAGAAGTTACTACATGACAAAACAAGTTCGATGCATGAAGGATCACACCATCACCACACTAGCGAACCACAAAGTCAAGAGACAACTTTCACAGAATAAGTAAATAATTGCAGGCCACCTCTTATTCCAGCTTCCAAATATACGACTCTCAACTTTACAATGTCTAACAGAGTTGAAAATAAGAGCTCCATTTTACTAAAGTCAAAACTATAATCGGTATCTTGATTACAAAATGTGTGAATAAATCAAAATCTAGGGACTCCTGTAAAGATGGCATGCAACTTAGGTTCTACAACAACATTCATTCACTCATGGAGCTACCTATGTGTACTTGACGACATAGCTAAAACACTTAACAGATAAATGCCAAAAATAAGACATGTAAATCCTTTACATAAATTTTGGAAAAATAGAAGCGCACTTTGATTGGGAAATGAACGAATTGATGAGTTTCCCATGATGTAAGAAACCACACAAGGAATCAGCAGCATATGGTATAAGTGTTGGACAAAAAAAATTAATAAAACAAAATATTTCAAGAGAACAAAGGAAAAGGAGAACAGTGGAATGCAATTCATGAGACATGGGTCAATGGCATGAAACTAATATTAAATATGATGATGTGTTCTACTATGTTCCACAATGTTGGTCTGATTCTTTCGATGCCTAAACAATGTCAGGCTGAGCATTCTACATAACATTATTTTCAATTATGATATAGAGCTATGGGTTGTAAATACCTTTGCTCTAACCTACAAATCAACTTATTAAGAAAATGACACCAAAAAGTGAAAGCAAATGGGGTATTCAGCTATGGCATGTTAATGGTGTTTTTATGCACGATCAAACATGGAATAAAATATTGAATACTCTATCCTCTCTTGAACAAAGACTTCTCAAATGCTAAACACAGAAAGGATCACTTGAGACAACTCCAAGGTTTAAAAATGTCAAGTTTTGACATGTTGGAAAGCTTCAATGGTGTGATGTGTTCATTGTACCTTCAAAGGGACTTATGTGATTGTTCTCTTCAAGCTCAATGAAAATTATTCTTCAAATGATGTTGCAATATTGCTCTTCCCTACTACTAATTATCTTTGATAAAAAAATAAAATAAAAAGTGAAAAAAGAGTAAGGTTTAGGAATGCTATGCTAAGCTAAGAATGCAAGAGTCATGGACAATCTCAAGTGAGCACAACTAAGCTTTACTTTGACATGCCATGAACATCTCCACAAGGCTAGTGTAATCTTCTAGGGATAGCTTAATGATTTTCAAATCACTACCACAAACATAGATACCTTCAAGGTGAAGCACATCAATGAAGAAATAGTAATTGAAGTTAAGCTTGGCTAAAAATGGGTTCAGTTGACTACGCGAGACGCTTCACCATTGATGGATTACTAGTAGTATGAACAATAGGAGCTTCACTATCAATCATGCACATGCATCTTTCATTCATCTAAATACTTAAAGCAAATTCTATTCTATCTTTTTTTTTTTCTTTTTAAATTTTAAGTTCTCTCATAAAAGGGTGAAGAAACAAGCAAATGCTCCAAAACACAATAAGTCACCAACACTTCAATGATTTTATTAATTTTAGCAGCATCTAAGCAACAATTCTTCAAAACTCTTTCGATCAATCCTTACAAATGAAATGAGTGGGGCTTATATAGTGCTCCCAAATACAATGAATGGCCAAGATTAAATTAGAATCAAGGGCCAAGATCTTACCACCTAAACCCATGATTAGGGTTTGTTACATCAAAACCTAAACTTATTGCAAATTATTAAATATCAACAAACAAGAATGTGGCATCCATTGGGCACAAACACCGAGGAAAAATCCTCCAATAGAAAAATGATGCCACATAGGATCATAACAAACTATCGTCTAGAAGTTTGTTTCCGTTATCCTTTTCCTTTGTTGCAAATTCAACAAATCTGGACACCATGAATCCAATCTCGATAATTAGGACAGCAAGCACATTTCTCAATTGTTCTTCCATGAAGCTCACTTTGTCTAAGACTGAGGCAAAAGTTTTATCCCATCTTGGCTTGAATTCTTTAGTCTTATTGGCAAGAACCATGAATGAGTGTATGTCTTCTACCTGCTTCTCTAAAGTTGGTCCAATTGTTCCAAAGAATATGACCTTCACTCTCTCGATCAGCTGCTTGGCATCTATGTGAATTCCTTCATTCATTTCTTTTTCAAGTATGATCTCAGCTACCTCTACAATCTTGTCATGTATCAATTTTACTGCCTCATCAACTTGAGTGCAACCATTGCTAATATCTTAAAAGATGACCTTCCTCATTTGGAGCAAGTTACACCATTGTTGGAAATCAAGTGACTATCCATCTTTCAACACTCCTTCATTCACCAAAGTTTTCTTAGGTAGATTCTTCATTCCTTGCAATCTCGGCATGGTATAGTCTCTAGTGAAAATGAAAGTATCATAGACTATCATGAGGATCTGTGTTCTTTCAAGAACACTTGTGACTTTATCAAATATACTTACTAGCTCATTCACAAATGCATTTGCCTTCTTAAGGGACTTGTTGATCCAAGTCTCCATCGGGTGGGTCGAAATTCTCATCTTCTCCAAATTGTCAACTGAATCTAGACAAAGCAATGGTGGTGGAGTAGTTGAAGGATCATGTTGCCTTAGTGGTTCCTTGAAATGTTGCAAGTAGCTTATCAACGCACTCACTTCTCTTTCCAATTTCTTGTTATTTTCTACTTCCAACTTCAACATATCATGGATTGTCCACGGGATATCATTCAAGTCTTCCATTAAATGTTCAATGGTGGGAGGACCTAATTCAATAGTCTCCAAATCGTACTCTTCCATTGTGATCTTGCCTTCAAACTTATCTACCCTTGGAGTGGCAATTTGTATCACTCGAGATCCTATATCATCCCTTGTTATCTTTGACATCTTAGTAACTTTCTTCTTTTTGGCAATCTCTTGAGTTCTATTCAAGAAGTTGTCTAAATCATCAATAGGATCTTCTTCTATCACTATGACTTCTTTTGCCAATCTCTCTCTAAGCCATGCTGTGATAGTGGATCTTTCTTCTCCCACTTGCACCTCCTTGAGTTGTGGATCTTCTTGGGGTGGAGAGGTTACTTCTTCATCTTCATTCTCAATATCCACATACACTTATTACCTTCTTTTCTTTTAGCTTGCTCATGTGGAACTGAATTGTCTTAACCTTGTGGTTGCTTTCCTTTGTCTGTTCTTTCACCTCTATTATTCTAGACTATAGATTCCATGAATTCATTCACCCCATTATCTATGATTTCTCTAGGTGGTTGACTCTCCTTATCAAATGCATGATTCATCTCTACATCATGTATGAAAGAAGTACTAGTGGAAGGGCAACCTGAATCTTATTTATGCTTCTTGTGTGAAGGCTCGTCCTTGTGACTTTCTTTTCTCTTTGATCCTCTAGAGTGAGTTGACTAGGTGGCACTTCTACTGACGCCCATGCTTTTTGTTTCTTCATCGGAGGATTTTGTCTCTCCCATCAATTTGTAAGTCAAATGTGCATTTTGTCTTTCCAACTTCTTAATTTGGATATTTACCCATCGTTGTGTGTATGCTAAGACTAGTTTCATCATCTTTTAAATCAACAATCTCTACGTCAATCCAATTGACTTCCACCTTCTTGTCTTTCTCTTGCTCATACACCGGCTGAAAGCATTTCCCACTATCTTGTGCTTGATCTGGAATGTTGACAACCTTGCACATCTTGACGATGTCAATCGGTAATCTTGAGCACATTCTTCTTCTTATCTCAAGATTGTCTTGAGCATTCATGAAATGATCTTCCAATTGTAGCTTGTGTTTGTGTTTTCTTCCATTAGCTCTTCTAATGTTGTCGTAAGGATCAAAGTTTTCTCTAGAGAAGTATGGAATAAGGAGGTGAGATCTCAATTCCTCTTTTGCTTTCTTTGTTGGCTATAAGGATGGACAAACTTCTAATGATTGTCCAACTGAGATGGGAAAAGTGATTCTTGTCTTGTGCCTATTATTTAGCACTTTATTATATGTCAACTACCTCACCAACTCAAGCAATATTATCTTGTCGACAGGATAGCATGGTAGCATGTAGGGCGAATAAGAGCATCCTTGAATTCTGATGTAGGTGATGTTGGAACCCTAAATTTTGCAATTTTTAGAATTCCAAATTCCAAGACAAGGAATAAGAAAAATTATATATATATATATATATATATATATATATGATGTAAATACCCCCTTTGGTGCTTCACAATCCATTTTTTATGCCCATTATTGTGTTTATGTTATGGTTTCATATTGCACAACAAATATAAAACATGTTACTTGTACCTATTCAATATATATATATATATATATATATATATATATATATTGAATAGGTACAAGTAACATGTTTTATATTTGTTGTGCAATATGAAACCATAACATAAACACAATAATGGGCATAAAAAATGGATTGTGAAGCACCAAAGGGGGTATTTACATCATTTAAAGACCATTTATCCATTATATACCCATAAAATAGCCTTAAAATACCTCTAATATGCCTAAACAACTTGTAAAGTGACAATTAATTACATAAACTAAGGCAATTTCGGGATTTGGAATTATTTTTATTTAAAAGGGGGGTGTCTTTTCACCCAAAGGGGTATGAAAACCATTCAACCACATATATATGTGTGATGTAAAATGTAAAGGAGGAATAGAGAGACAAGAGGTGGAGGCAATTTTGTACTTTTAAACTTTTTATCAAAAATTATACCAGTTGCATTTTCTTTCTCATATGTCTTGATAGTTAACATATTTTCAGAAGGCAGTTGCTTGTGATATTATCTAAAGGAGATAAGGTTATTTGTGTTCTTCCAGTGAAATTTTGTGTTTCATATTGTAGATTTGGATCAAAAAATATTTACTTGTGAATTGTAATTGTTCCCTGTATTTCTTCCTTGGATGGTCTCTTAAAGTTAGGGTTAAATTCATTCAAGCGGTTTACAATATAGACATTGAAGTAGAGCTCATAAGAAACAGTAACTGACAGACTCATCGAGAGGGGGTGGGTTTAAAAACTGTCTCATAAGTTTACACAATAAGTCCTGATGAAATGTAAGACTCTGTAGCCCAAATAAGAGGAAAGGCATTGATCATTTGTAAACAAACCCTTTAACCATCCCAATTACCCTTTACTTTTAAGCATTAGGATTAGTAGAGTAGGTATAGTAAGGTAATTTAGCCAAAGTGTAACATATATACCTTTGTAAGATACATAAGATCAATACACACATCTGAAATCAATCTGTTTGAGAAATTTATGCCATTCTGAGACTAGGAGATATTAGATTAAGACACTAAATCTGCTATAAAATGCATTAGTTGAAGGAACAACTAGTGAGTAGGTATACCCGCCTAGGTCCTGTAGAGCCTAAAGTGAGAGAGTTAGTAACCAAATAGGTTCACTCTATAAGTTGGCCAAGTCAATTGGAGGGTTTGATCATAGGAGTTGGCATTTC
This sequence comes from Cryptomeria japonica, assembly GCF_030272615.1. Lineage (NCBI taxonomy): Eukaryota > Viridiplantae > Streptophyta > Pinopsida > Cupressales > Cupressaceae > Cryptomeria > Cryptomeria japonica. Next base: position 575,102,461 of record NC_081411.1, on the reverse strand, counting down.
CTTAGAGCCTATCCAATCTGTTGATTTGAGACCCAACAGATTGGCGACTCTGCTGGGGAAGAATTATTAAGACTCTGCTGTGGGAGAGAACTCAGAAGAAAGAAATAACTTAATGTCCTCTATGAAAGAGGTGGAGACTCTGTAAAAAGGAAAATTAAATGAAAAAGATCAGTAGCATTCAGTATGTTTCAATATCCATATTTTTATGGAGAAGCATCTTTAGAAAAATATGCACAGTGGCAACCACAGCCACAAAGAGGCAAGAATATTCCAAGAAGTTTTAAGCCATTGAATTTCGGTAACATCCCTGAGTATCCATATGCATTTCCTTGTGAGTTGAAGATCCATATGCCGAGGTTCCATGGAGATGAAAGGGAATCACCAATTGAGCATCTAAAATCATTTTATTGGTTTATTGAGACCTTCGGAATCTACTCAGAAGAAATGATCATGAAATGGTTTGTGCTAACATTGGAGGATGTTGCAAAGCAGTCATTCAGCTTGTTACCCCCACAAAGTATATCATCATGGGAAGAACTTGAGTGGTGGTTCATGGAAGAATTCTATGGTGTAATCGAGGACAACACTTCAGTCGCTAGCCCTCCAATTGGTTCTCCATAAAAATCAGATTCAATCGGATTATGATTGTGGCAATGCAATCTACAACATAAAAAGAAAGGAAGGTGAATCTATAGAAAAACTGATTGGCAGAATGATGGTGACTTATTTCCAAATGCCTGATAATATACAACTTAATTCAGCTATATTGGAGGAATTGATCATGAGAGAATGTGGGTCTGACAGTTTGGAATCAGCATGTTCAATTCTTGAAGAGTTGAATAAAAAACTACATGATTTGCGTGAGACGAGTAACATCAACATAAGAGATGAAAATGAAGATGAATATATAGAAGAATCGGTTATCCCTTTGGAAGTCCCATCTGATGAAGAAGCAATTGATGATGTTTGTAAGTACAAGTCAGAACCTGAAGAAATTGTTGCTAACATTGATGAAGAATATTGTACCAGTCATGAGGAAAGTGAATCCATACCTGAGTACCTTGATGATACAATTGATAAAGAAGAGGTATGTCAATTTGAAAATGGCTTTCAAATATTATCAAACCCCTTATGTGATGAAGTGATAGAGGAAAATCATATTCCCTACTGCTGGTATGAGTGAAAAGGATTTTCATGTATTCTCAAAACCTTTATATGATGAAGAAGAAAAAATTTCAGACAGTATGGACAATACAAACATGTGTGAAGACAACATGGGTAACAATATGACTAAGTCATGTGATAAAAGGACCACAAAAATAAGAGAGTTACAAAAGGAAGGTACATCACATAGAGATAAAATAAAAGGTGAAAAGAAGTACCAGTTAGATAATATGCAACATTCCAATAAAATAGAGATGAAGAATATGTGGATGCCACAAGAAGCAAACTTTTGTAAAAGTATAAATACCATTTCCTATGGAATAGGGGATAATGGTAATCCAAGTGAAATAAAGATTCCTTATAAAATAAGGATGGATGATGCATCTTATGACAGGAATTGCCAATCAGGTGATATCACTAATTTCAAAGTTTTTATACTACTTCATGATGAGAATCAAATGTTTGATAGAGGAAAGAATTAGTGTTCAGTGTTTGGGGCTTGAGGCCACCAAAACAGGTCAATGAATAAGGTACATGGTCTGCTCTACCAAATATCTGAATTCTTGCTATGCCTGCATGGGGCATGCATCCCCAAACAGAGCCACTGTTGGAACCCTAAATTTTGTAATTTTTAGAATTCCAGATTCCAAGACAAGGAATAAGAAAAATTATATATATATATTGAATAGGTACAAGTAACATGTTTTATATTTGTTGCACAATATGAAACCATAACATAAACACAATAATGGGCATAAAAAATGGATTGTGAAGCACCAGAGGGGGTATTTACATCATTTAAAGACCATTTATCCATTATATACCCATAAAATAGCCTTAAAATACCTCTAATATGCCTAAACAACTTGTAAAGTGACAATTAATTACATAAACTAAGGCAATTTCGGGATTTGGAATTATTTTTATTTAAAGGGGGGTGTCTTTTCACCCAAAGGGTTATGAAAACCATTCAACCACATATATATGTGTGATGTAAAATGTAAAGAGGGAGGAATAGAGAGACAAGAGGTGGAGGCAATTTTGTACTTTTAAACTTTTTATCAAAAATTATACCAGTTGCATTTTCTTTCTCATATGTCTTGAGAGTTAACATATTTTCAGAAGGCAGTTGTTTGTGATATTATCTAAAGGAGATAAGGTTATTTGTGTTCTTCCAGTGAAATTTTGTGTTTCATATTGTAGATTTGGATCAAAAAAGATTTACTTGTGAATTGTAATTGTTCCCTGTATTTCTTCCTTGGATGGTCTCTTAAAGTTAGGGTTAAATTCATTCAAGTGGTTTACAATATAGACAGTGAAGTAGAGCTCATAAGAAACAGTAACTGACAGACTCATCGAGAGGGGGTGGGTTTAAAAACTGTCTCATAAGTTTACACAATAAGTCCTGATGAAATATAAGACTCTGTAGCCCAAATAAGAGGAAAGGCACTAATCATTTGTAAACAAACCCTTTAACCATCCCAATTACCCTTTACTTTTAAGCATTAGGATTGGTAGAGTAGGTATAGTAAGGTAATTTAGCCAAAGTGTAACATATATACCTTTGTAAGATACATAGATCAATACACACATCTGAAATCAATATGTTTGAGAAACTTATGCCATTCTGAGACTAGGAGATATTAGATTAAGATACTAAATCTGCTATAAAAAGCATTAGTTGAAGGAACAACTAGTGAGTAGGTATACCCGCCTAGGTCCTGCAGAGCCTAAAGTGAGAGAGTTAGTAACCAAATAGGTTCACTCTATAAGTTGACTAAGTCAATTGGAGGGTTTGATCATAGGAGTTGGCATTTCCTTAGAACCTATCCAATCTATTGATTTGAGACCCAACAGGTGAACTTAGGAAACTAAATATACCAAGCACCAAATTTCTTTATCAACTCATTTGCTTGCAGGGATAGCCTTTGATGAATTTTACCTTGTAGTGTTCTTGTCAAGTGCATGGTGAAAGCATCGTTCACCCTTCTGTAATGTTCTCTATCAAGGTAGTGCAACTATGTATGACTCACATGCTCTCAACTCCCTGGCTCACATTCCAACTACACCCCTATACGTCAATGTTGTATACTCGCGAGCTCTAGCAAGTGAATATATGATATATGAACTCATGTGAAATGTCTTTGTTTGTGCAAGCCTCTTCAATTGTAGAACAAGGTTATTGCTTATGATTCTTACCCAGTTGATCTTCTCTTTTCCAGTTGATGCTACCTCCATGAAATAGAACATCCAATTCTCAAACTAGGATGCTTGAGGGATTCCCATAACTCAATTGAGCAAAGTGATCCAATCACTTAACTCCTTAAAATCAATCATGTGAAGCTTAGTGGGTAGCTTGGATATGTCAGGCCTCTCTTCAATAACCAATACTTGATTATGCCAAGGCATTTGTTGAGGTCATCTTCATAACCTTTGTAAACCATGCCTTTAGGATCGGGTATATGGAAAGCCTCACTGATAGCCGTCTCTGATAGATAGACAAGTGCTTTGCCATCAGGTGCCACTATTGTTCTTGTGCTAGCATCATAGTGTTTGGCACACTCAACAATCAACTTGTTGCATTGTATAGCTAGAGGGAAGCCTGCTACCTTTACTATCCTGCTCTCGATCATTATCTTTAAAAATTCGAAAGGCCTGGTGGTATACATGGGTCCTTGGAACTTCTTCATGTCAATTTGCCACATTGCTCCAAAATGATGTGATCTTGGATTCCAGTGCCTCTCCTTTTGTGTTCTCCTTTATGAGAGTTTGTCATGTACCTAATCCCGTCTTCAAAGCTGCCATGCTCTACCTGCAAGAATTGTCTAAGTTAGTTTCACAATATGATATTAATACTCTCAAGCTGAAATCAATCACCCAAGTTAGCAATTTCTGCTCTAAAGCTGATAATTCACTAAAATCTTCAATATTGCTAAAACCCTAGGTTTTCATGTTGAAACCCTAGCTTGTGAAACTCGATCCTACTTGGACATAATCATCAAACAATTACGAATTTTGCATGAAAACTTGTCAAATAATCAATTCAAGTGCTCTAAAGCATGGTATGAAATAATCTTTATGCTTAAAACCTCATCACAAACCCTGGCCGTGGAGTTACATCAGCGCATTAAAGTCTAATTTTTCAATGAAAAATGATCAAAATCATTTGTTTCAATCCTATAAATATGTCCTAAATTGATTGGTAGCTTCCAGTTGGTCTTTAATTTGGCAAGATTGCCCTTTCGCTGTGATAATGATGTCAAATGCTGAACTCGATTGGATGGTGTTAATCATTGCTTTTGATAATGCAAGATCGTTGGTCTACAACAATAAATTCACTTTGTGCCTTAAATGAATTGACAATATCAAATCCTCAATCTTGATGTTGAATTCACCTTATGCTTGAACAAAATTGCCACCTAATGAAAGTGAATTTGTTGCCTTAACAATGATGAATTTGATAATGTCTTGCTTTGAATGGAATCGTTGCTTCTTAATCAAAATTGTTGTACCTAATTGAGATCATTTGCTTTGTCTGTTGGCCTTAGATACAAGCTCGTTGTATGGAATGATGAGTTCGCCCTAATGTTTGGATGGAATCAAAGTCATTGCCCAGCCTGATCAAAATCATTGCATATAGAAGCTAATTCGCTTTGCCAATTGTATGTTGATCAAATGAAATGACCAACATTGTCTTTATAGATGTTGTAAGGGTGTATGTTTCTTCATCTCAAGGCCCACTTGTACCTTTCATTTAATGTTTTGCAATTTCGTTTTCCAAAGGACGAAGGTCAACTTGTTTTCTTTGATTCAAATTCAAACTAAAATGTTCACTTGCTTTTGTGGGTCCCTTCATAGGTTGGCACTAAGACTTATGTCTCTCCCTTTTGTCATGGATGATGGGGATCAAAGGAAGTGATGGGTCACGTTTTGGAAAGGGCAATGACAGCGCTCCAAAGGAAGTTTGCACCTTGGAGTGGGCAAAGGTAGTGATCTGATGAAAGGTTGCATTTTGAGGGGGGCAAAGGAAATGACTTAGTGAAAGGTCGTGGTTTGAGGGGGGCAAAAGGAAATGATGAGTGGAAGGTCGCAGTTTTGATAGAGCAAAGGAAGTGATAAAGTCGTGTTTTTTGAAGGAGCATTGACAGCACTTCATGACTTATTGATTAACTTGTCACACCATTCGCTCCCTTCACTTGCCTTGGATTAGACTTTTGATAGCCTCTTAGAAGCATTCAAGCATGGTCAGCATTTTCACTAAGCAAAGGAAATGACTAAGGGAATATCGTGGCTTTCGAAGGTCAAAGGAAGTGGCATAGAGGAAGATCGTGCATTTGGGAGGCCAAAGGAATGTATTAGAGGAAGATCATGCATTTGGGGGGTCAAAGGAAGTGGCAATGAATGCACCTACCTTGTTTGCTCAAGCTCAATATCTCCCAAATCGTTGCAAAAACAACAAATGTTCTTCCTTGATCAAAATTTCAAAGGTCTCCTATCCTGATCAGGTTTCTATGAGGTCAAAGGAACTGCATCATAGGCTGATCGGGCCCTTGGAGGGGCAAAGGAAGTGCCCAAGCAAAGGAAATGACCTTAAGATGTTCAATTTGCTTAATCACCTTGCCCTAAGCCACTTCATGATTATTTAGACCTTAGCCTATCTTCCTTCCAAGCATTCACTCTCTTTAAACAATTTCCTTTAATCAAACCCAACACTCCATCTCTGCTTTTGCAAGCCAATGATGATGATCAAATGGAATGATCATCAGAAAGTGTTCATTTCAAAATCATTGAGGACGAAATCAACTCAACCTCATCAAATCCAAAGGATCAAATTGCTGCCAATCCTATCCAAAAACCTAAAACTAAAGCAGAAGAGGGGGTCCCCATTCATGATGGGGTGATGTTGCCTACCATTCCATAAATATTGAAATTTTCATCAATATAAAAAATCCAGACAACTGATAGAAGGGCATGCTCCTCAAGAGTTTAAATAGATTCTGAATATTTTGTGTTGTCAATACTGAACAGGTACTATAAACAACATGCACAAAATAGCTTAACAAAGGTGGCAAAGAAATGGAACAGGAAACAGCCTGTAAGATACAATCCACAACAATTAGCTAGCCACAGTTAGGATATGCACAGGGCAACCAAAGCTACAGACTAATATGCTTTCCAAACATAACATAATTTTCAAATGCATATCTAATTTGCAATCTCTTATCTTCACTAAAAGAAGTATACATACAGGACTGCAAATGGAGAAAAAACAAAGATAACAAGAATGCTCCTTTCACTAGACTAATTATTTGAAATAAATTCCACTCCTACATGCAGCTGAATACGGTGGAAATAAACAGAAAGAGAATCTTTTTAGTCAGCTTGAAGCTAAGCATGTCCTACGAGTGATTTTAAAGATCATCAGAAGACAACATTTTATTTAAATTTATCATAACATATTGAAACAAAACAAATAGATCTGTAGTATAGATATACTAGCAATCAAATCCTTTCGTGGCACACTATTCCTATTCTTCTTGTAGTTGAAAAACTGTCATTAACGAATGCAAAAGATGTAAATAATGTTGTTGTGGAAGCACTCTTCTTCCATAAAGAACTAAATACTAGACATGTTTTATGCTACTTGAACAAATATGATGATGTGTTCTACTATGTTCCACAATGTCAGTATGATTTTTTCGATGCCTAAACAATGTCAGGCTGAGCATTCTACATAACATTATTTTCGCTGATGATATAGACTCTAGAGCTATGGGTTGTAAATAGCTTTTCTCTAACCTACAAATCAACTTATTAAGAAAATGTCACTGGAAAGTGAAGGCAGATGGGGTATTCAGATATGGCCCAAATAGTAAAGCATGTGAATGAATCCTTGAACTGGATGAGAATGGAATAGATAAAAGTGGAAGAAGTGACCACCAATAGAAATTATGATGACCATGTACTGGAAAAAATAAAAAGTAATGCTGATGTGGGAAAGAGATTAATCTGCATAGTTCTTTGAAAAATATGTCGTCAATGCCAAATTTCCATTTCACATTAGACATATAAATACATCCTCCACGTGTAATATTTCCCACTATAACAATCATGAAAGAAAGAAGCAAGCAATATTTTACAAAGATTTCCATATAGGGGAGAAAATAGTGCAAAACATAACAAAAAAGATCAAAAACCTTCAAAGAACAGCACTAGGCAAGATGAAATACTAAACATGCAACTAAAATCAATTCTCTAGATGTAGGGTAGAAATCATAAAAGAAAATTACCTATCTCGGTTCTTCCATGAGTTCTTGCCCTAGATTTTTAAAAAACAGTATTTGGTGGTCCTCTATATCAGCATTTGGTGCTGGGTGCTCAGATGTGTAAAAGCTAGTGATGATTCTTTTTCTTTTTCCCTTCTATAGGAAAATCCATCCGTGTGGAACAGATAATCTCTACTCTTTTTGTCGATTGTACTCTCACTAACAGTTGCAGAAGAATGCATTTTCCCACTAATAGATTCCAAATCATCTTTATCCTCTGGAAGTGAATCTGCTGACAGTCTAACAAGGCTTTTATCTGTTCTAAATATAATCTTTCACCTCCAATGCTACCATTGTCTGGTGTGTGGACATTGATGCATTAAGTTCCATTGGTACCTGTATCCATGCCAATCAAGTTATTGCCATCATGGGTGTGTTCTTTCAAAGATCTAACACCTATAGATGGAAAGCCGTGTTCTATACAGGATGAAGCTGTAATTGAAACTTCCAGTTTTGCTAAACCCCAGCATCCAGCAGCACCTGCAATTCCATTACTTTCAATATCCTCCTTACATCATTATTGATTGATTCAGAAGAAATCTTAAATTACTTCTTCCTGACTCAATAAATGCCTTTGGGGCCATCTTCCTATTCTTAAAAAATTCAGACATACCTCTCTCAGATAAGACACTACATTGTGGCATCTTAGCTTTAAATAGATTATGCTCGAAGAATTATTTCTGCTGGTGCACACCATACTGTTCTTCATTCTTTCCTTGCTTGAACTGTTGCTTATCATTCAAATCAAATGAATAGCTCCTTGTATGGTATCTTGCCCCGTGCTATCAAAGCAAAGAGAAGATTCAACTTGAACAGTTTCATATAATGTGCTATTTTTGTCTTCAACTTTAGAAAATATTCAGACCATGTTTTGGTTTAGGAACTTGGGGATTTGGGAGTCATACAATCTTTATACTCGGAGTCCATGTCCACATGGTTCAGTAACAATGGTGGCAGAATTCTATCAACTTTGAACAAGCTTGTTGAGCCCAGTTGTTAAATATTGTGGGAAACATTCCTGCCATCTTGAGAACATGGCAGATGTTCTCTAAACTTCTTCCTGGTTATGTAGGCAAAGAGGTGCACTCTTATTATCAAAACCAAGGTTACAAATTGCTCAAGGTGCTATCTTCTTGGTGCACTTCTGGTAGCTAGGGACTGCTGGTCCTTTGCCATTTCAGGTCTTAGATCAACAATGACTTTATATACTTTATCTAATAACCATTTAAAACCTTCCTCTGTGACCTGGGCCACCTCTTCAGTGTCACACAGTCTTCCAGTTATTCCAGGATATAAATTTACAGCAGACCAAATTTGGTGGCAATGAGTGTCAGGGAGATCCTCTGCTGTGAGTAAAACTGCCGTTATAGCAAAACATTCTTCAATCTCTAAGTCTCCTCCAAATGTCAGTAATTTGCTTAGTAGTAGACAGAAAATAGCAATCAAGGACAGTTTGCGACTTTGCACAGCACTGTTTCATTTCAACTCTGAAAATAGTGAGTGGTGGAAATTTATCATCTTCCACATTCTCATTTGTAATGTCAAAAGAACTCATAACAAAGTGTGATGTCCCTGATTAGGTATATTGTATATTTCTAGTTGATATAACTCCATGGAAAACCAATATCTAAATCTTATTTCAAATCAGATCTATTGCAACAAAGAATACACTTAACAGCACATGCAGAAATGAATGATAAACCCTTGCAAAATGAACAAATGACACAGCAGTTCGCAGAATAATCCACAGCAAGAATACACTTACAGATTATTCAGTTTGCTACAACTTTCAAGAACAAATGCAGAAATTTTATTATCAGAAATATTGCATTAGAATACTGTGACTAGTTCAAGGGTTTTTCTCCACTAACCAACTACAGCAATCAAGGGGTTTCTGTCCTCCAATCTCCAATAATAGATGAACAAGATATCCAATCTATTTGAGTGAAATGAATGGATAAACAATTATTGTCTTCTCTCAAACCCAATCTCAATTAACTATGCAATTTTCAAATTATTTTCCTTTCCCTCCAAAATACACCAACACACAATCCTTGGCTGACACCATTATTAAAATGATTAGTGCATTACATAACATACACAGCCTCATGATCAAGACACCCAATGCAAACACTTACACTTCCCTAATTTACTTTCCCTAAGCCCACAAGAAATGAAAAATGCACTTACAAGTAAATCCAGAATCTTATGGAAAAAAGATAACATAACAATCCTCCCTCTCCAAGATTTCTTGCCTTCAAGCAGTTCAAATTTGGATGCTTTAGGATGTCACACATTCCCATGTAGTGTCTTCAATTGGCAGATTCTTCCACCTCACCAAATACTTGTTAACGGTTCTATTCCTTAGCTTTCTTTCCCAAGCGTCCATGATAACTTCTAGCATCAAAATGAGTCTTCATCATCCAAAGGTGGTAAGTCCTTGGACTATACAACGTGCTACCCCAAGGCCTTTTTAAGGCAATAAACATGGAAGATGTTGTGGATTCTGCTATTCTCAAGTATATTTAGTACATAGGCTACTTCTCCAACCTTCCTTATAATCTTGTAGGGACCATAGAATTAGGGTTTTAACTTCTCTACTCCTTTCTTCTTCAATGAAGATTGCCTATATGGTTGCAGCCTTAGGTGAACCATGTCCCCAACTTCAAAAACTCTTTTGGCACACCGCTGGTCTACATAGAGCTTTTGCTGGTTTTTGGCATGTCAAAGATGGTCCTTAGGAAGATTTCAATACCTCTTGACTCTACTTGATCATATTTGTTGCTCCAAGCACACTGTTTTCTATGACTGCAAAATACACAAAGATTAGATGTGATGTCCCCTTTTATGCTCTAGTTTGTTTTGGGGACTATTGGCCAATCCCAAGACCCGTTGGTCAATCAGAGGCAAAATTAGGGTTTCTTATTTTCTATGAGGATGTTTTGGCAATTTTGGTAGCTTGCATGTTGGAGTTTTACAGCTTTGATTTTGGATTCCTTCTAGGTTTTCGGAAAGCTTCGCAATGATGGTACATGCATAACAATCAGTGGAGTTTGGTATACTTACTATTTTTAGTTAGTAGGTGAGAGAATTCATTTTTCTGGGTTTTCACAGAGCTTCACGATGGTGTGACATGCAATTGAATCTGAAGACTTTTTTGGACTTACTATTTTTAGTAAGTTGTGACAGCTGCTAAAAATGTGGTTAAAATGCTTTTGGACACACTTACTATTTTTAGCAATATGCTATTTTTAGTAAGTGCTATTTTTGGTAGGGTTTAGTGGTCCAGTTCAAAGGCTATTTCTGGTAGTGCAGTTTTCAGTACTTTTCGCCTTCAGCTCACTATGGCAGTGGTTCAACACATGGAAAAAGTATTTTTAATATTTTTTAATGCCCCTTGGCCCAAGCGTATGACTTATGAATTTATAATTATGACTTAAGGGGATGATTTGAGGTGATAAAGTATTATTTTATGTCATAAGGTTGGGCGATTTATTGTTGAGGAAAAATATTTTATAAAGTTAAATATTAATAAGGCAAGATGGATGCTTTATGGGAAATAAGTTAATTTTATAATATATTTCACTTATCTACCTTGGACACCATATTATTATTTTATTGTCATTTTTATAAAGTATATTTGCTTCTATGTGAAGGTCGACTTAGAAAGGAGGGGAAATGAAATGCAAATTTCAAATTAAGGTGAAATTAGTATGCATTTGGGTTTGGCGTCCATTTGGAGGGAATGTGAATTTGAATTTGGAGACACGAAAGTTATAAATAAGAGTTTTGGGCTCTTGTTTTGGTATCCATGAATATTTGTAATGGCGTGCTATCAAAATCATTCCAGACTCTTGCTTCAAGGAATGCAAACCTCCTAGCCTCCTTCAGTTTCATGCTTGAAAGATAGCCCCTAGCTGAATATTGTGACTATTTCTCATTCAGAGGAGTAGACTGAGCTCAACAAAGATGGAGTTATTTGATGCTTTCTGATGTTGGAGTATTGTTTTCAGTGCTGGAGTTTGTTGTTTGGTATGGAGCTGATTGTGAAATTCATTCATAGGTCTCTGTGAGTTCAGTTGTTGCTTCTGGGTATTTTTCCTATGTTTTCCTCTTGGTTAGGTGATTCCTTTTGCTAAGTTTCGTGGTGTTTGGTGTTGATTTGGATTTTATTAATAAAATACCCCTCCTTACTTGGTCGTACCATGCATGTGAGTGTCTTGGGAAGCGTTCATTAGTATGTTGATCAGATTTGCAGTTGGTGGTTGGTCTTGGCTTGGGCGCCTCCTCTTCAGGGATCATTTGCATATGATTTCAAGTCATTCGGAGTTGTGTGGGCAAAGTTATGAGCATCTACATGATTTCTTTTCTTGTTGGTCTGTTATATCAGTATGTTGTTCTTATATCAGACCCAAGTTATTTACCTGTTAGGATACTTTTCATATGTTGGATAGCTCATATTTGTTAGAGTAACAATTCCTAATATTTTGGTGTGTTTTGGTAACAATTTCCTATTGTAAACTGCAAGCTAAAGCGCTCATTGTAATGCTGAAATCAGTAGTACTGATCAGCCTTCATTTTATTGCATTTTACAGTTTGTATTTGTTGAGACATGGACCAGCTAGGACTCAAACCTAGGACCTTCCATATGTTGTTGGAGTGCTCTACCAATGAGCTACTAGCCCCTCTTGGACCAGTCCATCGTTGGTCCGGGTGTGGCTTATTTCCAACACCAACACCCCCCCTTAAGCCACACCTCTCGTGTGCTTGGGGCTCCTAGCCTGGACCTGGCTCTGATACCATGTTGAGACATGGACCAGCTAGGACTCAAACCTAGGACCTTCCATATGCTGCTAGAGTGCTCTACCACTGAGCTACTGGCCCCTCTTGGACCAGTCCATCATCGGTCCGAGTGTGGCTTATTTCCAACACCAACAGTATTCCCACTGAAGAAGTGGAAGAGGCTGGCTTAGCTGCCTATCTATTACTCTCAGTTGGTTTCATAGTCCTCCCGTTGAATAAGTGATTGAGTGATCTTATTTTCAGTATTGTAATAATTATCCTCCCACTAAATAAGTGGTCGAGTGATCTTATTTTCAGTATTGTAATAATTGTCCTCCCGCTGAAAAGTGGTAGAGTGATTTTACATTAAGTTGTTCTTGCCCACTGGACAAGCGAAAGGGGCTGGCTTGCCGCCCAGCATTGTATTTTCAGTTTGTTTTGGAGCTAACGATCCCCTATTCACCGTATGCTCTCACCTCACACACATTGGGCTCTTCGTGATCAAAAAGTGGGAGGGTTACCTTTCAGCAGTATTATATTTCTCTTTCCTAACCTTAACGAGTGCATTATTGTGTTTAAAATTTTAAAAAAAGTTAAGGGGGACATTTCATTAGAGCATTAAATCCATACAAAGCCATGAAAGGTGACATACCTATGGACATATGGTAGCAAGTTTATAATGATGCTCTCCCAAATGTAACCTCTTGACCTAAGTTGTTTTCTGCCTAGAAATGTAACTTCTTAGGTATTCTTCAATCTATCCATCTGTCTAGGGGTGATAACTCGTGCTAGGGGTCAAGCTCTAAACCTACCAAACAAAATTTTTGTGCCAAAAGTGACTCAAAATCTTCTTGTCTCTACCACCAACAATATTCTTAGGTAACCCATGTAATCTATTAACCTCCTTGAAGAATAAATCAGCAATTTGGGAAGCCTTGAAATCAAAGGATATGGCATAAAAAATGTGAATACGTGATGAATCTATCCACCACAACAAAGATGTAGTCTTTGCCATTTATCTTGGGTAACCTAGCGATAAAGCCCATAAATATGCTTTCCCATTTTTTCTCAAAAAATGATAATGGAAGTAGGCCTATAAGATAGACTTGTTCTACCTCATTTTGCTAGCAAGATGAACGTTCCTTAATGTGCTTGAGCACATCCCCCTTCACTCATTTCCAAGAGAATCTCTCTTTGATTTGTTTGTATGTCTTAAAATACCCTAGATGCCCAGCCAATGGAATATCATGCATGGCTCTTCAAACATATCCTCTCTTTATGCAAAATTGGGTCTCCCACCTCTTTGAATGTGTCATCTTCTACTCCTTTATCCAACAACTTAGTGGCAAAATCATTCTGACATATCTAAATATGATGGTGGTAACCAATCAACAAAGATATCAAAAATGAAACATCAAGCAAGTCTTCAAGATAACAAACACATTAGCAACTACATTAATATCAAAATCATATGCCTACAGCTTGTTTACCCACTCCTATTGTTTGTTGTTCAGAGCTTTCTAATTGAAAAAATACTGAAAACTATTATGATCAGTCTTAACCACAAACTTGCCACACACCAAGTATTGTCTAAACTTCACTAAGGCATGCATGATTGCTAGCACCTCCTTGTCACATATAGAAATCTTCTTTTCTACCTCTATTAGTTTCCTACTTTTAAAATCAATTGGATGTTGTTGCTAAATCAAAATACCTCTAACACCTTCACCAAATGCATCACATTACAACACAAAAGTGAAAAATTTGGGACAGCAAGCACTAAACATGAACACATTACCTTTTTCAATTTGTTATAAGTCTACTTGATAGTATCTATACACTTAAATGCTCCCTCCTTAGTCAAATCTGTGAGTAGTAGTGTGAGCTAAGAGAATCCTTTTACAAGCCTTTTGTAGTAGCTCACTAATTCCAAGAATACTCCTAACATGACACATTATTAAGAGATGGCCAAACCCTAATAGATTGAATCTTCTATTGGTCCACTTGGACCCTGTTGTGACCTATTTCACACATCGCCCCATTGTGAATGGGGACCCCCAATTATTTTCTTTTTAGGGTTTTGTCTTAGCATTGCAATTTAATAAGTCTTTATTTCTGAGAGTTTGAGTTCGGGTTTTTCAGGAGTCATCCAAGCCAAATAGAGAAATCATGCTCCGAACAATGTCTAGACACCATCAAAGCACTCAGAAGGCCCAAAGGACGAAAAACGCAATTGCTTAGGGTCAATTCTGACACCTTCCTATTTTTGTGGGATTTTGCTTTTTCATTTTTTGCTTTTTTTATTTTTGGCACTTTGGGACCAATCTGGGAAGCAGCGTTTTTGCCTACTTTTTTTGCTTTTTTTGCTTTTTTGTTTTTTTTAGCTTTTTTGAAAGTTGAACTAGGATTGGGTCCCTCAGGGCATGGCATCAGCATTCCTAACTTCAGAATCAAAAATGTATGTCTCCAAGTACAAAAAGAAAGGGAAAATCTCTAGACAGGGTATTGTTCCAGATGTTCCACATAAGTATGAATTGTTGAGCGAGAATTCATCTAAGTGTTCATACCAAAGGAGGACTATGTCTCAGGGTAGTTCAAAGTGTGCCATCAATGGAGTTGGTAATGGCTTACAAGCTACAAAGTCCGCCCTAGGACAATGTCCAAGGTATCCTCAAGTCCGCCATGCATATTGTCCAGCCAAGCTTGAGGTCCTCTTAGCAAGAATTGTCCAAAGGTTCACAAAGGCCATTAAGGAAAAGAAGAGGGGGAATGGCAAACCAGGACAAAGTCCGCCCACACTTGGCTTGCAAAACTTTAACTCCGCCCTAGCATATGGAAAATGGACAAGACAAGACAAGACAAAGTCCGCCCAGCTAGCAAAGAGAAAGTGTCCAATCAGCAATGAACTCCGCCCAAGAGTGGCTTAGGCCAAGTGAAGTCTACCAAGGAAGAATCAAGAGGAGATGGCAAACCAAGTGCCAAGTCCACCCAACATTTGGCTTGCCAAGCTTGAAGTCCGCCCTCCATTTGGCATGGTAAAGATAAACTCCGCCCAAGCAAAGAGCAAAGTGGTTAGAAGTTGATGAAGTCTGCGTTGGCATGTAAGACTGTAATGTCCCCTACTTGGTTCAAGACAGTTTTAACCGTAATTAATCAATTTCCAATATATTCATAACTTAACTAAATCGGTTAAGAGACAGAACTATCTTAACATGAATCCAACCTAGGATGTTCTACCTTTTCTTTAGTCTATCAAGTACTAGCTATCTTACCATACTATATAATTAATCCTATTTTTGATTTATAAATCATTTACGCATTTATTAATTTTTAATTAATAAATACTTATTATTATCAATTAATTAATAAATACTTTGTTTGGTGATTTAATAAATATTTATTAATTTACTAATTAATAATTACTTTTTATTATATTAATATTAACTATAATTATTATATTAATATTTATTATTATCCATCTTTATGTTATCCCTCATTGATCATTCTAATTATATAGATACATAAATAAGTAAATATAGTAATGTGGCAGACAGATCTGACACATAACAGATCTGGTCTGCCATTCTTATGTTCTTATATATTGGCTTTACATATATTTCACTCTTATGCTAATATTATGTAATTTGCCTATTTGGGGATTTCCTTTATAAGTCTGCTGAAGATCAGTCTAAAAGAATAATTTCTGAGTTATATTCCCACATAATATCATTAATACTATATAATAATTATAATTACAGCTTTATTATTATTATTAAGTTTATTAAATCCTACATAAGGATGATATCGGGCTCCATATATTATGCATATATATATTAAGCACATTCCCGTGCATACCACAAAGAATAAAGATGCTACTGCCTGTAACTAAATAACAGTTCTGTTCTGATCCAATCCATTATTAATATCTCCTTGCAAATCTGTTAACAAACCTCTTAATACTTACTCTTTATTTACTGGCGTATATGATATTTTTAATCTCTTTGACTCCGTCGCACACCTTTTCATCCCCTAACCCCCATATGAATAAGAAAAAGGAAGAAAAAATCCCATAACTAGATTTGTCAATAACTAAATGTTCGATCCTCAGAAGAACTAATATCCGACACAGATAAGAGACCCTCTCTTTCCCCCGACCCCCTTCCCATTGAAGTGATTTCAAATGTCTTCTTATATGTTGCAATTGGAATGACGAGTCGTGTCCATTCATCATCGTGCCCCTTCCTCATACTAATCGCACCTCTTGAAGATGATTACGGTTATCGATTAGACTTCTTAATCACTACTCGATGAATGATCTGATTCTTATTGTTGTATGTAATCGAGTGTCACTGTATATCTCATAATTAATCTTCTTAATAGTCGGTGCTTGCTAATAGTTTTGGTAATCACGGATTGGTCAATACCATGTTTCTTCATATGATATCAATCGCTAGGTATAGATGATAATCAATTTTTAATACTATTTAATTATCCAGCTTTGCATGGGTTTTGGGATATCGATTAGCTCTGAGATGCCATGCTGACTGTAATATGTAATAGACTATCTTTATGAAGTCAATTATCATATTTTGTGTGAGGAATCGTTCCTTGATTCCACTTTGTCATAACCCCTCTTTGGACATTGGATTAAATAAATACGATAATTAAAACATTTATTAATTAACATTTAATAATATTGGAAAATCATCTCATTTATAAGACTTCACGATTTTCCTCTAATATATGATTATTAATGTTTATTATTTGTTATGATTATTATTTATTATTATTGTTTTATTTTAATGTAACGTTCATATTTCAATTATTAATATTATATTAACTATTAAAGAAGTTTTACCATAAAATACTATTAAAACATAAAATAGATATATTGAATATATTACACTTACCATATAACGTGCTATTTAATAAATATAAAATATAATATAAATTGTCAAAATACATTATAATTATTATTTGGAATAATATCGTATTAATACGATACCATAAATAGAACCAATATTAATATACAATACGAATTTCTTATAGTATATCAATACCTTATAAATCAACGCTAAACTTGGATTATATTACAAGGGGCATATTGCACCCGGCGATCGCATTGTATGTCAATCCCTTATATAAAAAACAAAAATCCAAGAATATAAATATCATAACACTACATATATTGATCACTTATTGTTTATAGAAATAAACAATAATAGAGTTTGCTTACCACTGAATTTTGAACAACCGAGTGATACCGTGGATGAAGCAACCTATTTATATAGTAGTAAGGAAATAAGATATTACGGAAATCCTTTGTAAGATACGGCTACCACAATTCAATTACGGGTTTCCTTGCTACGTGGTCGGTGAAGACAAGGGCTCCCATGGCACTCATAAAGTTTCGTATGGAAAGCACCGAAGTTTGGATAGTAATCGGGACAAACCATTTAGGGTAATAAAATCCTACGTAAGTGATACTCAATAATATGGACAGCAATATCATATGCGGCATCAACTCAGTACACACAAATATCTAAGAAAAATGATTATAATCACTGTAAATGAAAGTATCGATCAAGGCAATTCTATCATTGTGATCCAAAGGAAGCATACACAAAAGTAAATATTCACGATTACTAAAGAGGTGCGATTTGACCAACCTGTATAATTTTTGGAGAGATATTATTAAATAAGTAACTACAAACAAAAACATCAAATAGAACATTTAACCAATAATGGTGGAGAAGTGCGATTAGAAGCATTAATCATTGTTTATGGAGATAGGCAATTAAAGGGATGTCTCTTCATCCCCAAAGCATGTTACCTTCCAAGTTGGCAAGATATATAATAGATATCAAATCCATTCTATTGAAAAGGGGGAAAAAGGGGAAATCCTAAAACTAAAAGACAATTCTGGCTGTGATGGCTCAGGTACTTATTAGTGCAATTCCAAAATTAGAAAGGAAGTATTATAAAGTCCAATATGATTAAGTTGATGTTACCAGTTCATCAGTTCATTATGACATTAAGTCATAGCCGTAATATTATTCTGAATATATTCAAATTCGTATCCATAAGAAAGAGGTATAAGTTGGCTAGTGTATTCTTAGGATAACAATTAGGACGCGGAGTATTAATGGTATCATGAACCACAAACAGGATGGATTGTGTTTATATCTTATTTCTTATTCCAGTTTGGAAGAGCTCGAAGTGAGGAAGGCCATAAAGGCCCATAATCAGGTGCATATATCAATCAGATTTATATCCGAGGCAACCCCATCGTCATTACAAGTATTCATTGCCAAGATCAGAAACAACATATCATATAATTTTTGCAAGTAATTATATCCATATCAGAAACAACAATTATATTGCTTTAAGCGATATTACTTGTTATATATTTGCATGTATGAAGAGTCATATTAAAGAACACAAAATACATATTGCTTTAGGCAATATCACATCTCCTTGCATATCCATATTGCCATACTTGACATATTAGAGATCCTAAGAGATCATTGCACTTAATGCAAATCAAATCAATTCACTTTCAGCATATATATTATTGTATATATCACAAATAGTAGGTGATATTGTTCTTATTCTTTATTACATAGTTCAATTGCACAAAAATAGATAGTGTAAGTGTGAGGAATTGATGTAATTGTCCCAATATTCTACGATATCCTAAAAGGGGACATTACACATGGTATCAGAGCCAGGTTCTTGCCATCTTGTAGGGTAAGATTGAATCAACGAATTATTCTAGTCAATAAACAGAGGCAAATACCATGACCGATAAGCAACGAGGGTTCCATCTCGTAAGATGATTTTAAAATATATTATTATTAGCCAAAAAAAATATTGAATGGGTATGACTTCAGAGTAATTCAAATTAGAATAGTGGATAACTAGGCATATCCATGTGGCATTTAAAATACTTAATATATATATGACAAAAAAAAAAAAAATAATAATAATAATAATAATAATAATAATAATAACAAATAAGCTGGCATTTAAATTGAGAATAAATTAATCATAAATTCCATATGGACCATTAGTGAGGAAATGGGGTAGACCCAAAGAAACGGGACTTGGACTCGGCTCGGACTCGGCAAGGCCGACTCGGACTCGGGACTCGGTGTCAGACTCGGCTCCAGACTCGGCTGGACTCGGGATAGTGAAAAACTCAAGAAATTTAGAGATTTTTAAATATTTAAAACTTGTTTCAGACACCCTTTATTGAATACACCTTAAAGACACAATAACATCATCAAACTCGGCTCATTTGATTACATACACAAGTATACATCAATCACATAAGCATAAACGCAAATTGTAGCTGAAGAAAATAACAAACATAGATATATAAATATTGTCAAATGTATACAATATTACAAAACTCATGGAATAAAAAATCCATGTCATCATATGATCATCATCAAATGTTTCATACAAATACCAAAGGTAAATACAACTACAAGTCTATGGCTCAGAGGAGCCTGCACTCTCCGGCCCCAGCCCCCTGCGAAGGCGTCTAAGGTAGGTCCTGGATGATTCGACTGCCATAGCCACTCCCCGTGACACCATGCCATGCTCACCAACATCAAGAACATCCGTGTCACTATCTGCCTCTGAATCTCCTATCTGTGCTCGTGCTCTCCGCTCCTCCTCTACCATGGCTACAGTCTCAACCTCTATATCTACCTGGTCGATCCAATCAATGTCAAACTCGGAGGTTAAATTTTCTCTACTTCTATCGACGCAGTTTCCCCCATATTTTTCGACGGGGGTTTGGGGGCAGCGCCCCCAAGGTGGGGTCAAGGGGCAACGCCCCTTGCGCACTCATTGTCGCGATACAGGGCGAGGTCAAGGGGCAGCACCCCGCGAGGCCAAAAAAGCTTATTACAAGTCTGAATTAGGGTTTCTTTGAGAGTCTTCCTTAGGGCCTGGTTTTGCTCTTGTTGCTAATTGGGTCTTGCTTGGTGAGTGAGTATCATTCTTGAAGGTCCAAGCTAGGTCAAGTTGGTGAGTGATAAAGTCTGGAATGTCATCCTGATCTTCAAATGCCCTGAAATTTGGCTAAGTCTGGAATGTCCTGATCCTGAAATTTGACTAAGTCTAGAAAACTGAAGAATCCTCCAAAAACTAGATTTTGCAATATAACTCCTGGAGGCCCGAAACCACTCTCAAACATCCTGACAGTATATATGGAATATAACTTAACTTATACTTAAATGTTATATTCCATAAAATAATCCTGACGGAGAGACCAAAATGTCAAATTTCGCCCTTCCAAAAAAACTTTTTAAAATGTTTTTTTTTGGTCATTTTATTAACCCAGCCAGTAGCCGAGTCTGGGGTTCAGAACTCGCCGAGTCTGGCGATTTTGAGCCAAAATCGCCAACTCGGCGAGTCTGGCGAGTTTACTCTCCAGACTCGGCCGAGTCCGAGTCCGAGCCCCTGGGACTCGTTTGGCCTGACTCGGACTCGGACTCGCCGAGTTTGGGCGATTTCGGGCGAGTCTCGTTTCTCAGGTACATCAGAAACTAGGCCTCTGTCAGGTACATCACCCGCTATGGCAACTGTAGGTCTGCCATTAGTGAGGCCAAGGGAGAGTAAACCACTCCTGGACCTGATAAGCGCTACGGGCGTCTCATTGCGTCTAAATCCTTTGATCTCACTGAGGAAGTGAATACGGAGAAGGCTAATGCATACACAAATATTTATTGAAATTACAAATCAATATTGAATTGCATTATTAATGTGATTTTAAGATCACAAGGATTAGTCCCATAAAGAAACCATGGATTAATTATTAAGTAATGATGAGTAATGATGAATGGATAAATTGCATACCCAAACCCAATAAGATACAAGGGAATAGGGCTATGGGATAGTAGGAACTAGGCCTTTGTCAGGTAGGCAACCCACTGTGGATGACCGGAAATCTGCCACAAGTTGGGCCAAGGGGGAGTGTACCGCTCTTGGGCCTGATAAGCACTACGGGCATCCTATTGCACCTACTTCTCCCTGGTCTCACTAGGGAATGAGTGTGGAATTATCTCATTGATAACAGTATAATCTTAAAAAAATTGACTAATAATAGATGTATACTTCACATTCACCACTAGTGTGGGAGAGAGATAAAGCAATGAGGTCAGCAGAAACTAGGCCTCTGTCAGGTAGGCAACCCGCTGTGAATGACTGAAAGTCTGCCATCAGTTGGGCCAAGGGGGAGTGTACCGCTCTTGGGCCTGATAAGCGCTACGGGCGTCTCGTTGTGTCTAAATCTTTTGTCTTTCATTAATGGCGAATAGGGAGTTAAGCATAGTCCATTTAATTAATAATTGAGGGAGGTATCCAAACATTGTGCTATCTATCCTCTTTGTCGATATGGCTAATCAGACTCATTATATTTACTCCATTTGAAATTCTTAAATACTCTACCTGAGATCACAAACTAGATTGAGTGTTTATGTTTTTGGATCAGGCAAGTGTTGATTTGTGTTTCTACTCATAACAAGAAAGAAATTTCACAATGCGTGTATTCACATGTATACTCCGTGTTTGCATATATGTATGCTTCGTGTTTTCCATGTGTATGCTCTGTGCCTTCCACGTGTATGCTTCGTGTTTCCCATGTATATGCTCTGTGTTGTTTAACTCATGTTGGTAGATGGCTTAGTTGAGGAAATTAAAATAAACATTTGCTTGAGGACAAGCAAATTCGGGAATGGCGGACTGTCATAACCCCTCTTTGGACATTGGATTAAATAAATACGATAATTAAAACATTTATTAATTAACATTTAATAATATTGGAAAATCGTCTCATTTATGAGACTTCACGATTTTCCTCTAATATATGATTATTAATGTTTATTATTTGTTATGATTATTATTTATTATTATTGTTTTATTTTAATGTAACGTTCATATTTCAATTATTAATATTATATTAACTATTAAAGAAGTTTTACCATAAAATACTATTAAAACATAAAATAGATATATTGAATATATTACACTTACCATATAACGTGCTATTTAATAAATATAAAATATAATATAAATTGTCAAAATACATTATAATTATTATTTGGAATAATATCGTATTAATACGATACCATAAATAGAACCAATATTAATATACAATACGAATTTCTTATAGTATATCAATACCTTATAAATCAACGCTAAACCTGGATTATATTACAAGGGGCGTATCGCACCCGGCGATCGCATTGTATGTCAATCCCTTATATAAAAAACAAAAATCCAAGAATATAAATATCATAACACTACATATATTGATCACTTATTGTTTATAGAAATAAACAATAATAGAGTTTGCTTACCACTGAATTTTGAACAACCGAGTGATACCGTGGATGAAGCAACCTATTTATATAGTAGTAAGGAAATAAGATATTAAGGAAATCCTTTGTAAGATACGGCTACCACAATTCAATTACGGGTTTCCTTGCTACGTGGTCGGTGAAGACAAGGGCTCCCATGGCACTCATAAAGTTTCGTATGGAAAGCACCGAAGTTTGGATAGTAATCGGGACAAACCATTTAGGGTAATAAAATCCTACGTAAGTGATACTCAATAATATGGACAGCAATATCATATGCGGCATCAACTCAGTACACCCAAATATCTAAGAAAAACGATTATAATCACTGTAAATGAAAGTATCGATCAAGGCAATTCTATCATTGTGATCCAAAGGAAGCATACACAAAAATAAATATTCACGATTACTAAAGAGGTGCGATTTGACCAACCTGTATAATTTTTGGAGAGATATGATTAAATAAGTAACTACAAACAAAAACATCAAATAGAACATTTAACCAATAATGGTGGAAAAGTGCGATTAGAAGCATTAATCATTGTTTATGGAGATAGGCGATTAAAGGGATGTCTCTTCACCCCCAGAGCATGTTACCTTCCAAGTTGGCAAGATATATAATAGATATCAAATCCATTCTATTGAAAAGGGGGAAAAGGGGAAAATCCTAAAACTAAAAGACAATTCTGGCTGTGATGGCTCAAGTACGTATTAGTGCAATTCCAAAATTAGAAAGGAAGTATTATAAAGTCCAATATGATTAAGTTGATGTTACCAGTTCATCAGTTCATTATGACATTAAGTCATAGCCATAATATTATTCTGAATATATTCAAATTCGTATCCATAAGAAAGAGGTATAAGTTGGCTAGTGTATTCTTAGGATAACAATTAGGACGTGGAGTATTAATGGTATCATGAACCACAAACAGGATGGATTGTGTTTATATCTTATTTCTTATTCCAGTTTGGAAGAGCTCAAAGTGAGGAAGGCCAAAGGCCCATAATCAAGTGCATATACCAATCAGATTTATATCCGAGGCAACCCCATCGTCATTACAAGTATTCATTGCCAAGATCAGAAACAACATATCATATAATTTTTGCAAGTAATTATATCCATATCAGAAACAATAATTATATTGCTTTAAGCGATATTACTTGTTATATATTTGCATGTATGAAGAGTCATATTAGAGAACACAAAATACATATTGCTTTAGGCAATATCACATCTCCTTGCATATCCATATTGCCATACTTGACATATTAGAGATCCTAAGAGATCATTGCACTTAATGCAAATCAAATCAATTCACTTTCAGCATATATATTATTGTATATATCACAAATAGTAGGTGATATTGTTCTTATTCTTTATTACATAGTTCAATTGCACAAAAATAGATAGTGTAAGTGTGAGGAATTGATGTAATTGTCCCAATATTCTACGATATCCTAAAAGGGGACATTACACACTTCCACCTTGTCGTATTATCACACTGCTTCTAATACCCTAATCCGTTATTCATTTAATAATCTTGGACATTCTTGGGTATGATATTGTATTAAAATAATATTTAATATTGATATGATTATAGTATTATTATAATATTAATATTATTTTTATATTAATGAATGATTAATATTACTATTAATATTATTAACATCAATTATTAATTACATAATAAATGATAATTTATTATTATGATGAAGAATCACAAAATCTATTATTAATTACATCACCAAGATGTGGGGTTATGACAACCCTCTCACTTTAGAGGAAAATCGTGAAGAATGAGACGATAATTAATAAATGTTTTAATTATCGTATTTATTTAATCACAATAATCCAATGTCCAAAGAGGGGTTATGACAAAGACAATGGCCAAACACTCTTGAAGTCTGCCCAAGGTTGAAGGCCAAGTTTGCCAAGTGTGAAGCCCACCTAGATGAAGTGGCAAAACAATGCTCAAGTCCGCCATACCAAGCACAAACAAAGTGGCATGCTCTTCGTGAAGTCCAACCTAGAAAGCAAGAATGAATGGCAAGCTAAGTACAAAGTCCGCCCAAGCCATAAGTGAGAGTAACAAAGAAAAGGTGAAGTCCGCCTAGAACAAGGCACAACTTGGCTTAACATATGATCAAAGTTCGCCATAAAGAGAAGTTAAATGGCATGACAAAGTTGTCAAATCTGCCAAAGAACATCTGGAAATGGCACAATACATGGGTAAATCTGCCATGGATAAAGGTCTAACCAGGTTTAGAAGTTGGAAAATTCATATAACACTGAAAAAATTTCGAAAGTTCAAACACTTAGAATAATTTTGAATTCAAGAGAAGAATCTAGAAGGTTCTTCACCAACTCATTCAAAGAGAAGATATTTTGGCTAAGGATGGCACCATGGGCAAGAATAGAAACTTTCTTCCAAAATTTTGGATGAAGACTAACTTGTCATTTTGGAAGAAATTAACAAGACTAGGTTCGACGAATCTAAAGAAAAACATTGAGTTGCCAAAATGATCGATTTTCTCCAGCCTTATATCTATTCAACTTGTCATTTTCATTTCATTTTCAAATTCGATGGTGAAAAGTTTTCTCTCTCAAGGTTACGAAAGAAAAAATTTTGAAGGATGATTTTTGAAGATAAAGTAAATTTTCTAAGTGGAGCACAGAGAATAAAGTGAAATTTCTGAGTTGAAGGACATTATTTCCAAAAGATAAAGTGATTTTTCTGAGTTAAACACAGAATTTTCAGAATCGAAGGCAGATTTAGAGTCAAAAATATAATTTTGAAGGTTGATGACCAGCAAAGGAGGACCTTCAAGAAAAGATCAAATGAAGTTTGCCAATAAAGGATTGCAGCCAGAGTCAAAGATTAATTCCCAATGGAAAAATGTTACAAACACCAACCTCAGGCACGTGGATTTCAAAGATTTCAAAAGGAGAATGCATAAGCAAGACGCACTCTTGCTAACACCTATTGCTCGCCGGATGATGAGAAATGGCATTGTCAAAGCCGCTGGATTTCCACCAGCTATGGAATGTGCCGAGCTTATGGTTGAATGTGCCATACACTACAATGCCCAAGAGAGAGAAATCATTGCATCGGATGGGAGAGTATTGGCTAATCTTGGAGAGTTAGCCATTCAAGAAGCACTTGGGATCCCAAGTTACAACCAAACCTCATATAGAACTAAAGAAGAAACCAAAAAACTTTATGAAGACCAGCTTGAGCTCTACACGACAAATGCCAATAAGTCGTGGCTAGAGAAGCCAAGGCCCAACCTTAAGAAAATGCCCAAGAAATTGCTTCGTACTAACTTCAAAGAGGACTATGGTGATATCATTTTACTGCTGAATAGAGTAATGGGCAGCCCTCAGGGTGCGCCATTTGAAACATGGATGTACTATTTCATTGACGAGATCACCTTTGAAGTCAGGATGTTCAATTGATCCAAGATAATCAACGACAACCTGAATGAACGGTTGAAAATTTTGGAAAGGAAGAAGTCCTTTTACATGAGTTCCTACATTATTTACTTACTGGCAAGAAACTACAAATATACAAAACTCATTTGCAAGGGCATAGTAGGCAATGAAAAGAATGAATTTAAGTCCTATGACTATCATCCACAATTGCAGCTTAGAGAGAAGGCCCACTTCAAAAAGGTAAATGATGCATTTTCGATGTACATTACCAAGACATTGTAGTGGGGAACTCATCAAAGGCTCACTCAGGAGGCCAAGAGCTTAATAAGCAAGTATGGAACCTAGTTTATCCAGTATCCAAGATTCACATACATAAGAGTCCAAGGATTTACTGGATGTCCTTACCTACTTCCAATTTATCCCACTAATCGAATGATCTTGCTAGAAGTCCTTAAACAATTGGAAACATATCAAGGCTTCCAAAGAACAAAGCAGAAGGCAGCCATTTCCTTTGCATTTTTCATTGGAAATATGTTGGAGTCTTGCCCAACGGCGGAGGCATCTGAGAGTGCCAGGTTAGATGCAATGGTATCCATTCACATTTTACCAGTCTAGGGCTAATTTCGATCCTCACAACCATATTGGATCAGTGAATGGAGATAGGTACAGGCATAGGGTTGATCTAGAGGATTTTTGGGCAAATGTTGTGGACGAGTTTGATATCAAGAAAAGATTATGGTCTAGATTGCCAGTAAGCTTGATCAGAACAACAGAGCTTTTTCGTGTGCCTGATCAATTAGAGGATGATAGAGAATACACTCAACCACGCTTTGATGAAAATTGGCCTCTTCCTCCCGTGAAATGGACAAAACCAGAGCTCGCAGATTTAGACACCTTAATGCGGCCAGTTGTCAAATATTCACAATGGTGGGTTGATCAACAAGTCCAAGTGCTAAGACAAAGAAATTTGACCCTCACTTATAACTTGATGGGCGAAATGGAATCATATTCTTCAAATGCAGAAGCGTCCCAAAGTGTCGAGCCAATTGAGAACATTAATTCCAGGAAACGGAAGGAAACAGTTGAGAGTTCTTCAAAGTCAAAGGGGAAGAAAGTTGTAAACAAGGAATTTGCTCTGAAGAAGCATAGATCAGAGCCATCCCATTCTGCCACGTCTAGGAATGTGAACGATCTATTAACTATTGAGGATGAATCATTGTCTGAAATAAAGATTCCTTCTCCAATCCATGAGGGAAATATGGAGTCAATTCAGCAAGAAGACGAAGAACCCCCATCTCCTACAGGCACGGAGATACTTGAATCAGAAAATGAAATGGATATTCTGGGCAAGGAATTTCAAGAGGGAATGATTTCTGCTCCTCGGGGAGGACAGGATATTCCATGTGAAGAGAGTAATCAGGAAGAGGAAGGCATTGAACAGCCTACGATTCCTGATTGGTTGAAGGAAAGTTTGAAGATGAAAGTACCTATGGAATTAATCTAGCAAGAAGATGACAGGCTGATTTCTTGGCCAAATTAGGGAAGGTTGCTATAAAGAAGTCAGCCAAGAGGTTTTCCACAATTCAGAGAGATGAAACTGGTTGTCGTACAATGCAAATTGTTGTGCCGAAAGTGAATAAGGCAAAGGAGGATATTACTCGGGAATATGAGATCACTACCATCAACTTGGGGCCAACTACAAAGGACCAAGAGGTTGAGGACATAGACAATTCGGTCATTTCCACGAAGGTGAGATTGGACAAGGAGATAGGAAAGAAAAGAGAATAAAAGAAAGAAATCGAGCACTTGAAGGAATATATTCAGCACTTGACCAAGCCACTTAATCAAGGCGATGCAGCAGCTCCTCCACTTTTGAATCCTTCACAAGAAGCAGGTGGAAATTTTAAAGAAGAAAAAGTGACAACAAGAGAGGCTAAAGAATGGATAGTAAGAAAAAGTGAAGAAGCAGCCACATTTGTGGACAAATTGATGCTATCATATGGACAAACTTCCTTTTTGCTCTCTAGAATCGAAAGCATGGCAGAAGCATGGGACAACC
The DNA here is from genome assembly GCF_030272615.1 of Cryptomeria japonica. Taxonomy (NCBI): domain Eukaryota; kingdom Viridiplantae; phylum Streptophyta; class Pinopsida; order Cupressales; family Cupressaceae; genus Cryptomeria; species Cryptomeria japonica. Next base: position 575,074,324 of record NC_081411.1, on the reverse strand, counting down.
TTCAAGATGTTCAAGACAGAATTATCTTGTGCCTTCGAGTGTTGAAAGGAATTCCCAAGAAGGAATTAATTGATGGAAAAGAAATTGCAGTAAGAGCTACATATGATTTCAATGCTTGGCACTGGGTATTGTTTGCACGGAGTGAAGTCCTAGAAAGAGTGAAGGTTGATAGTATTAAGGCTGAGGAGCAGATTAGAGAAATTCAAAACAAGATTTTCCTTGTAGTTGTTGATCTGCTTTAAAAAGAGATCATCCGAGAAAATGATATGCAGCTAGAAAGTCTAAAACTCAGAACTTGGGAGGTTTTCTTCGCCATCACTGGACTAGTTTTGAAGCAAAATTTGACAAAGGCATCGAATTTCTTGTCCATCCAGGATGCCTTCCAGAAGCAGGAGTTGGAATGGGAGATTACTTTTGCCGTATGCGCAGATGATTTGGACGAATTGGAATTCAAGATCAATATGTTGCCACATGTCATAATGGAGGTCGGCTCGATCGTGTCCAGATTCATTGAACACACTTCCACTCAAGAGGATAGGGATGTGCATTCCTAGGAGATAGCTCCTTGCGCCACTTGTCCTTCATGCACTCGTCCTTGATGTTATTTTGGGAGACCCTAATTAGGGTTGTTGTGTCTTAATCTCAGTCGTTGATCTTAGATTGATCTCGGCCTTTCATTTGCTTTCCGAAACTCTATATAAACTCTTATTCTCTCATTTTGTTGTGTGGGGAGATTTATGAAATTGTTGCTAAGAGCTACTTTGATAATATAAGTTCATTTGCAGTTTGCTTTGAAACCTTATTGTTATCACAGGTTGCGTGGTTGCATATTTTCTTCAACAATATAGGTTAGATTTGCTTAGAGTAAATTTGCTTTCAAAAGTTGTTTGATGAATGAAGGATTTGATAGTATAAGATCGGTGAAATAATTACTCATACTTTCTTTGGATAAATGATTTTTGTTCAATGTATAAAGTTAGACTAAGCTTATATTGTGGATGCTTAACTTCTACTTTGGATGAATATTGTTTGTTGGATGGTATCATTCGTAGTTTGAGAAACTTTAGCACAGCCCTAGAAGATTGCACTTACTATGTGTAGTCCTCCTTAAAGTGGAGAAGCAAAGCATTGTTATTGGTTTCACCTAATCTTTACCGTCTCTTGATTTCTTAGAAGTAGCATAAAGTTTCTAAACCCTTATCCTTTTGTCCTTTTTTGAAATCCAAAACTGAAAATCCACAAAAAAAGAGAGCATTCACTGCCAAACTCATCTAAGTCCTAACTTGTGGATGATATTAGTTGAGCGTAAGTCCCCTTTGTATTTCAGCATACATAACCAAGGAAGCTATCCAACATAAAGTCGCCCGTTCGCACATATAAACCTTGGAGTCATTGTGTGGTCTTTCTTTGCAATCTTGGCATACGTAGTGATTTTGTTCAAGAGAGGGTAGAGTGTCCTTGACATTTTATTCTAATGTTCGGTGAATGATAAAACGTACACCAACAGATCCCTTGTTCATTGATGACATGACCCAAATACAACATCTCCTTTAGCCCAAATTCACACTTTGATTGTTTAGCAAAGAATAAGCGCTGCTCCAACATGCTCAAAACTTCATACATATGCCTCAAGCACTCTTCCCAAGTTTTACTATATATCAAGATATCATTAAAGAAAACTAAGACAAACTTTCTTAATTGCTTGCTACATATTTTATTCATGCGTGATTGAAAGGCTGCAAAAGCATTAGTGAAGCTAAAGGTCATGACTAAGTGTTTGAAATGCCCACAATGACACGTCAAAGTGGTCTTATGAAACATCTTCATTCCTCATCCGGATTTGATGGTACCCTAAGTGAAGAGTGTTTTTTGAGAAGTATACAACTCCATGCAGCTCGTCTATTAATTCATCAATCCAAGGAATGTGCTATATGTTCTTGATTGTTTTCTTGTTTAATGATCAATAGTAAATACACATCCTCATAGTACCATTCTATTTCTTCACTAGCATTACTAAGGAGGCAAATTGGCTAGAGCTTGGCCTTATTTGTCCGTATCCAAAAGCTCCTTTATTGCCTTCTCAATTTCTTCCTTGTGGATCCAACAGTGACGAGGAGTAGGTATCACCATCTTTGCACTAGTTTCAAGCTCAATGATATGTTAGAACCCTCAATTAGGTGGTACTCCTAGGGGTATATCTGAAAAAAATTGGCATACTTATCCAACACAACCTGCACTTCGATATGGTAAGCATCCTTCTTGTGCATGGATGACTATTTTGGTATGATCAAGCCACTGGCTGCCCAAGCTACTTGTCCTCTCCTAAGAGCTCTTTCCATCCTTCTAGCAATAATAACTTGGGGTGCTCCATTTTGCATTCCCTTGAGAACTACTTCCTTTCCTTCACTTCTAAATTTCAATTCCATTGATTGGTAGTTCTGTGAGAATTCTCCCAAAGATTGTACCCACTGTACTCCAAGCAACATGCCAATATTGTTGAGCACATTAATATACTAGGGGGGCCAAGCGAGAGAGGGGTGAATCAATATATGTCGATCTCAACTTGATTGAACAATTATCATTAACAACTTTCCAAAGAAGGGATCCAAATCATCATAACAGCATTTACTAATCTTTCGTTACTAAAAACATAAAGTGACTGTTTACCCTCTCGGGTGAATAACTTAAAACATAAAGCACGTAATGCAGAATAATAACGCCATAGATATCAAACCAATATAAGAGATGTTATTCCCCTCACAATTGTTCTCTCACAAGTTACATTCGGAAGTTTTTAAAGGTACCGACGGGGTGCGAGCGCAAACCATCGCATTGCAACTACCACCCCGTGGTTGCCAACTAACCAAGACAATTACAACTTAATTAACTAGTTTTATTTTCATGTACAATATTACCACCAACATCATCCCCCCCAAAAGAAAAGAAGTCGTCTCCGAACGACTTAATACAAAATAGAGATGACATTAAACAGAACTGCTGACACCAGTTGAGTGCGGAACTTATACACCTGTTGCGTCCTCGCTTAAAAACCCTTTTCTGCTACCATCCTATGCTCAAGTGCGGATGTCACCATTAGTGCTTCCTTTGGAATCACAATCCTCCTGTGCCTAAACCAAACTTGTCTGCAAAACACGCGTTTTAGTCTCAGCCTCCACAAACTGCTACTCAAATGATACTGTCTCCCTAGCCAATTTGTCCTCGATAGCCACCCGCGCTGCCCTCTCGGCATCCAACTCTTGGGTACGCTAAGCTAAGTCTCACGCTACTCCTGCCTCCAACCTGGTGGTCAGCACCTCTCGAGCCCTCTGTGCATCCACCAAGGCAACCGCACGTCCAGCCGAGACATACTCCAAGTTCCTCAAAGCGTACCATTCCTGCCTGGAGGTGGCCACAACCCACTGGCACAAAGGCTAGGAGACACCTCAAATCCTCCATCACACTCCCCAAAGGCTAATAACTGAACTGAATAACTCCCTGGTGTCATACAACTACGCGGACCTGCAATGCCTTCCCTCAAACTCTGTTTGTTCCCAACCTCCAAATCCGTCTCCCTCTATGGCTTATGGCTTCCCCGCCAATGCTTAGCTGCAAGCTTCTTTCTTACAGTACGAACAACCACAACACTTACCGTGACATCTCTAATGCCCTTCGCCCAACTCCAACAAGTGTACTGTAGCTCAAAAATAAACTGGGGTTTGGGGGCAGTGCCCCTAGCGGGGTTGAGGGGCCGCCAACACCAATTTACAACCCTCAGAACCATATGAAAGTCCATGGCACACATCATTTATGTGATATTTTAAGATGCAAAAACCCTTCTTCTCCACTCTAAATTTCCAGTGTCCTGGCTCCAAAATCCATCGAATGATTTTAAATCTAGTCGTCGTTTTTTTTTGTTTTCCACTGTAATGTCCCCGATGGCACCCGGCCATACGACCTCCCCATACGGTCAACAACAGCACTAGCACCTCCAATCATACGGCCACCTTCACGTGCGGTCAACACCCCTCCACCGTATGGCTGTGTTTGTTTGTGCGGGGGCTGTGTTTATGTCTCTGTGCTCCGCAGCAGCGCTGGTTTCCACCGCACGGTGGTGCTACCGTACGGTGGTCCCACCGCCGGTGTTGCCACCGCACGGTGGTGCTACCGTACGATGGTTCCACCGCTGGTGGGCCCACCGCACGGTGGTGCTACCGTACAGTGGTTCCACCATCGGTGGTCCCACCGTTGGTGTTGCCACCGCACAGTGGTGCTACTGTACGGTGGTTCCACCGCTGGTGGTCCCACCGCCGGTGTTGCCACCGCATGGTGGTGCTATCGTATGGTGGTTCCACCGTGGCTTTCTTCTCTTTTTTTTTTCTTTTTTTCAAGCCGTACGGTCAACTGTCGTACGGACCCATACGGTCATTTTAAAAAAAAAAAAATTTCAATTTCCTAATTTAGTTGTCTAGAGAGTCTTCGGCTTGGGTCCCCTGTCTTTGGGATTTCCCTTAATCCTTCTCGGTTTTCCTCACCCAAGAGTCTCCTGCATTGGTCCCCCGTGCCTCTCAAGTCGCCTGCCCGGCCTCTCGAGTCCCCTTCCATCCTCTCAGGTCCCCCTCCGGCCTCTCAGGTGTCCTTCCAGCCTCTTGGGTCCCCTGCGCGCTTCGCATGGTAGGGTTTCAATTTGGATCTGTTGGTGGCAAGTCTATTTTCAATGGCCATCCGAAGACCTGGAACCACAAATTCTATAGGGACCATGGTCTCCTTCCCGTACATAAGAAGAAGAAGAATAATAAAGATTTTGAAAGTTGCGGCCTTCCACACAGGGTTCCAATCATTGCCGACACAATTGATCTTCGGATTATCTACATCACCGAGATTTGGGGCGTCTCCCTTCCAATATTCTATGTATTCTGGCAGGTACACCTCCTCTGTTACTTGCTCTGGTTCCTCTACTTCGAGCCCATAGCTCTGGAACATTTCATAATCCTCCATCTGCCAGTGGAAGAGCCCGTTCAATGACCCCGTCTCATCCTCAGAGCACTCTCCTAGTTTGAGAATCCCTTCGTCATTGGGCTCCCTGCAGCCTCGTCCTTCATTCCTCAGGTTGCCTTCTCCTTCACCCTTCGATTCCGAAGATGATGCCAGTTCCTCACTAACCAACAGTGTCCCGAGGTCTATGATAAACTTCCTTCCTCCATTCTCCATAGACAGAGTGTTCTTCTTCCAGTTGTGGGTGGCCTTGGCTGCCACCAGCAACCCTCTCCCTAAGATCACATCCAATATGAAGGGTTGCGTCCCGATGGTAACTTGTTGGCCCATTAGTGTCCCGATGGATTTGATTCCATGCTGATATGCTCCGAGCAGATTGAATGTAGATGGCCACAACGTCAGCTTCCCTAGCTTCCGCCAGGTTTCTTCTGGAAGAACATTCACTCCTAATCCACCATCGACGATGGTATCGGTTAGAATGGTGCCAAGGATACCCATCTCCACAATGGCTGGGTTCCTTCCAGTGTTAACTGCCAGCAGCATGGGGTCTATTGTAGACCTCCCAGGAACATTTGTGCGGTGGTTGGTATTGGTGCGTGGTTGGGAGAGATTATTCAGCAACGCCGTTCATAATTGAGGCATCGTTTGGAGGAGGTTGTGTACCTTCACCGGCACCTCCAGTTTTAATTTTAAAATTTGATTTAGTATAGCATCCTCTGCCTCCGGTCGGCTGGAAGTACTCGTCGTACCCTTCACCTTCGCCCTTTCTCGTATCTCTTTCTCAATTTCTTCCCGTGCTTCCCGTGCCCTTCGCTTCTCCATCTCCGGGTCTGGGCACATTACGTGTCTGGCTTGGGCGCGGGTTACGGCCAGCACTTCCTCTTCTTTGGTTTCCTCGACATTGAGCAAGTTGACGTCGGACTTCGGGCAGGTGGCGTCTTCGTGGTCTCCCGGTCCGCACCATTTGCACAAATATTGTGTGGCCTCTCCCTTTGGGCAGTCTCAGGCGAAGTGCCTCCACTGGCTGCATGCTCTGCATTGTACCATCGATCAACCTTTGGAGTCGTATTGGATCCGGCTCCTTGTGTTGTCATTGTTGTTTCGTCCTCCCCACCGGTTATCTCGGTAGCCTCCCAAGTTTGCATTGTTGTTCGCTTGTTGGCCCGTACCCGCTAGTGCGGACGTTGTGGCCTGCTCCGTGAACAGTACCTGGTTCATTTGCGTATTCCAGGTTTTCATGTTGTATGGGCACTCCTTGGTGGAGTGTCCCATCACTTGGCAAATCTCGCAGAATGCCTTCTTCAGGCAAGTACCCTTTGTGTGCCCCTCCTCTTTGCACTCAGTGCACCATATGTCCCCTTCGGTCCGACCGGTGCTTTTCATTGTTTTGAATTCCCTCCTCATTCGCTCCATGTCTTTCTGGAGCGCTTGCACCCGTTTGCTAGCCTCGTTGTCGCTTCTGCTTTCCTGTGACGAGCCATCCTCCTCGGACGAGCTATCCTTCTTCTTTTTCTTCGATGTCTTGGTCTCGCTCTCGAGATCCATCGCTCTATTGTATGCGTCTTCGTACGATGTAGGTGGAATGATTTTCATCTTCTTTCGGAGGGAATGCTTTAGTCCCTCCACGAACCATCGCTTTTTCAACCCATATGCTGGTTGACTCTCCATTTTTCCCAATAGTTCCTTCTGCCGCCGACTATAGGCTCGGACAGTCTCGTTCTTATTCTGCTTCATTCCATAGATCTCGGTGACTATTTCGTTGTCATCTCTCAGGAGGCGGAACTCTATCCCAAACTCCTCCTTCAGGTTGGGCCATGTGCCGACTTTGGCCTTGTCCATATCTGAGTACCAGTCTATGGCCACTCCTCTCAAGGTTGCTGGGAATTGTGTTACCCATTCGTCTTGGTCGGTAACACCGTTCGCTGACCATATGGTTTCGCACGTTAGACAATGGCGGACTAGATCTTCCTTCCCGTCGCCATTGAACTTCGGCAGTTTCTGTTTACTCCCCATTGATGGGGGTCGTCTTCCTAGAGGTGGCTGTGGTTGTGTTTGTGCCCCTACGCCGCTCCCTCCAATTCCTCCGGTGTCGGTGGTGTGTCCTGCGTGGATGACTGGAGGTACGGTGTTTTGCCTACCAAGTGTGGCACCTACCGTACGGTTATCCTCCCCTTCGTTGTCACCCGCGCCCACTCCTGGCTCCCTTTGGTGATCCTCACTTTGTGGTGTAAGGGATAAGTTTCTGAACCGATCCCGGGTCTCTTCGACTAGATCTCTCCTTAACCTTGTTTCCTCCAGAAACTCTTCGTGGCTCCGCACCCTACGGTGTTCTGGCGACGCATAGAAATTTCCATCGGCTTCTGCACCCTCCATGTCACCTCCTTGGTTCCCCTCGGGCCACCCTTCGACAGGTCGTCCTTCGGCAAGTTGCCTCAGCCTTCGTCTACGTTCTACTTGCTGCTCCAAAATCAAGGCCCTCTGCGCGGCCTCCCACTCGTCTGTTTCTGCTTTTTTATTTCTATCTTTATTTAATAAATTGGGCATAAATCACTTCCGTACATAGCAAGCACACGCCATGTACAAAAAAAAAAAAAAATTATTATTTTTCCTTTCAGCCACAATTTATCTCAACATTGTGTCGGGATTATTACAAGGTTCAATTTCCCCTTCGCCTATTGTTCCGTGTGAGCGTCGTCAGCCTCTGGGTTCATCTCAGCGACGGGTAGGTCCATCACGTCCATGCGCCATCCGCGTCTTCCATTCCCGAGTACGTCTAGGCAACGGCGCCAAATGTTTACCCTCTCGGGTGAATAACTTAAAACATAAAGCACGTAATGCAGAATAATAATGCCATAGATATCAGACCAGTATAAGAGATGTTATTCCCCTCACAATTGTTCTCTCACAAGTTACATTCGAAAGTATTTAAAGGTACAGAGGGGGTGCGAGCGCCAATCGTCGCACTGCAACTACCACCCCGCGGTTGCCAACTAACCAAGACAATTACAACTTAATTAACTAGTTTTATTTTCATGTACAATATTGCCACCAACAGCGACTTATCAAACCACAAACACACATCCACACAAGAGAACGACAGATTTACATGGAAACTTGTAAAGGGAAAAATCATGGTGAGAATCGTTGCTTGGATCTATTGCCCAAATCTAGTCTCACGAACTAACAATATGAAGTAGGCACCAACCTACCAGAGATGCCAATCCCTAATTGCATTTGTAGGCACCAACCTACAGGAGACACCAATCCCCTATTCCAATATTTGAGCACCAACTCAACATAAGAGACATGATCTCATCAAAATATAAGAAATATGAAATGCGAATCTTCAAGGCTGATTACACAGCTTCTTCCTGATCTGATCACCTTCTAAACTTCCTCACATAGAGCATATGATCTTCAAATGAAACTACACACAATGATTGAGATTCTACTCACACAGCATGACCCACATACTCGCACATCGATCACACCTTCTAAATATGTACATTAAAGAACACACTAGGAATGAACCTAGATCAAGTATATATATGAATTATTATGATAATTACTTTCACATGTTGGCCTAGAACAAGATTATAGCATCTGCAAGTCCGCCACAAGAATAAAACTTACACCTTACACAAAACGTGTAATAGGCTCGGTCCAAAAGCCAACACGTTACTCCAAAAGGAGGGACATACATTGTGTTACCCAAGACATACTCTATTGACCCCAATGTACATCAACACGCTACCTCTAGGTGGTACATGTTACAATTCACTGGGGCATCAATCTAGAACATCAACACAATCGATCAACAAGCACAGTGAACACTTTGTCACTTCTATTTTTCTGTCTGTTGAAGCTTAGCCTCTAAAACTCCGTAGTATGACACGTCATATTTATTCTTACTTATCTTCCAAACCACGGGCCACAACACTCAACTGCAACAGAATGTGAAACCAAACACCATGACAGTGCAAATAAGTGTACGTTATGTTCCCGAGCAACAAACCTTAGAAGCTAATTGTAGATACTTCCAGACAACACCATATGTAATAGACAGTCGGGAACAACTCAAAATGGAGCATAATGATAACAGTAAGAGAGCTATCTAGCATAGCTTGCCATTTCGAAACTCAAATGCTCAGTCATTTCATGTCAAAAGAAATTACATTTAATTCTCACTTATCTACTAACACCTTTGACATCAATGACAGCACAATGTTCAACAGATATTTCCCAATCCAACCACATAAAAATCTTCCCACATTGAATGATCTCCAAGAGTCATTTTTAGCTATTGAATTCTTTGTGCACATGATATGGTAAATCCATCAGCCACAATCACATTTAATCCCTTGAAAATGTTAGCTATTAAGCCCCTTCTTATCATCAAACCCTCATCTATAAAATTGTGGGTTGCTCAACTATCAATCAAAACAATGATCCTTTGGCCTACTACCACTCCATGAATCCTAAATGGATTATACCTTTGAGTTCTAGAGAGAGCTGCAAGATTTCCATCACTCAAGTCTACTCCATCAAATTGTTTATTTTCCTTCTTAGCCTCAACTTATATTTCCTAATCTAAACTGACTTCAATATAGTGCACCTAACCTTTGATAAGCCACTTGTGTCCTCACTCCCAAGATTCTTTTGCAATGAAAATAGAGTTGCTTCCTCCTAAGTTCATTTTTGGTGTCTTCATTTCTTTTTAATGGTGGAAAAATCTTCTAAGTGCTTAATTCTCCCTTTTGGAACTTCTTCTAGTGTATAGGAGCATTAGCATAGGATTTACTCCAAGGTAAAGAAGACTCCAAAGCGAGAGCCCTTTTGATTGCCTCTTGAAGAGTGGAAAGCTCCAATGGTTTGACCAAACCCTTCAGTGCCTCCACTAATTCTTCTACAAATTACACAGTGATCCTTTTCTTAGATACATCCGAAAATTTGACAGCTATCCTCTAAAAGTCACCTATGTAGTGTTCCATTAATCCGTGGTGTTTTAGCTATGTCAATTCTAAAAAGTGAATTTCTAGATCAACCCTCTCAAATATTTCAATCAAGATTTGGCTAAATGCTTCAAAAGTAGTGATGAGACCATGCCCTTGTTTCACTATGCCATAGTACCACTGTTCATGGGCTATCCCTTCCAAATGAAGGTATGATGAACCCGATTTAGAGGTTGATCGGCTAGCCTATCTTGTTGGTGATGTTAGATAACACCCCGTTCAATAAACAGTTAATTATTAAATAAATAATAAACAAAAATTTATGAATAAATGTTAATTATTAAATAATTTTAATAAACAAATCTATAGGTTGACTTGCCTAGCGTGTGGCGATTTCTTTTTGAGGTCGACCTTTAAAGACACAAGTATTTATATGAGTTGTTGGTAATTATGGCATCAAATGTTCTTATTGTCAATTGCATTAAACGAATGCAAATCTCATCTCAAACACAAACCTGGGAGGCTTCCTAGTTGGTAGGACAAAGTTCTTGCCAATTCTTTGCTTAACATAATAGAGTATTACTCTTGCAAATATTGTCACAAAATGGCAATATCTTTATTTAGTGTTGCTAAATAGAGATCCAACATTCTAAGTGGAGTGTTATGCAAGTTGGACAAAGACTTCACATAGCACAATGATCAAGATCAATAGCAGAAATCAAAGACTGTGGAGCCAAGGGTCTGAGGTATCACCTTTGCAAATGGAAGTGCAACCCCTCCTTTTGTTGTTGTCTAATGACACAGCAAAGCAAGCCCTTCTAGCACATGCGAAAAAAGATTATTGCTTATGCACGATTTACCTGGTACGCAAATTCTAGCAGTGACTTTCAAGCAGACACGATACAACAAAAAGAGGCAACTAAGGTACGTTGCATATTAAAGCCTGAGCATGGAACAATAAACTTTAGTCTTTGTTGAATGTGCCACTCCAAGGTGCCACAAATTGAGCATCTATTCAGTGGTGACCCCACAACCTCTAGAGGAGCATTCTCAACAGGTTCTCTTAAGATTTGAATGTTCAAATTGTGAATTTAGATACGATCTGAGAACAGCTTTTATTTCAAATGTGATTGGTGATTAATACTATTATCCAAGAAAATACTTATAGACTATAAAAACAGAGAGTGATTCTATTTTGGATTCTGAAATGATATCTCTGCAGTTGCTATTGTCAAGCAAATACTATCTAGATCTGCAAAAAAATTATGTTTACATAATTCAGTTACTATCTAGAATTGCAAAATTTTGAGTTGGTATATTTCAGTAATATCAGAGCTTGACATCCTACCAACTTGTGGTTCATCAATGGGTGACAAAGAAGATGAAAATGCTCAGGAGTTTGTCAAGAAGACTAATGAGACCAACATGAGGGATTCTATGAGGGAAATGGTCCAACTTCTAAGGGGATTAAACTAGTAGTTGAGCATTGATAGACCTATACAAATTGGAGAAAAGGGAGCAGTTCTGGTGGTGAGAAAGCTTCAGCCAATACAAGAATCTTCAGGGCCAATTTTTTGGAAAAGGAGCAGCAAGCAGAGAGGAAGAGAAACCTGATCAAGAGGATGAAATGGCAAGGCTTCATGACGAATACAATGCCTTCAGCATTGCCATACGCAGAGACATGACCTTCACATAATTTTGTGAGATGAAGACAAGGAGTGGGCATAGGAGGACAAGGTATGAAGAGAGGAAATATATTCAGCACCATTTGGGAAGGAAATATATTCAGCACCATTTGGTTGTAGAAATAGACATAGTTCTCATTGAATCCAATGTTTGAAGAAGACGCTATCAAATTTGCCACCTTGCACCTTGAAGGGATAGCTCATGAATGGTGGTATCATGGTATGGTAACATAAGGGCGTGACTCAATCACCACTTTGGAAGACTTCAGCCAAAGATTAACAGAGAGGTTTCATAAAAGAGATCCAAAAATTCATTTCAGGGGAGTTAGCACAGCTGAAACAAGAGGGCAAGGTAGAAGACAATGTAGCAAAATTTCAGAGGCTTGCAGTGATGATTCCAAATATGATGAAAAGAAGACTCGTAGTCCTTTTTGTAGAAGGCCTAGTTGAACCCTTCAGAGGTTTAGTAAGGGCATTCAATCCAAGTTCATTGCAAGAAGCCTTCAAGAGAGCTCTTAATTTGGAAGATTCAATGACTAAAGATAAATTCTACTCTAAGAAAGTGCCTCCTATGTTGCCAAAGAGACATTTCCAGAAGAACGTACCACCTCCCAAGGTATCATCTCCTAAGCCAAATCAACGAAGGTGTCAAAGAATGAACTATGAAGGAAAAAGCTATGTTTCACATGCAAAGATCCTTGGCAACCAGGAATGGGTGTTTGGGGAAAGGACTTATTCATTACGTAGAGGTAGTTTCTGATGAGGATATAGAAACTCATGAACTTAATTCTGAGAAGAAGGTAGAAGAAATTGAGCATGAGCACCAAGGAGGAGAGCATCCTGGAGGTACGCTTGCAGCTCTTTCAGGGGCACCAAGATATAATGCTTTCTATCTTAGAGGAGTTTTGTGTGGACAAAAGGTAGCAGTTCTTATTGATAGTGGGGTTATTCACAATTACATTGATGAAAAGCTAGTGAATAGATTGGGATTGAAGACAAAAGATTTTAAAGGGTTTGATGTTATAGTTGCTATTGGGACAATTCTTCCTTGTGATAACAAGATTTCACAAATGGAGTTGACTATGGGAGAGTATAAGATGAAAGATAATTTCTCTATTATCAATATGAGACATATAGAGGTGGTTTTAGTGATAAAATCTGAAAAGATTATAAACCCAGAAAACTAGTGCAAATGAATAGATATCTAAACTATGAATGCAAATGATACGAAATCAAAGTACCAACACAGAGTTAGTCTCCAAGAGAGTAATACAAATGCTAGAAGCAAAATAGCATTAAGAAGATGCAAAATCAAGAGATGCCAAATACAAGCCAGGTAGCATGCTTTTATAGACCAAAGAGAGGGAAGAGGTGGCAATACCGACCAATCAAGAGCAACCATCTCTTGGACTGAAGATAGCAAATATCTTCCCAAGATAGAAAATGGATGCACACATGTAGGAAGGTGACACCTCATAACCACTCACCTAATTAAGCATGATTTATTAACCTAAGCAAGATTAAAAAAAGTGTAGAAAAAACCTAGGAATATAGGGAAAAAATAAATAACCCACTAGGAAATAAAAACCTACACTAACACCCCCCCATAAGCGAAGCTTAGGTGGATGTAGAAATGGGTCCCGACAAATCAAGCCTGATGAGGTACCCATTTACATAAAATTCCCCCAAAAAGAGAGAGAGAAAAGAGACCCCCCCAAGAGTAGAGAGAGTCAGGACTCTGAGTGAGAGGAAGAAGCCCCCCCAAAAGATGAAGCATCCTGCACCCCCAGCAAAGCTCGCAAATGAAGGAACTTCCTCTCAGTGAAGGGTTTGGTGAAGATATCAGCAACCTGCTCGGAAGTCGGACAGTAGCGAAGGTCGATGACGTGGCCATGGATGAGCTCTCGGATGTAGTGCATGTGGATCTCGATGTGTTTGGTCCGCTGATGATGGACCGGATTCCGTGAGATCTGAATGGCACTCTGGTTGTCACAAAATATGACTGATGGTCGTCTGATCTGGATACCAAACTCAGTGAGGAGATTTTGAAGCCAAATGGCCTCAGTGGCGGCATTCACAGCCCCCCGATACTCGACCTCAGTAGAAGATAGAGCAATAGCAGACTGCTTCTTGCTCGACCAACAAACGGGACCTGAACCAAGTGAGAAGCTGTAACCTGAAGTAGACTTGCGATCTTGAGAATCGCCCGCCCAATCTGAATCTATGTAGCCCACCAAGTCAAGCTCAATGCCCGCTGCGTAGTGAATCCCAAAACTGTGAGTACCCTGAATGTAGTGAAGGATTCTCTTGACTGCTTTCCAATGCAGCTCATGAGGCTCCTACATGAATCGAGAGACCATGCCTACAGCATATGAAATGTCAAGTCTCGTATGAGTCAGATAAATGAGACTCCCAACAAGTTGTCGATACAAAGTGCCATCAACAAGTGGAGAAGAACACTGAGCCTCAAGTTTGACTCCAGAAAGAAAGGGAGTCGGAGCAGGCTTACAATCAACCATATGAAACCTCGAGAGCAAATCTAGAGCATACTTGGACTGGTTGATGGTGATCCTAGAAGAAGACTAGTAGATCTCAATCCCGAGAAAGTAATGCAACAAGCCCAAGTCAATCATCAAAAACCTGTCATGAAGGGAAGTATTGACAGCCCCAATAGTGGATGAAGAACTCCCTGTGATCAACAGGTCATCAACATACAAAACCAAAAATAGAAGTGAATCATCCTGTTGCAGAATGTAGACATTGGGATCAGAATGGCACCGAGGTGAACCCAACTGATAGAAGGAAGGAGTCCATCTTGGCATACCAGGCCCGAGGAGCCTGTTTGAGGCCATAGAGAGACTTCCGAAGACGGCACACAAGTGAAGAATCCTAAAGGAACCCCTGTGGCTTCTCCATGTAGATCTCCTCCTAAAGGTCACCGTGAAGAAAAGCACTCTTCACATCCATCTGGTGCACTTCCCAATGATTAGTTGCAGCAATGGCAACAACAAGTCGGATGGAATTCATTCGAGCAACTGGCGCAAAAGTCTCAGAGTAGTCAATCCCAGGAACCTGGGAGAATCCTTTGGCGACCAAGCGAGCCTTATACTTGTCATCCAACCCATCTGCTGCAAATTTTGTCCGATAGATCCACTTACATCGAACAAGTTTTCTTCCCTTAGGAAGAGGGACGAGATCCCAAGTGTGGTTCCTTATTAAGGAGCTATACTCCTCCTGCATAGCTGTATCCCACTCAGGAATACCAGAAGCCTCATGAAAAGACTGTGGATCTGAGGCAGTAGCAATGAAGACATGTGGAGCACCCTGGAACTGTGAACGAGTCCGCCTGGTGTCTGATGGATCCCCAACCCAATCACCTGCAGATTGCAAGGTCTGTCTAGCCCAAAGTGGACCGAAAGATGGAGAATCATCAACCTCTGAATGATGACTAGGAGAGGAAGGAGGTGAATCCTCTGAATCGCTCTCTGCATCAAAAGTGGAGGTAGAAGACTACTCAAGTGAATCTGACTCATCAGAGGAGCTGTCATGTATCCCAAGTGACTCCAATGTCAAAGTAGAAGGAGTTGGAGAAGTGGTAGAAAGTGAGCTCGAAGAGCCCTCCTCAAACTGAACACTCCTCTCAATGAACAACTCATGTGTAGTAGGGTGGAGCAACCGATAACCCTTCACACCATCAGGATAACCTATAAATATGCAAAGTCTCCTCTGCGGATCCAAGGCCTTGCGTTTCTCTACAGGAATGTAGGCCCATGCAGGAGAACCAAAAACTCAGAAGTGCTTAACTAATGGTTTCCGACCGCTCCAAGCTTCAAAAGGAGTGACTCCCTTCAAGGCTCGGTGAGGAACACGGTTCTGGATATAACAAGCACAATTAATGGCCTCTACCCAATACTGTGGTGCAAGAGATCTGGAGTGAATCATGTAGTTCGCCATTTCCTTCAAGGACCTATTCTTTCGTTCTACCACACCGTTCTGCTGAGGATTGTATGGAACTGAATGCTGCAAATCAATTCCCTCTGAAGTGCAAAAGCTCTCAACCCGATGGTTGACATACTCACCACCATCGTCAGTGCGCAAAACTTTGATGGCTTTCCCGGATTGCTTCTCTACAAAAGTTTTGAAGTCTTGAAACTGATCAAATACCTCAAACTTCTATTTGAGAAAATACACCCAAGTATATCGAGAAAAGTCATCAATGAATGTGAGGACATATCTGGCCCTATTGAATGAAGGATGTTGAAATGGACCAGTCATATCACTGTGAACTAACTCCAGTATCTGTGAAGCTCTCCATGCCTTTCCTTTATCAAACGTTTCCTTGGGATGCTTACCAAGTATGCAACCGTGGCAAACACCACTTGAAAACTGAACTGAAGGCAACCCTGTGACCATACTCTGTTGGTTGAGCTGCTGCAAGTAGCGGAAGTTAAGATGGCCAAACCGCTCATGCCATAATCTACTCACATCATTGGAATGAGTGAGCAAAACAGTCGAAGGAGGATTAGGAGCAAAGTGAGAAAACAGATAGAGTCGTGACTGATGATCTGCTCTCCCAACTGCAACTGTAGAATCACTGTGCAACTCACGAATCTCCACTGAATCAAGAGTGAACTCAACCCGCTTGCCTGAACCTATGTGAGTGATCTGGTATACTGATAGGAGATTAGTTGATAATGAGGGCACACAAAGAACATCATCAAATGTGCCATCCCTCACATCAACAGACCCTCTCCCACACACCTCAACAGGAGTGTCATCACCCATCAATTTAAAAGGCATAGTACACGGCTCCAAAGATGCAAATTCTTCCTTAGATGAAGCCATGTGGTGTGAAGCACCCGAATCAAGAACCCAAGTGGATGGTGAAGAAGCAAATGCAACAAGGGCCTTGCCCTTTCCTTTCTCCTTGCTGTTTTCTTTTGCCTTGTCAGACCCCTCACTAGAACTCTGTTTAATTGACTCAGGAACACTGATATTATTCTTCTCAAGAATGTGTGTCAAGTGATCAATTTATTTCTTCAGACATTTATGTTCATCATGACCAGGTCTTTTACAATAGGCACATTGGACCCTCTCCTTCTTAGGCTTGTCGCCCTTGGAAGATTGGGTCTCATTAGTTGCTTTTAAAGCAAGTGATGTCTGATCCTTCTTCTCCTTGCTTTCTTGTGTTTCTTATCCTTACTATTGTTATTACTACTTTGTCCTTTCTGTTCTTTTGTGCCTTGGTTGGCAGCCAGGGCATGTGACTTAGAGGACTTAAGAGTGCCCATCCGAATTAGCTTATCCTGTTCCCGAGTGAGAGAGATAGCAAAATCATCTAGAGATGGCATGGTAAATTGTGTACCAAGTGCACCCTTAGTAGCATAGAAGGTAGAAACAAACACAGAATATTCTGAATTTAGCTTAGAGAGAATACTAAGAATCAATTGTTCATCTTTCTTTTCAATTCCACATTGTTTTAACTGCAACCTTAGTGATTTCAATTTAGTGAAGAAATCCTGGATTGTGTTGAAATTGCCTGGACTTAAACTAATTAGTTCATTTTCCAACATATGACCCCTCATTGAATCTTGTGTGCCAAATAGTGTTTCTAACTTTTTCCAGATTTCATTTGGCGAATTTAAAGACTCAATATGAAAGAGCAAGTCAGGAGAAACAGACAAACACAATGTTCCATATGCCTCATCACATTTGTTAAACCACTTAGGCTTATCTTCATCTTTAGCAAGTTCAGTTTCAAGCCCCATAGTTATCCTATGTAATCCAGCTTTCCTTAAGTAGATTGTCATGCGTGATTTCCACTCAAAGTAGTTATATGGAGTTACGATAGGCACTATTGTTTGATCCATGATGAAGAAGTGCAGAAAAAAAATGCCGAAAGGAAGAGAACACAATCAAGACAACCCCCCCCTTTTCACTCAATCAAAGACCCCCCCAATAAATTATGATTTGGCACTTTATATTAGTGCGTTTACAACTACCACTAACAATAAATACTAAGTGGTCTTGATTTCAATGCATTACAAAATCCTCATGAAAAGCATATGCTGAAAATGAACTTTTGGCACAATATCCAAAAAAAAATAAACAGCACCACTGCAATCTACACGAAAAATCATGCACTTTCAAAAAAAGAATCACCTCGATACGAGGTCATATGTGAAAGTTATGATAGTTTGAAGTTCACAAAACAAAAACTGTGCAGTGTCACGACTGAGAATCTGCAATTTCGGAAAAATCTCTGCATCAAAATCAAAAAATGGCTGCACTAGTGCATAGAGCACAAAAAAATATCTAGAATCAAAAAAAAATTCGTGGAAAATGGAGTCCGTATGAGCAAGAACGAAGCATTTGAAAACGGCCTTCAAAACTGCAACAGCCAACGGAGAGGGGTCCTGCTGTAACTTTTTGAGTGCGTTTCTGCAAAATGTACAATCTGCATGCAAAAACTAAAGGATACCCAGATGGTTTTTTTGTGCTGCAAACAAAACCCAAAAGGTGTTTTTCTTTTTGATGTATAGAAGATGTCGATCCAGTGTAAATAGAACGACTTTAGATATAAAAAATGACCCCAGCAACCAAAAAATGGCATGCAAAGGCTGAATCACCTACCAAAGTCAAGAGAAGGAATGCTGGAACCTGCAATATTGATTGAAAACACCAAATATGCAAGATGGTTGTCAAATTTGATCTTGAAACCCCAATTTTGCAACTGTGTATGACGATCTCTGATTTCGATGAAACGAAAGTCAGATTTTGACTTTCTCAAGCCTCCTGGATGCGTTGGAATAGCCACAGATGCTTCCAGTATAACCAGAAATGCTGCAATCACCCAAATTTCATAAAACACATGTGCAAACTCCAACGATAAAAAAATTCCGTCAAACTTTTCTGATTCTCAAGATCATCCAAAGATGCAAGAGAAGAGCATACTGGGTTTTTCGAAAAACTATAATAAGATTTATTAGCCCCCCCCCCCCCGAATCTCTCAAATATGGAAACTAAAATCTACTCTTGCACATAGAAATGCTCTGATACCATGATAAAATCTAAAAAGATTATAAACCCAGAAAACTAGTGCAAATGAATAGATATCTAAACTATGAATGCAAATGATACGAAATCAAAGTAGCAACATAGAGTTAGTCTCCAAGAGAGTAATGCAAATGCTAGAAGCAAAATAGCATTAAGAGGATGCAAAATCAAGAGATGCCAAATACAAGCCAGGTAGCATGCTTTTATAGACCAGGGAGAGGGAAGAGGTGGCAATACCGACCAATCAAGAGCAACCATCTCTTGGACTAAAGATAGCAAATATCTTCCCAAGATAGAAAATGGATGCACACATGTAGGAAGGTGACACCTCATAACCACTCACCTAATTAAGCATGATTTATTAACCTAAGCAAGATTAAAAGAAGTGTAGAAAAAACCTAGGAATATAGGGAAAAAATAAATAACCCACTAGGAAATAAAAACCTACATTAACATTTAGGAGTGCAATGGTTGTACTCATTTGACATATATGAACAGAGTTATCGGACAATGGAATTATCATTCCAATATAATGGGAAGAGGGTAGACCCACGTTGTCTTTCTAACAATGGACCCATGACGATTTCAGCGAAGAAGATGGAGCGAGCTTTTCATAAAGACCAATTGGCATGGGCAGCTAAATGTTTAATTATAGACACACGTCCTTCAAAGGATGGGAGAGCCTACAATGTGGAAATTCAGTCTATTTTGGACAAGCATAACATGGTCTTCGAAGACATTCCTCCTCGACTCCATCGAATAGAGGTTTCCAACATATGATTGAGCTTGAGGAAGAAGCAAAACCAGTCATTACAACTCCATATCGTCATCCCATGATATACAACGAAGAGATTAAGAAGGCAATCAAAGGTCTATTGGATATGGGGCATATAAGGTCTAGTTCCAACCCATTTGCATCATCCGTAGTTTTGGTCAAGGAGAAGGATGGGACCATGAGAATATATATCGACTATAGAGCCCTCAACAAAAGGACAATAAAAAAATTGCTACCCCATACCCAAGATTGATGAATTGATTGATGAGCTCCATGGAACAATGTATTTCTCCAAGATGGATTTGCATTCAGGGTATCACCAAATTAAGGTAAGAGATGAGGATGTGCACAAAACAACTTTTAGGTGTCATTATGGACATTATGAGTTCTTGGTCATGCCATTTGGCTTTACCAATGCATCTACCACCTTCTAATCATGCATGAATCAAGTATTCATTCTTAAATTGAGGAAATTTGTAATGGTTTTCTTTGATGACATTTTAATTTACAGTAAGACATGGGAGGATCATTTGAAACATTTATATGAGGTGCTTGGCATACTTGAGAAGCATTCTTTTTATGCTAAGGTCTCCAAATGTGAGTTTGGGTTGACTGAAATTTTATATTTGGGGTTCAAGATTAGTACCCAAGGTGTTAGTGTGGATGAGGAGAAGATCAAGGCAATTCAGGATTTGCCTAGACCAAGGAATTTGATACATTTGAGAGGATTTGCAGGACTTTGCAGCTATTATAGAAGATTTGTAAAAGGCTTCTCACAACTTGCAACTCTTTTGACAAATTTGGCAAAGAAAGGAGCATTCTCTTGGACTCCAACAGCCCAACAAGGCTCTTCATAAACTTATGGAGGTAATGAGTTCATGTCCTGTGTTGGCAATTCTAGATTTCTCAATTCCTTTTGTTCTAGAATGTGATGCTTCAAGAGAAGGCATTGGGGCTGTCTTGATGCAAAACAAACATCCCACAACATATGAGAGTAAGAAGCTCAAGGAAGCCGAATGAAATTTCTCTATCCATGACAAGGAGATGTAGGCTATTATGCATGCTCTAGCCAAATTTCAACAATAATAGTTTTGTGGGAAGTTGTGGTCAAAACAAAATCAAAAGAGTCTGAAATTTTTCCTCAACCAAAGGGATTTGAATGATAGGCAGCAGAAATGGGTAAGAAAACTTCAAGCCTATGATTTTGACATTGAATATGTAAAAGGGAATAATAAAGTGGTAGCTGATGCACTCTGTAGGAAGCCTTATTTCTGTTCTATAACTGATATATTTGCTCATTGGAAAGCTTTTATAATGGTTGAGAATGTAAAGAATCCAATTGCTAATGGTGTTTTGGAAGGGAAATTACAAGATGATAGATTTAAGGTAGTTGATGAGCTCATCCTTTACAAAGATCGGGTGTATCTCATATCTGAATCCAAGATGAAGGAGAGGATCTTGAGGGCATGTAATGAAACACCACTTGCTGGTCATTCGGGCTTCTAAAAGGCATACAAGCAGGTGAGAGAACGTTTTGCATGAAAAGGGCTTATGAATGATGTGTTGCAGCATGTTAGAGAATGTGGAATGTCAACAAAACAAAACGAAGCATTTCTTTCGAGCTGGTCTATTGCAGCCCCTACCTATTCCAAATCAGAAATGGGGGAACATATCCATGGATTTCATCACGGGGTTGCCAAATGTACAAGGTAAGGATTGTATATATGTGGCTGTTGATAGACTCACTAAATATACCCACTTTCATGCCATTTCTTCAAAATTTAAAGCCCCACAAGTGGCAAATCTATTTTTAGAGAGATTTTCAAACTTCATGGTTTGCCAAAGAACATTATAAGTGACAAGGACAATAGTCTCAACTTGTTTTGGCGAGATCTCTTTTGATTGACGGATACCAAGTTGACACCAAGCACTAGCTACCATCCACAAACTGATGGGCAAACAGAGATCGTGAACAAATGGACAGAAGAATACTTAAGGAACTATGTTACAGGGCACCAAACAGTTTGGATTAGATGGTTGCATTTAGGGGAGTAATGCTACAACACAACGCACCACATGTCAATTGGTATGGCTCCTTTCAAGGCACTATATGGTTATGATGCTACTTCATTTGTGGATCTAATCTTTACAAATAGTTAAGTTCCAAGAGCAAAAGATGTGGTACAACAAAGTATAAATATCTTGAAATCTCTCAAGGAAAACTTACAACAGGCCCAAGATCAGCAAAGGATATATGCTGATAGGTACTGAACTAAGAGGCTTTTTGAGGTTGGTGACATGGTGTTTTTGAGTTTGCATCCCTATAGGCAACCTTCCATCAAAGGGAGTGGATCTGAGAAGATGAAGCCAGGTTTTTATGGGCCCTACAAGGTGGTGAGGAAGATTGGTGATGTAGCTTATGAGCTAGAACTTCCAACCAACAGCAAAATTCACAATATATTATATGTTTCATGTCTTAAGAAAGCCCTAGGATTGTAGATCAACTCCTTCACAAGAGCTACAACCACTTGATGAAAGAAAATTGATCCTAGAACCTAAAACGGTCTTGGATCTGAGGGAAAATGAGGTTGGCTCAAAATGTCATTCCTAAGTATTTAGTGAAATGGAAAGATCTTCCCCTCAAAGATGAAACATGGGAGGGGTTGAGATATTTGAACATCCCAATCTGAAATTGCTCGAGGAAAAGCAAATGTGGGACAGGAGGACTGTGATGAACCTGATTTAGAGGCTAGTCAGCCAGCCTATCTTGTTGGCCGTGTTAGATAACACCTTGTTTAATTTGTTAAGTTTTTTATTAAATAAACAATTAATTATTAAATAAAAATTATGAATAAATGTTAATTATTAAATAATTTTAATAAACGGCTCTACGGGCCGACTTGCCTAATGTGTGGCAGTTTTCCTATTGAGATTAACATTTGAAGGAACAAGTATTTATATGAGTTGTTGGTGATTATGGCATCGAATGTTCTTATTGGCAATTTCACTAAACAAATGCAGAAGTCATCTTGGGCGCAAACCTGGGAGGCTTCCTAATTGGTACGACGAAATCCCTTCCAATTCTTTGCTCAGCATAATAGTGTATTACTCCTACAAATATTTCTACATTGCACCAATATCTTTATTCAATGTTATTAAAAATCCAATTTTCTGAGTGCAATGTTATACAGGTTGGACATAGACTTTGCATAGCGCAGCGATCAAGATCAATCATGGAAGTCAGAGACTGCGGAGCCAAGGGTCGAGGGCATCACCTTTGCGAATGGAAGTGTGAACCCTCCTTTGCTATTGTCTAACAACACAGCAAAGCAGGCCTTTGCAGATCCTAGAAATGACTTTCAGGCAGATACAATATGGTGGAAAGAGGCAACTAAGCAAGTTACATAAGCCTAAGCATTGATCAATCAACTTTAGTCTTTGCTAAATGCGCCACTCCAAGGCACCACAAGTCAAGCATCTATTTAGTGGTGACCTTGTGGCCTCTAGACGAGCATTCTGAAAATGTTCTCTTAAGATTTGAATGCTCAAATTGTGAATTTAGATACAGACTAAGAACAATTCATATTTCATTATGTGATTGGTGATTAATACCATTATCCAAGCACATACATATATACTGTAAAAACAAAAAGTGATTCTATTTTGGATTATGAAATGATATATCTCTAAAGTTACTGTTGTCAAGAAAATATTATCTAAATTTGCAAAAAAAATGTGTTTATATATTTCAGGTACTATCTAGAATTGCAAAAGTTTGAGTTGATATATTTTAGAAGGTAGGAAAACTTGATGGCTTCTAATTCATACATTGGATTTTAGAGACAGGTAGGTGTTGATTTTCTAGATCCAAGCGTGAGCTAAACATTTTTGTGTCCCATCAAACATAGGTATATAGACCTTGCCCAAATGTTGTTGTGATTCCTTGTTACCCTAAATTTGAATTGGTTTCTTCTTAGTTAAAGCCATTTCAAAATTTGATGTTGCAAAAATGCAGAAAATGACAAATTGCACTAAATTTCATGCTTCAAGGCTTTGTATTCAACACAAAGGGCTCAAAAAACCCTCTATTATCTCTATCATCTCTCCTTTCGATGGATCTAATCTCTTTTGAAGGAATTTGGATTGCAAGGGATTAGGTGAAGAATCAACTATTTGGTTCATGCTTAATGTACTTGCCTTTCAAATAGGTGATTCTAGAGCTCATGGACCTTTATAACCTTGCAATATTTTCATCATCATCACCATTACACCTTTGAGTGCTTGAGCCATCTCTCTCTATCCTACATTCAAATTGATCACCACTTCAGATGTTGCTTGAGCCTTTTCTTCGTCTATCAATTCATATCTTTGTCTAGTTGACATCTTGTGTATCCACTTTTCACCAAAATGTATCAGCCTTTGATTCCTTGGGTGGTAAGATCAAGGCTCTAATACCACTCTAAGTTGTAGGGTTCGTTGGTATGAAGGCATGGTACTGGTTCGGTTCGGTTCAAGTATGGGTCCTGGTCCAGTTCCCCTGTGGGTCCAGCCAAGGTTCGTGCCCAGGCGAGCCGGTTCATCTGGGGCAAACCCAGGGCAAACCCAAGGTGAACCAAGACGCTTGGGCACCCAAAAACATTTTTCTTTATGCAATCTGCCACTTGAAATCTACTAGTACCACAAAATCTTACAAATATGTCTCTAACTTAACGAGAGCATTAAATTTGTGGTGACGATTGGATTGTGAAGGATACATGCATAATCATGTTCAAGTACCCATTTTCAATTTACAAAACACACCCAATTTGATCAAGGTGTTGGGTACCACCAACATGCACCCTTATATAAAAACAGCCTTATTGCTCCTTACCACAGGGTTTACAATTAATCTTGTATACCCTCACTCCTCCAAAAGAAAATAACATGTTTTTGTTTTTGCCTTACCATATACCAATAAGTGACAGAGGAGATTAGAAAATGTTAAAAGAGTACCACCAAGGGCTTCAAATATCCTCAAGATCCCAAACTGGAGCATTATTAATCAATGTGAATGAGCATCAGATCTACTGGTACAATGATCAGACAACAACATTGGGGTGAAGAACATTCAAATCAGAATGGCAGTGCCAGATGACCATAGAAAAGGCTGTAACACAAGGCATAGGAGGTGTCAACACAAGTTAATCCTATACTTGAACTCGATATTATTATTTTGATATTGAACTTGATGTATATGATGCTATGATGGTATGATCATGATGCTATGATTACAAGTTTATGGTAGTTTTGTTATTTATATGATGCTATGTGACATTATAATCTTTATTCATGCTTATAGGTTGCATATATATATATATATATATATATATATATATATATACATTGTTTTTGTACTAACGAACCCAAACCCTTTTTCAAAATTTTGTCGTACCGGCAAACTGGGTTCTCGAACCCAAACCTGAACCTGTATCCGAACCGGCAACTTAGATACCACTGTAATATCCTTGATTAAGAATATTGTATATTGCTAACTGATTTAACTCCATACAAAACCAATATTTAAATCTTAGTTCAAATCAGATCTACTACAATAGAAAATAGACTTAACAACATATGCAAAAATGAAAGATAAACCCTTACAAAATGAACAAATGACACAATAATTTGCAAAACAAATTAATCCTCATATTACAATGTAAATTACACTTACAAATAATTCAATTTGCTAGAACTTCCAGGAACAATTGCAGCAATATTATCATCAGAAATATAGCAAATCAATAGTTAATAGAATTAAAATTCCTATGCGCTTAGAGAGCCACCTAAATCTCAAACAAATAGGTGCTCTAGGAGCCACTTGAACAGCAAATTAGTGAAGCCCAAATACAATCCTTTATTAAACTACTATGACCTGTGCTACACAGGGATGCATCCCCATCCCCCGAACCCCAAGGCATTTCAAAGACGGGGACTTTAGGGGATGTCCTCTGGTCACCCCCTGCCCCCCCAAACTGAGAAAAAGTGGAAACGTCTAGAATGTGTCCCCAAAGTGGTCAAGGACATCTCAAACATCCCTTGACCGTCCCAAGGACGACTGAGGCGTCCCCTGTTGAAAAGCAATTTTAAATGATGTTTTAAGAAAATCAAAAAGACTATGAAACATATCATGACAGCATTATAACAGCAGCAATAAATACATCATGATAGCACTATAATAGCAATTAAATTAATCATGATAGCAATTAAATTAATCATGATAGCAATGACAACTACAACTATAGTATAACAACAATAAATATATCACGATTCAGATTCATAGTTAATGATATAAGTTATAAAAAAGTTAATAATAACAGCAATAATTTGGATTTCTGATTTTCATTGTTCAAAAAAGCATCAAACTTCAAAATCCTTGATATGCTATTAGAATCAGTTATCAGTGTTAGTTGCAAAAGAGATTAAAGGTACATTTGCCATGGTCTGGTACAATATGGTATTTTGTGATAAGACAAACAAACAATTTCTTTTTGGAATGTGGTTGGCATGCAATTTTCTGCAGACATCATCCAACATCATTTAACACTGTCATGTTATATTGTTGTTATACTGCTATTTGTTAACTTGTAGAAATCTCTCTCTCTCTCTCTCTCTCTCTCTCTCTCTCTCTCTCTCTCTCTCTCTCTATATATATATATATATATATATATATATATTGTCATCTCCCAATCTTCCCAAAAAAAAATGGCCCTTGGACTGTCATCCTAGAAACACATCCCTTGCCGTCCCACCATCCCCGTCTTGGAAACGTCATGGAACATAGACTGTGACTAGTTCAAGGCTTTCCATCCACTAACCAACTATGGAAATCAAGGGGTTTCCATCCTTCAATCTCCAGTGATAGATGACCAAAATGTCCAATGTATTTGCATGAAATCAATGGATAAACAAGCATGTCTTCTCTCAAACCTGGTCTTGATTAAATAGGTGATTTTCAAATTATTTTCCTTTCCCTAAAAAATACACCCATACACAAACCTTGGCCGACACTATTATTAAAATGAGCAGCCTGTTATATAACACCCACAACCAAATGATTAAGATGCCCAATTTAAACACTTACACATCCTTAAGTTACTATCCCTAAGTCCACATGAAATGAAAAATGGGCTTATGAATCAATCATCAATATTAAGAAAAATGGGACACTAACATGAAGTGCCTTCTATCTAGAATATCTCACCTTCCTCCATGGAACAAAGTACTCTAGCAAGCTAGCCCTAAAACAACCTTCTCCTCTAATATTGGTACATCGCTAGATGTAAGATCATTTGAACCTAATAAATACATATTCCTACATTCTCCAATAACTAGGTTGCATGTGGCATTCATTATTGCAAAGTGCAGTTGCTCAGCCACAATGAAGATGCAATAAAACCCCTCAATTATGTAAGGTCTCTTGGAAAAAAAATTGATGAACAAATAATAGAGTTTTTATTTCAAAAACAAATACTTGTAATGATTGCATACTTATCAATATTTAATTGCATAGCTTTCAAGCCCAACTCATTAGACCATTCATGCTCATGGGATGTGCATTTGTATGGGTCAATGAATTTGACTCAAAAAGTCCACAATTAAATCCTAATCAAGCATCACATAAATTGGCCCACTACAAAAAGCACCGCCTCCTCAAATATAAGGGAGCTAAGAAGCTCTGTAATGGATAGTTCACAAAGCACAACATTTGTTGTGGGTTTTCCAACTGGGATAGCAAGCCAAGAGGACTTTGATCTTGGGGAAAACTCCATGGCTAAGCATGCTTGAGTTGTAGTACTAGGGTAGGTGACCTCCCAAGAAATCCGGATGCTTCACCAATACAAATATCACCTAGACATAATGAGTGCTACGTGCACCATACATGCTCATGCAAAATGGATTCTTATGAACCACTACTCATGAAATATGGGTCAATGAGTTTGACTCAAAAACTACACAAATAAATCCTAATAAAATATCACATAATTTGGCACAATATGAAAAACATCACCTCCTTGATAATAAAGATGCCAAGGAGCTCTATAATGAATTGTAAGCACAGCACCAATTGAAGGTTTGGGGAAACAAACTAAGTGGGCTTGATCTTGGGGAAACTCCATGGTTAAACATCCTTGATCTCTTGGGAACTCCAAATATTTGACCTCTATGAGCAGCACCTAGATGCAATCAGTGCTAAGTGGACCACTCTTGCTCATGAGAGATGATTAACTATGAACCACTACCCATGAAATATGGATCAATTAATTTTTTTTCAAAAATTATGCAATTAAATCATGATAAAACGTCACATTATTTGGCACACTACAAAAAACATTGCCCACTTGATCTATGTACAAGTTATTTAAACATTCTTCATCTCTATAGAAAGCTAACAATGAACTCTTTGGAACATTGAAGCAAATTAGAACACTAGACATCAATTGAGATTCATGATTTGTGCTAGTAGGCACATCTAAAATCATAAAAAGGGATATGTGTAGCAACCACCCCTAATTACTATTAATTTATTTTTCAATTTTCAAAAACCACCAACTTGATCAACCAAGCATCCTGTTGATGTGTATTTTGTACACGACCAAACACAAAATAAAATACCTAAAGGTACCTTATCCTCTCTTGAATAAAGCCTCCGAATGCTGAAGATGTCGCAAAAAGGATCAATTGGGATGACTTCAAGGTTCTTTGCTGTAGGATCTCTATGTGTGGATAAGCTCTCTGTGGTATGATGTGATTTGCTGGAATCACAAGGGGACTTACACTTGATGACTGAACGTCTGATTTGCTTTGAATATTACTGGAACATAGGTTTTTACTAGCTTTGATTCGAAAAAAGGGAAAAAGACGAGGGCGAGGAAAGGATCTAATCCTAATACTAAGAATGTAGGAGCAATGAATGATCTTTGATGAAATTCTAACTAAGTCTTGTTTTGACATCACAGGACCATCTCCACAAGGTTAGTGCGATCTTCGAAGGAAAGCTTTATGATGTTCAAATCATCACTACAGGCATAGACACCATCAGGCTGATGCATATCAATGAAGAAGCGACAATTGAAATTAAGCTCAAGCTAAATGATTCCAGTTGACTACACAAGGCAAGTCTGCAATCAACAAACTGCTAGTAGTATGGATGTACGAATTTCACCATCAATCAAACACATTTCTTCCACTCATCTAAGAACATGAAATCAAATATGAGAAGTATAGACACCATGCAAATTGTTGAATCGACCCATAAATTTCACCATTTCTTCAATGAAGTTTTACAAGCCTTTTACAACATCTTGGCAACAATCTTTTGCCTTCTCTCTCTACTCTACTCTAATTGCTAGACTAATTCGCTATTCTAACTACTGACTCTCTATCTTCTATTATCTTATAAGCCTTTCACAAATGAAGAGTCGGGGCTTATATAGTGCCCATAATACAATTCGATGGCTAAGATCAATTTGAGATCAATGGCCAAGATTCAATAGTGAAAACCCTAATTAGGGTTTGTCACAACCATTACATAACATCTAATGCTTGACCAATGATAAAATTACATCTTTAGGACACATGTCTTCTCTGGAAAATTCGACCAATGGATAGCCGAGGTAGGTACATCGAAGTTTGTGCCACCTCCCATAAGTTAGGCACATTGAATCTGGACATGCTAAGGTGAAGCAATCCGACTAGAGGAGTGATGACTGGGATGCCAACTCGTCTGACACTTGGTTGATGCCAATTTGATGTTGTTGAGAAGCTAGCTTTAATTAACTCTTCTGAAACTATCTGCTTCTTCAACGAACCCTTGCTCTAACTTCTTTTGTCTTTGATGTGCAGGATGATGATGTACCTCGCCTTGGAATGCTGGATTGGAAGAGGTTATTCCTGATGATGCTTGATCTTCTTTCGTGAGAGCCAGGCGACTAGTAGATGCTCCTGCCTTTGGAGTCGCCATCTTGACACCTACACAACATTTCACTCTTAGTATTATATCTTGAAGTGTAGAAATTAGACTTAAAAGGAAGATTTAAGATTTTAATTAGGAAACTTCATGATAAATCTAGAGTTATCATTTCCTGATTAACCATGCAATTCTTAGACTTTTCTAAAAAAATGTCTAAAAATCAAGTCTTGACCAAGGATGTTAAGATGATTTCGCCATACCTCCTCTTGAGTATTAAACTCTAAGAAATGATGCAAGAAAAATGAATTTCGCTAGGCAAAGTTTAAATCATAGCCTCCTCTTGGATGAATCACGCCTCCATTAGCCTTCAAAATGAATTTCACCTTCTTTAGTCTCCACACTTAGCAAAAAATTTCGCCTCCAACATGCTATATTTCGCTCCTCCAAATATGCTCTTCAAGTTCGCATGAGAGATAATGCAAGAATGATTTGAATTTGCTAAAGAACCTCTCCCATTATATAGAGCGCTCACCTCTTGTTTCCCCAAGGCCGACTTGTTAATAAGGAGGTAAAAAATAAATAAAACCTTTAAAAAAGGTGGGCCGACTTGCTAAGTAAAGGCAAAATAATGCCTTGAGCGCTCATTAACAAATTTTAATTCAAAAAATTGATTTTAGATGCCTCCAAGATGCCCTTTTGATTATTTCAAGGTCAAAAATTAATTTATTATAAATGCCCCAAATTTAATGCGAATTTGATTTAGTTTTTTTTTCAAATGTCTCGAACTTAGCAATTTTGGGGAATTTGAGGAATATCAATGTTTGATTAAGGCCTCAATGAAGATTGACAATAATTTCGCCCTGGACCCTCAGCAAGGGTCAGGAGCGATTTTCCAAATTAGGCCTTGAATATCCTATTTTTGCAAATCCAAAATATTACCAAGGCACTCCAAATGGTATCTTTTACTGGAGTTTGGGTTTGATTTCACTTGAATTTTAGAAGAAAAGTGCATTTGGGGTTTTTTCGCCCTGGACCCTCAGCAAGGGTCAGGAGCGATTTTCCAAATTTGCTCTTACTCCTTCATCTTTCTAATGTCAATCCACCTTATAAGGGTAAGCAATGATCTCCTTCATTCATTCCGTGCATGTTTGATTTGTTTTTGTAAGGCAAAATAGGTGCTTCAAAGATTTTCTCCCTAGGCCCTCAAAGAGGGTCAGGAGCGACTTTTGCAAATTAGGCTAGGATCATCAAGCTCTGGAGGCAAATCCTTGTTCATCACGTTTTGGAAGACCCTCTCTACCTTAGCACAACCTTGCCTTAGCACAAACTTGGGAGGAAAATGCTGGTTTTGTGATTTTCGCTATGGACCTTTAGAGAGGGTCAGGAGCGATTTTTGCCATTTAGATCAAAATTCTCCACCCTTTTCTTTGAAACTTCTTTGCTAGGGAAGACTTCACCTTGTTTTGTGTTATGAATAGGTTTTTATGTCCAACAAGGGGTAAAATAGTGTGTCCACAAGAAATTCGCCCTAGACCCTCAGAGAGGGTCAGGAGCGATTTTGTCCTTCCTAGGCAAAAATCCTTCATCTCTTGATCTTAAAACGACTTTGGGGGCTTCATCATGTTCATTTCACTACTCTTCCTGCCTTTGATACCTCAACTTGACCACAACAATGCTAAAGATGACCTTCATGGAGAATTTCGCTCTGGGCCTTCAGAGAGGGTCAGGAGCGATTTTCTGGTTTTCAACAAAGTCCTTCATCCTTTTCAGTCGAAGCTTTCTCAGGGGGGTAAAAGAGACGCTCATTTTCCACGCATGTTCAAAACTTGGTTCATCTTCACTGCAAAATGAGTAAAATCCAAAATTTCGCCCTGGGCCTCCAGAGAGGGTCAGGGGCGATTTTGCCTTTGTTGCCCAAAATTCATCATCTTTAATGCTTTCCAACCTTTCAAAGGCAATAAGAACGTCCAAGCTTCCCTCCAAGGTACCCTGCACATCACAATTCAGCCAAAATTAGTGACAAATATGACTTAAACAATATTTTCGCTCAGGACCCTCAGCAAGGGTCAGGGGCGACTTTTACAATCTAGGCTAAATTGCTCAATCTTTTAGTTTCAAACCACTTCACAGGGCGAGGTAAGATCATTTTCAAGGCCAGGAACAAGGTTTCAAATTCAAGCGAGTTGGCATATGATGTCTACAATGAATTTCGCTCTGGACCCTCAGCAAGAGTCAGGAGCGAAATTTCTAATCTTGGATAAAATCCATCATCTCAAAGTTTTCAAACAATTCCAATTTTCCCTTCAAAATGCCTTGCAAGTCAACATTTGGTTAGATAAGGCAAGAAATGAGTCCTAGGTTGATTTTCGCGTTGGACCCTCAGCAAGGGTCAGGAGCATTTTTTCACTTTGGACCTCTTGAGAGGGTCAGGAGCGAAATTCGCTTTGGACCCTCTGGAAGGGTCGGGAGCGAAATTTGACTTTTTGAACTCTCTGTCAGGATAATTTTATGGAATATAACATTTAAGTATAAGAAAGAAGTTATATTCCATATATACTTTCAGGATGTTTGAGAGTGGTTTCAGACCTCCAGGAGTTATATTGCAAAATCTAATTTTTGGAAGTTTTTCAGTTTTCCAGACTTAGTCAAATTTCAGGATCAGGACATTCCAGACTTAGCCAAATTTCAGGATCAGGACTTTCAGACTTAGCCAAATTTCAGGACTAGGACATTCCAGACTTCATCCCTCCTCTACTTGACCTCACTCAAGCAGAACCTGCTATCTAGGTGATCCCCTTGGCGACACTCAAAAGTTAAAGGCTAATAGACAAAACCCTAAAAGACCTAAAAAACAAACCCTAGAAAGCAAAAAGCAGGGGTCCCCATTTGCAATGGGGCGATGTGTGAAATGGTCACAACACATCCCCCATTTAACTTAGAAGTGTCAACTTCAAAACTTTTCCAACCACAACATGACGACATCTCCACGCCACCACTTATATGCTTACACTTGAAAGTGGTAAGCTCCCAATGTCACAATCATTCCTAGAGCTAGACCTAAACCTCGAGAGTTCATTATTGATGACCCTGCCTACATATCCCCTTTTGGAATCAGAGAATTCGTACTTCATACACCAATGATAGAGGGAGATCGATCCCTTTTTAAATCATGACTGTTAATTAATCTTATGCTTTTAAAGGAGTCTAATTAGACAAGAATGTTAACAACACATTCTAATCAGATGTTGCTTCCATACCAATCATTAGTGTACAACACACAAATTAACATAGTCAATATAATTCCAAAATCCCAAGTTCACATGCAATGAATGTCTCAAGCATACATCACATCTATACAAGGTGACTAGCTTATACACATCACGGGTACAACAATAACTAGCTCATACACACCTTAAAATTACAATAGTGACTAGCTTCTAGGCACATCACAAATACAATAGTGACTAGCTTATACAGACGTCACAAGTATAACAATCACTAACTCATACATCACATGTACAATAATGACTAGTTCATACTCACATCACATGTTTACATGGAGAGCAATTGGCACCATGGAAGTGGATGCAACCTATTATATGCATCATCCCAATACTTGGTTTACTGATATATAAGCCTATAAGTAGATCTCATCTAGAAAAGGAATGTCAATTGATCTCATACTACAACGTGGGTCCTATTCTTTTCCCAATCCACTGCCACCTATGACAACCATCAAACATCCCATACTACTTGATGTCATCACTAGCCAGGCATTAGTACAACAATGTGCACAAAACCCAAGGCCATTTTCATAAGTACACAATGAGTGACTAACATATGTATAGTGAGTGACTAATGCATCAACAATAAGCGACTAACAACTACCCTTTAAATGCATCCCAAATATAAAAGGAATGTCAATGTATCACCCACTAGACCATGGGCCCCATCCTTTTCCTTATCTCCTACACCAACCATGATGATGGCAAGCATCCCATACTACTTGTGATCATCATTAAATAAGGAGTAAATACAACAAACACATCACATTAGGCCCTTAACAAGATTTGTGCAACCCATTGAACCATCGAGTCAGTGGATTCCAATGTCTATCGCCCCTATGCCACTAGCAACAAGCCTATCTACCCAAGGAGTAGCCTCTAACATACCACCTAGACACCTTGGTGATACTGTCAGTTAACACATTCACAATATGGGTAGCACTTGCCTTTGATCACCTCCATGCTATAAGGGATTACTTGCTAACCCTCTCAATGCAACAGTTAACTCCAATTTACATTACATGCGGGTTAGGGTAACAACTAGCTCAACCACTCCAATATAACATCTCAAATAACCCCCTGACAATCCTTCACCTCCATGAAATAGGTGAATGTCAACTAGTCCATAAAATACAACAATAACTCTAGGCATCCATCATTGGCACAATCCATAACAACCAAATACTACTCTAGTATCAAACTCAGTTCTAACATGTGGTGTCTTATAGCCATGTACACATAATCTACACATCACAAGGGTTAACAAGTACATACTACAAATCAAATGGACCTAAATATGTATCTCACAATCAAGTGATTTAGGAACCTATACATAGAGTCATGTAGGTCTAGAGTTGAATTTTAATGCACATAAGAGTCACATTGAAACAACATGAGATGGTCTCTACTCAATATGTACACAAACAAATGCTAACTTATAATGCAATCAAATCCACTCACTTCATTTGAATTGTCATCCAAAACACACTGTTCAAAAACATATTCTTTATTAGATAGATACAAGAGAAAAATGTTCAACCTTATTCAATATACTTATAGTTTTTGCTTACAGATGGCATAGGCAATCCTAAAAAATGTCTACTAAGTTCAACCCAAAATCAAGCACGTAGCTACAAGTGGACCATTTGTAGCCCATAAGAAAATTCATTGTTCATTTCATTAGATCCTATTAGCATAATTTTACATCATTATTATATACAAGTTATCAAATTTCCTTAACTCATTCATAACCATCTAATACCAATTTCAACCTCAAATTAAAGCCTACTAAAGAGGGAAGGTCAAACAAGTTTAAGAACAACCCCAACCTTAAAGTTATCCCCAAAACCCTCCCCTACAAACTTGAAGTCATAGGGGTATCCTTCGCCCAAAGATTTCCTACATACCCACTTCAAAATGGAATTGAAGTCACATGTATTTCACCTCACAAAATCTCTCAAAGAACATAAGCATAGGTTCTCATAAACAAGGTTTCATTAAACATTCCCCTCAATAATCAATGCTTAACAGTAGATAGGAAAAAAACTATTAAGTTCACAATTTAGCAACCCGTACTATAACACTCCCATTTAAGGATATTGAGTTCTCGAATCAAAGTCCACCCATTATTATTCATAATTCAGCTTGAACACCCAAAATATCCTATAGATTTATCTCCTTGACAGAGAGATTAGGTGATCACTTAATAAGAAATTCTTTGTTTTCCACAAAACATACTCATCACTGAACCAAGACACTATACCATAGTGGATACATAAACTTGAAGTTACATTATTGTAATCATAATCAATATATGCAAAAGTTATATCCTAATGCAAAGCAATGTAAGGTTTTATGTGGCTAGCTCACAAGAATAAACAGCGCCCCTTAGGCACAACATAAAAAGCTTGGGGTCCCTTGTTGCTCTAGTTAAGCATACCTCTAATGCATTGGAAGGTATTGTTTACAACATGGCACCTTTCAATCACAATCCATTAACCAAGGCTATATAAATAGTAGTGTGTAGATGGTTTTATTATTTTAACAAGTCAACATCTCATACTGATTTGCAGATTATTCATATGACAAGAATTTTGATCCAAAAGCCAACAAAACACAACCATGAAACCTACAACACTATTGATAGTTAAAATAACCCATTTCAACTATCATCACACTTACATTGACTAGACTCAATGGCTATACAATAACCTTAAACTTTGACATGGGTAGTTCTTTTACAACACAAAATAGTTTTGATACTTCAACAAAGCAAAAATAGGCAACAACCACAACTCGCCAACTAAATAGATTGGTCTAAAACGTTAAGAGTAGAACTTGTTATAGTACAATAAGGTAAGTGGAAAGGAGAAAGGGGAGAGAAAGAATGCAAAAAGGGAGAGGATGGTGATGTACCAAGACTTAATGAATTTTTTTCTAAGACTTGGGCTTAAAAAGGAACCAACCTTCTCCGAATGTCTAATCTCATAAGCAACATTCCACACCTTGAGATCATTCCCATTGTATCATTGAATTGTTGAGCTTCAAAATCGATAGGGGTGCAAATGAGAGTACCAATAGTTTTTGGCGCGTCTGACAGGATCAATTTGATGATCCTAGCATCATCCCTCGAAGAATTTTGGTGTGTTCTTCAATGTATCTTGTCTTTAAGGTAGTTTTCTTCAACACCATGGTCACTTCAAGATCAAATCTATTAGTTTAAGTAGTCTAAATGCTCAAACACTATCAAGGATTCCTAGCTTCTTTGGATGCTCTAGTATGTCAAAATATCATGGAAAATATATCTTTTCCCCTCCATTTCGTGAATATGCAGTTTTTATGCCCCCCTATCAACCATACCAAGCTGAAAATGCTCCTGGTTTTATCCCAAATAGCCTGCTATAGCAAGTTATCAACATTTTCATAGCACCTACCTCCCTCCCACCCCTACTCAACCTTCTTGGCAGACTACCCATGCTTGTGACCAGCCTCAAGAAGCCGGTTTTGTTCCCAAAATACTGAAAACACAGAAATTGGTAGGCTGAAATGTATGTTGTTAGATTTTCAAGAGCAGTTAAATGTTATTGAAAGAGAGTAGGAGTATAACTTAAAGTGAAAAGAACTTGCTTATCAAGCTTACCTTCACAAGAAAGAGATGGAGACATAGAGAAAGTGTGAGGAAGAATGCCTTGCTCGGTGAATTACGGCTAAGGAAGAACAAATAAAGAAAGAAACTTAATCGACCTTCCCCATTCATAGTTTCAAATTAAAGGTTTTAGAGGTCCTCACCCTTGCAAGAGCCTATACTTATGAAAGCTCAGTCTATTATCCTACAAGAACATCCCTCCCAAAAGCTTATTCTGCTTCAAGAATATCCTTAAACCCTTCAACTTCCCCTACCAAATCAGTTTTCTTGTCCTAGCACCATTGCACTTTTCAAAGATGGACCTATTGTTTGCCAAGCTAACTTGTTTGATGAGTTGGAGAGGGAGGTGTTTGGGACAAAAGAAGAGCAAGTTGCCATTTGTAACTCCTCGATTCTTATGAACAGTTAGATCTCCACACAATCTAATATCTCATTTCCACTTCACCCGTATGCAT
Organism: Cryptomeria japonica; assembly: GCF_030272615.1. NCBI lineage: Eukaryota > Viridiplantae > Streptophyta > Pinopsida > Cupressales > Cupressaceae > Cryptomeria > Cryptomeria japonica. The sequence goes on along the minus strand of NC_081411.1, from coordinate 575,037,530 downwards.
AAACAAGTAATATATCATTAGAAATATAATGACTATTGTTTCAACATGCTTTACCACTTGACAGAAAATATTAAAGCATCACACATGACACTGATTTTTCACATGGAAACCCAACTGGGAAAAACCACAGTGGGGATGAATACCCACAAGCTGTTCTTTGAACTCTTCTGAAGTCCGCTCTGTTAGGAGCCTAGTCCGGTTAAAGACTTTTACAATAGGTTCTGCTCGGAACCAATCCTGCTAGGGATCACCCGGTTAAGGGATGGCTAAATACCCAATTAAAGGTTAGAACCCTGTTAAAGGTTACCTCGCAAGAGGATTTGAAGAACTCATTGAATTGAGTCACCCTGTTAAAGGATTTACACAAAAGCCTGTTAAAGCTACCCGGTTAAGGGATTTTCCAACTGCTGAAATGGTTAGAAGTCAACAGGTAATACACTAATCTGATAACAGCACACAATGCCAAGGCAGATCCTCTTTAGCTCCTTTGCTTCTGCAATCACACTCTGCAGGTATCCACGCACTTCTCCGGTCTGGCAAGAATCAAGTATCTCTTCACTTGGATACACACATAACATTTGCCAACAACTTCAAAATGAAAAACATCATCGACCTTATAGGAAACAGATAAGTCGATAGCATAAACCCTAAACCCTCCACATTTAGGTTTAACAATTCAATCGGTTCAATCCTGACCGTTAATCATACTGCATTGAATACAACAGTCTTGAACAGATCTCAAGACGTTCTCCAACGTTCATTCTTTGCCGCTTCAAGAAGTTGATAACCCATCACGCGCTCTCCACCGTTTATAGAGACTTCGCACATTCCCGAGGTAGATAGGATCAAACTTCTTCATGCAAGATCCTCAAGGAAACCCTTCACGCACACAAGGCTGACGTGGCAACACAATCTGATCTTCATTACAATGCTAACTCATCACAAGATGTCATCGATTGAATCACATAGGCTTGGCATGCATCAACCGGAAACCCTTAATCTGAGACTACCAATCGATAGTCATGCCAAATGAAACCCCAATACAAAACTTCCCATATACCGGTTCTCATTCCAACATACCGCTTCACTTTTTCACATATACCGGTTCACAATATCATACCAATTCTCTTGCCAGTTTGCTTACTTCAATATACCGGTTCATACTTCAGCATATTGACAACATATACCGGTTCACAATATCATATCGGTTCTCTTGCCAGTTTGCTTACTTCAATATACCAGTTCATGCTTCAGCATATTGACATCAATGACAACATACAATATCATCATGTCATCAAGCTCTACACATATGCCAACAGAGACGGATCTGGTCGGTCCTCTCTGGTAGACTTGGATGATGAGATGCATCATTCAAGGCAAGGAATGGATCATATAGGATAGTCCTCCTTGGTATGGCTTGGGTGTAAGAAATTACATCCAAGACAGGAATCGAATTAACCTTCAATTTCCTGGATGGCTTGGGTGTAAGAAATTACATCCAAGACAGAAATCGAATTAACCTTCGATTTCCTGGACGGCTTGGAACCAAGATGGGTTCCAAGAAGACGAGTTTCATAGCTGCCCAAAGACATGTCCCAGTATTGCACTTGTATCCTTTTTATTAAATAAGAATTGAGATTAGCATTAATTAAGTAATTTAAGTTTTATTGCAAATTAGATTAGCTATATATGTATATTTGTTGTATTTCTAACAATCTGTTTTGCTGGACAGTAGTCTCTAACTAGTAGGGACATTACAAAATGTGCCAAAATGACCAAAAAAATTCCATTAATGCATTTTCAATGCTTACAACTACCAAATTTGATGATTTGCACAAATCCAAAAGTAGAAAATAGCACTTAAGCACCTTAGTTATTATTTGCAAACCCAAAGATTGACACCACCACCTCCAAGCCATTGTTTCAACAAATTTCTTGGGCAAATTTCATGATTTCTACGCTCAACCCCCATGAACCATTAATGCAAAGGTATGGTAGGGTGCAAAGTATGTTCTTTCACACCTCCCAATCAATCAGATTGGATTTGCAAAGGACACTTGTCTACACCATCAATGGAGTTTGCATCAAGGTTTTCGATTTTTTTTCTTGTGGTTATTTAGGACCTTGTTTTATTCATTCAAAGGGAGTTCTTCCTTCTATTTATCCACTAGAAAACTTGCACTTTTTGCAGTTTTATGCTACTGTAAATAGGCTCAATGCCTTTAAGTCAATGAAAATCACTTTGTTTCACCTCTTCTCAATTCTAATGTGTTGTGTAAATCCCGCTTACCTTCATGTTTGAATGAGTTTGTTGTTTATAAACAATTTGCACAAACTAGTTGTGGATTTCCTTCCCTCCTAGTACCTATTAAATCCCCTACCTCCATACCATTCACAAGAACTGACAAATGGAGACCTATATGAGTTTAGGCAATTTTGTTGGTCCTTTGTACTATTGTGAGAAAGAATGAAATTCATTAAATCTTGGTGCATCACCTCTTATCCTTTTCTAAATTTTTCTCTCCCTTTTTTTTGCAAAATCAATAGAATGGGATTAGGTTAAAGGTTTATCTATGTTGATTCGGAACAACAGTTTGCATATAGATTTAGAAGGGAGGCAACCTTCTCTAGAGGTCTAATCTCAACTACAAGGGTCATACACCTTGAGATCATTCCCATTGTATCATTGGATTGTTGAGCTTTGGGATCAAAAAAGTAGCAAATGCAAGCAATAACAATACCATTATACAGTTTTTCAAACAAGCCTTGCCATTAAAATCTTCAATTGCTTTCCCTTCATGTTGTTCTATTAACATAGAGCATTACCTACTTAAAATAAGACTTTAAGCTCCTAGTTTAAACCATAGTTTTAAGACTCGTGGACTTGCCACGGACTCGCGAGTCCATGGGAGCCACGAGTCGACTCGCGAAAGACTCGCGAGTCTTTCGCAAGGACTCGAGCAGCCCAATTTACATGCCCGAAAACCATTAAAACTCGGTTTTTTTTTATTTTTAAAACTCATTTGGCATTTTTTATTGGTTATAGCAGGTTTGTAGGGTTTGAAGGAGGAGAGGGAAGAAGATAAAATCAGCAAAAGAGATCTAGGTAAGGATTTTTTCTCTTTTTTTTTCATTTGAATCATTTCAATGTTTTGAAAATCCAAAAAATCTTGAAAAACAAGGGGATATGCTGCCAAAAAAATTTCTATTTCCTTTCCTAAATTATTTCCTCATATTTTTTTCTTGTTTTTGAATGCTATTTTTCCCAAATGATTCAATGTCATTTTTTTTGTTGATTTTCCATAAAACCCTGTTGATTTTTTTATTTTTTCATGTTAAATCAGCAATGGCAAGTTCAACTCCAAGGGCAACCCCAAGGTCAGGAAAACAAAGAGATAAAGCATGGAAATATGGGATTCCAGGAAGCAAAAAGGGGGAGGTCACTTGTACCGAATGTACAAAATGGATGACGGGTGGAATCAATAGATTAAAATACCACCTTGCACAAATACCTAGATATGGTGTGGAGGTGTGCCCCAAATCAACTCTTGAGATTATTAGAGAGATGAAGGCCATTCTTGCTGAGAATGATATGCAAAATGAAGAAAGCCAAAAAACAAAAGAAGCCATGGCAGCTGCAATGAATCCCACATTGTCCACTTCGGGTCCCATTGGTCACACTCGTGGTCGTCAGTCAGTTTCATCTTTTGGTGACAATGAGGGTGAGGCTAGTGGCACTCCTGTTAGATCAAACCCTAATTTTTTTGCACCACGCAATGTTCTAGGTGCATAACCTTCACTTGAAGGTATAGGATGGAATAGAGAGAAACATGAACAAGCAAAGATAGCAGCATCAAACTTTTGGTTTTACAATAATCTATCTTTCAATGCAGCAAACAATGTGTATTGGGAAGGTTTCGTTAATGCATTAACAGTTGCAGGTAAGGGGTTTAAAGCCCCAACAAGTCATGACTTCAGTGGGCCATTGCTAGAGAAAGTTGTAAAAAATACACAAGTTGTGGTTGATGATCAGAAAAGGTATTGGAAAAGAAAATGATGCAGCATTTTATCTGATGGATGGACAGATGGACGGAATAGGACTCTTCTCAACTTCTTGGTGGCTTCAAATGGTGCAATGGTATTCCTAAAGTCTATTGATGCCTCAAATGAAATAAAAAATGCAGAGACTTTGTGTAATCTATTGGATGGGGTGTTCAAGAAGTTGGAGTTGAGAATGTTGTCCAAATTATCACAGACAATGCAACTGCATATGTATCTGCAAGTAGAATGCTTATGGAGAGACATCCTACGATTACATGGAGTCCTTGTGTTGCACATTGCTTGGACTTGATGCTAGAGGACATTGGGAAGATTGGATGGGTGAAAAAGGTGGTTGAAGATGCAAGAGGTGTCACCAAATTCATTTACAACCATACTTGGGTGCTTTCTTTGATGAGAAAACACACAAATGGCAAGGACCTTGTGTGACCTAGAGTGACACGATTTGCTAGCCACTTCATCACTTTGCAGAGCATTCTTAGTGCCATTCCTCATCTTAAGCAGATGTTTGTGTTTGATGCTTGGTTGGGATCTGCATACTCCAAAAGACCTGAAGCAGAGAAGATTGTGAGCATTGTTTTTGATGAAGGGTTCACCAAAAGTGGAGAGGAGTTGACTGCGGTAAGTAACAAACACAAAAGTAAACTATATACAATCTTGTCTATTTGCTGATTTTATTTTTTAGGGGTTAATGTTGTACTAATTTAAAATTTGTTTTCCTTTTTTTAGGTGACAAAACCTTTGGTAAGGGTTCTTCATATGGTAGATGGAGAGGGCATGCCAATGTGTTTCATTTATGAGGCCATGGATAGGGGCAAAGAGGCCATTTCACATTACTATCATGGAAATACAAGAAAATGTGAAATCCTTTGGTGCATCATTGATCATAGGTGGACAAACCAACTCCACCAACCGATACATGCCTTCGCCTACTTTTTGAACCCGAAATTCTCCTTCTCTGATTCATTTAGGGCTGATGAGGAGGTCATGGCAAGTGTTATTGCATGCATTGATAACATGGCACCTAATCCTGAGTTGAGAGACAAGGTTCTTGATGAGTTGGAGGTGAGACTTGACATTTGCAATTGTTCTATCTTTATTTATGAATTCAGAAATGTTCATTATTGAATTTGAGTTTGACACTTTGACTATCTATTTATGAATTTGGAAATGTTCATTATTCAAGATCTACAAAAGTGCAGAGGGGAGACTCTTCTCATCACAACTAGCAATTGATAGGAGAGGAAAACAACAACCAAGTAGAAAATTTAGTAACTTAGTTCAATACTGCAAGAAAAAACTACAAACTTGATTGTTACATTTTTTTCTCAATTCTAATATTTCTAAATGTTTTTTGTAGATTTATGGTGGGAGAATTATGGCGCTGGCACACCTAATCTTCAAAAGATAGCCATCTGTGTTTTGTCTCGACCATGCAGTGCTTCTGGGTGTGAACGAAATTGAAGTGTATTTGAGAGCATTCACACAAAGAAGAGAAATAGATTGACACAAAAATGGCTCAATGATCTAGTCTTCGTTCGGTACAACCTTCGCCTTCGAGTTAGACAGGTGGAGGGTGTTTCACATGAGGCCATTGACTTGGATGAAATTGATCCATATGGTGATTGGACCGTGAATGTACAAAATGATGGTGACGATGTCCTCCTTACCGAAGAAGAAATTGCAGAAATAGAGAGAGGAGCAGCACAAGATGCAGAAGGAGCAAGATTGGATGAAATGGAGGATGAAGATGAGGACGAAGATGAGGACGAGGATGAGGACTTTGACTTTCAAGAAGAATCATCTCACCATTTAGATACCTCAACACCCATTGCTACTACTTCTAGCTCAAGGCCTGAAAAATTGAGCTATATTAGGAGAAATACAAAGAGGAAGATGTAGTCTTCTCTTTGGTTTATTCATTGTTGTTTTTCACATTTGGAGTTGGACATATCATTATATGTAATTTTGTGAATATTCATAAACTTATGCTGCTATTATACATTTTCGAGTTGAAACTACGAGTATGAATGATGAAATTTCAAATATTGTGTGTTTGTAGATCAAATGACATGTGTAATGTTTCAATTATGACTCTTATGTTCTCTAAATGCATTAATTTCTTTATTTTTTTTTTGTAAAACTACGGGGTTTTTTTTTGCCAAGTCTTTCGCGAGTCTTTCACGAGTCCGAGTCCAAGTCCAAATTTTTGGTTTGCCGAGTCCGTGGCAAGTTCGAGTTTTAAAACTTTGGTTTAAACAACCCTAAGAGCACAATCAAATATGTGATTCATGACTTTCTACATCCAAGACATACCAAGACTTGATCATGATTCAAGAGATTGTTCATAGGAATGTTGCAGTAGAGAGTTCCATCCACATAACATTCACAAATCCGAATTCTAGTCATAACTGAAGTGCATTTCTATCAAGCAAAAGGGGACATTCACGTATTATGTAATGTCCTTGATTTTTGTTGGGGTTGCATAGCCCAATAATAAATATATTAAATTTATAAATAAATTTAATATAATGACCCTTGAGGGCTGACTTGCTTAGTTTTATTTTTATTTTTAATAATAAGTCGCCTTGTTAGGCCAACTTTAGCTGGGCAGTTTCTTGTGGTCGGTTTATTTGTACCAACCTATTTATAGTGATGCCTATATAAGATGTAATGTCCCCGATATAATTAAATAGTCAATTTACATAATTTATTGTACGGCCCCGTACTTTATAATATATTTCGGGCCCATTTTATTAATTAGTTAGTTATAAACTTTTTTGGTGTCGGCCCATTTGTAACCCTTCAGGAAACTTCCTGGAGCCCATGTATATGGCCAAGTTAGTCATTGTTATAGGTATGCGAATTTGGTATCTTTCCTGTTTATGCGAATTCCAGTTGGAGTTTTGTTGTCCACCATTTCGGAGGTGAAAGACCCTCCCCACTTGGTATCCACAGTTTCGGTGGGATTCATCCCAAACCCTATTCTGCTTCTGTTTGGAGTGTGAAATCTGTTGTGCGAATCTTATCAATATAATTTCTCCTTGTATGTGCGAATCTTCATCTAAATCTCTTGTGTCTGGCATAACAATAATTCATTCCGCGCCTCTATGCAACATCGAATTGACAAAGTATCTGGAGAGCTCTGAGGGCGGAACTCAACAGGTATTCACCCACCGTACGGACCCCTACCGTACACCCTGTACGACCGAACAACATCTACCGGCGGGTATTCACCCACCGTACGGACACCACCGTACACCTCGTACGACTGAACAACAGCCACCTTACAGGTGACCAATCATCGTACGACACCAAGCCTTTGGGTGACCCCAGTCACCATACGTCTCAACCACCGTACGGGTTCACTCCATCATACGATAGACCACTCCACCGTACATCAGATTGCCTCCGTACGGACTCAGGACATTACAATGGTATCAGAGCTAGTGATCTTGCCAACCTATCGACTAGTGGATGCAGGTGTACACCAAAAGGAGGTATTGTTCTGCCGATAGAATGGGGGAACCACAAGATCCTACAAAGGAAGTTATGGCACTGTTAAAGGAGCTAACCAGAAGCCAAGCTCAACTCAACGAAACAATGATCAGAGGGGAACAACAACAAAAACTCATGGAGGATACATTGCGACAATTGGTCGTAGGTAAAACAAATGGAGATCATGGCGATGACTCAGTCACTGGAAGGTCAAACCCACAACGCTCCCATTTCCGGCCACTGATGTCGACATTTCCCCAGAGAACAGAAGTACCCTGCGGGGAGCAAGAGGCCACTTTCCAGGATTTGCAAGAACAGTTGAATCAAGATTGGAAGGATGCAAATCTCGACGGAGACATATCCTTCAAGGATTATGTTGAACTCCGGATGAAATACTCGAGCGGTAGAAGTCGTGGCTACTACAACTATTATATCAAACGGAAGGTTGGTAAGATTAATTTGTCATCCTTTGATGGGATCCGAGCAACCTCGACATGAGCTTGGGTACAAAAAGAAAATACCTACTTCCAGCTCAACCCGATGCCTGAAGATGAAGCTATCAAATTTGCAGCACTTCACCTCAAAGGAGTCGCTCACGAATGGTGGCATTATGGAATGGTCACCCTTGACCATGATCAAATAGCTTCATATGCCGAATTCATGAAGAGGCTTATAGACCGTTTTGACGGAAAGGACCCAAAACTCAACTTCAAGGAACTGGCTCAATTAAAGCAATCTGGGCTGGTGGACAGTTACATTCCAACATTCCAAAGATAGTCCATGTTAGTAACAGATATCTCGGAGAGGAGATTGGTGGTTCTACTCATGGACGGATTGATGGAACCATTGAAGGGTTGGGTAAAAGGGTTCAATCCCAACACACTCTCTGAAGCGATTAAGAAGGCGCATGACATGGCGACCTCATCTTCTTCCTCCGATAGTTACTCGCATGACAAACCACCCCTAGCCCTGAAGAAGCCATCATTAGATGAAGCCACAAGGCAAGAACTCAAGAGAAGGAAACTTTGCTTTACCTACAAGGAGCCATGGGGACCAGGGCACCGATGCTTAGCCATTGAAGTGGTGTCCAACAATGAAGAAGAGAATGAGGAAGATGGTCAACAAAGCACGAGGGAGGCTAAAGAAAACATAGATCGTGTTGAGAGAATTTCCACACTAGTCTGTAGGGGAAGTGCCATTGTCACTCTGACCAGCACTCCAGAGTGCACTGTGTTTCGGGTTCGCGGTACACTCCAAGGGCAACAAGTCATAGTCATGTTGGACAGTGGGGCCACTATCAACTCATAACTCGTCACCAGGAGGGGTTTGCATACAAAGGAGCATGAGGGGATTGAAGTCAAGGTAGCGCGAGGAAATCTATTGTCATGTACTCATCTGGTTCCACAACTCAGCATCACCATGGGAAACTACACAGTGACAGAGGATTTCTTCGTGATTGATTTGGATGATACAGATGCCATCTTGGGCATTCAATGGATGGAAACCCTCGACCAGTACACACAAAGCTTCAAGAGGATGGAATTCTCATTTGAAGTGGATGGCAAGAAGGTGGTACTAAGGGGAATGTCCAATGGCCGCGTGAGCGAAATTTCGGCCAGACAGATGGAGGCAATCTTCAGACATGATGGCATCGTCTAGGAGGGTGAACAGATCAGGGAGCATCGGAGTCTGCAATTGATTGAGGGCAAGCAATTTTTGGGCCAGGAGGACTATAATGTCCCCGATATAATTAAATAGTTAATTTAAATAATTTATTGTATGGCCCCGTACTTCATAATATATTTTGGGCCCCTTTTATTAATTAGTTAGTTATAAACTTTTTTGGTGTCAGCCCATTTGTAAATCTTCAAGAAACTTCCTAGAGCCCATATATATGGCCAAGTTAGTCATTGTTGCAAGTATCCGAATTTGGTATCTTTCTTGTTTATGCGAATTCCAGTTGGAGTTCTATTGTCCACCATTACGAAGATGAAAGACCCTCCCTACTTGGTATCTGCAGTTTCAGTGGGATTCATCCCTCACCCTATTCTGCTTCTGTTTGGAGTGTGAAATCTGTTGTGTGAATCTTATCAATATAATTTCTCCTTATATGTGTGAATCTTCATCTAAATCGATTGTGTCTAACATAACAATAATTCATTCCACACCTCTGTACAACATCGAACTAACAAAGTATCCAGAGAGCTTTGAGGGCGGAACTAGGCGGGTATTCACCCACCGTACGGACCCCTACCGTACACCCCATACGGTCGAACAACATCTACTGGGGGCTATTCACCCATCGTACGGCCACTATCGTACACCTCGTATGATTGAACAACATCCACTATACGATTTTCCCAGCTGCCGTACAGGTTCACTCCACCGTACATCAGATAGCCCCCATATGGGCTCGAGAATTGTTTATATTTGTAAGTGCATTTCACAAATGCCAAGTCCTTTGGGAAGAAACCCCTGAAAGGCAACACTAGTGCAGGAAACCCAAGACATATCTCAAACCCTTGAAGATCACTAGGTTGTAGTAGGAGGTTAAAAGGATGTAATCAAGGTGTTGATCCTTTGGATCCACCTAATAATGTTTTTGGTCCAACTTGTAAGGCTAAGAGTCCCAAAGGTACCTTAAAAAAAACCTTGGGTCTCATTAGACCAATGAGTCCTTAGACTAGGATGTCATAGGTGCTTTGATGTTGTTTTAGTGAATAAATGACTTTAGAATAGATCCTAAAACATGTTTGAATCTTGTAGGATGCAAATTGCCAAAAGTTGCAAAATTGTCAAAATGTTGTCAACAACTTTTGCAATATTGCTCCGAGAAGTTGCATTTTGGTTTCCAACGGTCATAACCATTCAAAACGGTGGTTAGATTCGTTGGAAAGGGTCTATGTAAGCATGTGAAACCTTCCATGTGAAGGTTAGAGAGATTGAATGACATTTTTGGTGGAAAATTCAATGAAAAAGCACTGAATTTCCTGAGCAATTTCCTCTTTTCAGAGATAGTACAGTTCGATACGGATTGCCAGGGTTTGCCAGATCAAAACCCTGGGCATGGAATGTTAGTAAATTGAATCATCTATCATCTCCCTTTGATTGGAGTTCACTTGGTACCCGGAGCAGGGATTTTGATTGCATTTTGTTCAGACTGGTCTAGAAACCCTTAATTTCAGGGTTGGCGCAGAGATGGAGCCCTAACTTGTCTTTTCTATAGTGGAATCTCACGGCCACTTGGAAAATGCAAGTTAGGGGAGTGTATAATAAGACCCTAAAGGCTCAAGACTGGAGGAGTTTGTTTGTTGCCTCAACCACCAAACCCTAGGCTAAATATCTCTATGTATTTAGCCTAAGCGATGAGGCCAGTGTGTGGACAGTCAACCAAATAAGCAAATTGACCAATTAGGTAGTGGATTCTATTCATTTGGAGGTAGGAGAACACAACTAAAGTGCTACATTGGTTCTATACACCCATTCCATGATACTTGCTTTGTTAACCAAGCCTAATTAGGCCTGTTAATTCTGTGAACATAGTAAGGGTTGGGGTATGCTAGAGTAGATTCAATTCCTGTAACTTTGGGATCTTTTGTAATCCCAAAAAGGGTATCCAAAATAGTGATTTGTTTGCCTAGTCCTTTGGGAGATTTGCAAGTTGTTACCCATAAACCGGTTAAGGAGACCTACTAGGACCCACTAGCCCAATAAGGGTTCATAGCCTTGATTGTCCTTGTGTTAGGCATAAGTAAGCTATCCCAATCATTAGATTGAGGATTTGTAGACCGGAGACCAAATTTCCATACTTTGGTCAAATTTAGGGAAAGTGTCCCTAAAACCCAATTTTGGTTGAACTTGTATAAGGTACCTAGAATCTAAGGGAGTAGTGTGGGGTGTGAAACACACTTAAGAGATTAGATCATACATCTAAGAAGTCATCAAATTACCTAGGAGTGAGAAATCAACCTTTGGGTGTCTAAACCAAGAAGTGGCCCATTGAGTATATTTCTTGTTGTGTACTCTGCATCAAACACCCAGGTTGGACATCCACCTTGCCTATGTCTTCTTACACCATCATTTTGCTTGTGTCTAAGGTTCCATCAATAGAGAACAATATAAGGTGTCTAAGCTACAACAGAGATCCTCAGGAATCTTTATCTCAGATTTGGCAATAAGAATCGCAAGCAAAAATACAAGGCCGTTGGTTAAGAGAGCAGTTTGAACCATTGCAACATTAAGCTCATTCATCGGATCACCACCATTGGGGACATTCTATATCATAACTGGCAGATACCAGTTGTGCATACTCTAGGGATGTTATTTGTGCTCATCATTGTTGCAGATGAATGAATAAATGATTAATCTATATCATAACTGGTAGATACCAAGTGTGCATACTCTAGGGATGTTATTTGTGCTCATCACTGTTGCAGGTGAATGAATAAATGATTAATGAAGTCTGTCGTACAACAGTCAACTTGTGGGCAAAATCTAGGAGTTGAATTTAGTATTATATTGTGTTACCCTAGGACGTGTTCCCGGGCCAAAATCGCCCATCCCCGTACCGAGGACGGCTAGGGGACATCTTCCTCCCCCCTACCCAAAAATTGCAATTCTCAAGAAATGTCCCAGATGCTTGGGGAAAGCAACGATTCTCAAAAGGGACGTCCCCCTGTCCCCCACATACTTGGGGGTGCCTATGACATGCCCTAATTGTCTTGGGGATGGCCATCCATCCCTGTTTTCCTAGCACATTTAGAAGAAAAAAAACATTTTTTATTTCTTTTTGTGGGCCCCCACACCTCAGCAATAGTGCATAAGTGTTTGATAAATTTCATACACATTTAACTACATATGTCAATTCTAACTACAACAAGTTTGGAAAACACTGGAGATAGGTACTGCAACATATCAGGGCAGCAAGCACAACTCAATTTCACAAACACCCGAAACTTGGTAATGCATATGAAAGCGACTATAGGTCTGTAACACTAGATTTTTAACTAATATGAGGAGCAAACATGTCTAAACCACTGCCAAAATCACTTAGAAATAATGAACAGCAGCCTATTAATAAATTTCACACACCCAGAACTTGGTAGTCTGTAAAAAAGTGATGTTTGCCAGTCAAAACAGCTACAAAATTCATCAAATACCTTCCAAAAACATCAAAGAACACCTCCCAACATTACCCAGCAGCAAAATACACCACCAGCACCACCAAACAGCAACAAAGGGGCCAAGAAATGCAGGGAATCATACCCAACATTAATTTTCCTTATACTTTGTTGTCCCCCAGCCGTCCCCAAAATCGGCAAAAAATTCACCATCCCAAAAACCCGTCCCAATGTTCCTTGTAGTCCCCGTCCCAGAAAATTGAGTTAACATAGGTATTATATGAGCTTGATGATCCTTGTCAACGAGTCATAATCATTGAATTCATACTGTAGCCAATAAGCTATGTATATCTATTGATTTACTATCATGATTGTATATGCAATAGTCTGAGTTTATAAACTAATTTGTTATCATTTATATCTGAGAATAGTTTGAATTTTTATTCTATTCATGTCTCTATCATTCTACAATTAAATTTTTGAAACTAGTTTACTTTGAATTGATCACAGTTTAAATCCTAAAGAATCAATTAGAGATCAGATTCTTTACAATGGTATCAAAGCCACCTTCCTGCCAGACTATGAGGGTTTGTTGATGCAGATCCATATAAATTAGCAGCTATGGATCCAATGGCATTCTTTCTGCTATTCAAAGCCAAATTGCTAGAAAGACAGGACATAGAATCCCTAAAGGAAGAACAATGATTAGATGAACCCACTAGGGAAGTGGCCATATGTCATGCCAAATGTATGAACGTAAGGCCAACTATACGTCAAGATCTGTCCTTTGCTGACTATTTTGAGCTTCAAACGAATGTGCGAAGGAGAAGTTGATATAAGGAGCAGCCCTACAAGAAGAATTTTGGATTGGAACGATGGGATCCGAAAAGGTACACATTTGTAGCCATCAAAATCTTTGAAGAGTATTTAGGGTTGTCTGATCAAATCTTTAAGGTTTATCCAGCACATTGGTAGTATCAAATGTTTATGAGCTCTGGTGGTTATGATGAGCATAACGCCTTTTTCTAGTGTGGTTTCAGATGAGTTCTCTCATACTTACTATTTTTAGTAAGCCAAGTGTCAACATCGACAAAGCCAATTGTCAACATTTCTATATTTAGATATGTCAGTGGGAGCAATGGATATCACTATCCCCGACATTTGGTATAGTCTGGTGATTTAAATTTAAATGATGATAAATTAATATTTTATAAAGTTAAATTAAATATATCTTTATCGTTATTTAATATATTTTAAATAAAAGACTATTTAGGCACCAAGATTGAAGTAAAGTGCAAATATTTAATAACGGGGCCTTTTTGGAGACATGGACACACTTTATGAAGATATTGATTTTATTTTAATGTTTTAAAAGGCAAATTAGAAGCGGTCTTGGAGGCTATAAAAGAGAGATTGGGAGCTCATTTGTGTTATACTAAGTTTAATATTTTGATAATGTTACTTGTTCATGGAGGAGATTATTCTTCTCAAGGTTTGTGAGGACGAAATCCCTTGCAAGCAACATTCTCCATGTTGTTGAAGGACACAATCTGGAGGATTCTTGATGTTTTTATTCAAGAAACACAATTGAGCTGATTGGAGATACAAATATTCAATCTTGTTAGAGTTTACACAGCATATTTGTTTTTGGTGGCCGATTGACAAATTTTTTGAGGAGTTTGTTGTGGTTTATGCTTCCATTGGCAGGCCGTACAATTTCTATTGCTGGCCATACTTCTTGCAGTAGGCCATACGCTTCTTGGGACATGAGCCTTCTTGGAGAGGCATCTGAGGGTTTTGTTGTAACTATTTGCACATTTTGGAGCAATCTTGGGTTGTCGTACTCAGAGCTACATCATTCTTTCTCAACAAAGAAGGTTCTTGGGAGTGGCATCCATTTCCAAGGAGGCCAGAATCCATATTTTGTGATCAGCTCAAGCCATTTCATTGCTGCATTTTCTAGGTATGTTTGAAATAGATATGTGATGCTATTTAATGATCTGGGTTGCTCTTACATTTGAGAAAATTTGTACTTTCAGATCAGAAATAAAATCTAGAATTTTCAGCCTTACGTATTTCTGAGTTTTGTCAAATTTTTGAGTTATTAGTTTGCTGCAAATATTTCTATTATTCTACACATCATTTATCATTCAAAAACCTTTGCAAACAAAAAACAAAGCACAAAAAAAAGCTAAGGCAAACAGGGCAGCATACTACAGTGGTATCAAAGTAGTGTATCCAGTTGGAGGGTACAATACAATATGTTAGGTTGGGAACAATCACCTTTTCTATTACATTATCGCAGAAATGGGTCTGCTCTAAATTTAGTTGCACAAGAACAAGGGGATTTAGAGAGACAAAACACATAAAATATGGGTGACGGGAATGCAAGGGATCTAGGACAAGAGAGATTTCTGAATTTGTTGGATGCATTAATTAGAGGGCAACAAGCTGCAGAACAAAGAGCACAACAGCAAAATCAGCATTTGGACCTTTTAACAGAAATGGTGGCTCAACAAATGGGGGTGAATATTGGTGCCAACAAAAAGGCTAATGTTGGGGGTGATAATGGAGGCAACGACGAAGGCAATAATGGAGAGAACTCAATACATGGGGGTAACCCAAATCAGCAAACTAGAACCATCAACTTGAGGCCTCTAATGCCTACCTTACCACCTAGGGTACCAGCACAAATTGATAATGAGCCTCACATAACAAATTTGCAAGATCAATTCAAACATGATTGGCAAAGTGGAGGTCCTGAGTTCCAGGCTGCTATATCATTGAGGGACCATATTGATGTCAGGATGAAACATAGACCCTGCACTGAGGATAGAGCACAAAACTATGATTTGTGGAAGGAGGTGAGAAAATTGACCCTTCCTTATTGCGATGGTTCACGGAAGACTTCAACTTGAGCTTGGGTTCAGAAGGTAAATACTCATTTCCAACTCAACCCTATGCCAGAGGAAGATGCCATTAAGTACATTGCGATACATTTCGATGGAATTGCACATGAGTGGTGGCATCATGGGATGATCACCTTGGGGCATGGTTGGATTACCTCTTATGCAGATTTTACATAGAGGTTGATTGGGAGATTTGATAAGAACGATCCGGAGCTACATTTCAAGGAGTTGGCACACCTAAAGCAATGGGGTTTAGTATATACATATTTTGCTGATTTTCAGAGACTTGCAGTGCTAGTCACAAATATTTCAAAGAGGAGACTCATGGTTCTTTTCATGGATGGGTTGACAAATCCATTGAAAAAGTGGATTAAGCTCTCCATCCACTGACCTTACAAAATTTTAACAAAAAGGCTAGAGATATGGAGGCTTCTACTTCTAGAAGCAAATTTCAATCCAAAGGATTCCCACATAAGAAGGCCAAAGACAAGAAACAATTTTAAAGGGAATCACATTAGCCATGCAATGACACAAACAGATTGGATAGTAAGCAACTAAATAACCTCCGAAGGAAGAAATTATGCTTCCATTGCAAAGAACCTTGGGACCCATCACATAAGTGTTGATGAAAGCCAAAGCTAAGCAGTTGGAGCATTTTTCTGCTGAAGAATCAGCATCAAAAAAAGTAGCGAAGAGAAAAACACATCCAAAGAAGAGTCAAAAGATGATAGGACCATTGCACAACTCACAAGCGCTTAGAAGGCATTCACATTCAAGGTGAGAGGTATAATACAGAGGCAGCGAGTAGTTGCACTAATTGACACAAGGACCATACACAATTTCATTGATGAAGGCTTTGTGGCTAAAAGAGGCTTTCAAACGGAGGAACATAATGGGTTTAAGGTGATGGTAGCTAACATGAATAAGCTTCCTTGTAGTCGTAAGATCTCTAATTTGAGTATATAGTTGGGAGATTATGAGCTAATAGATGAATTCTATGTGGTTGATATGGGGGGCAGTGATGTTATTCTTGGTATGACATGGATGTTATCATTTGTGGAGTTCTTCAACTTACAAAAGTTGGAGATGAGGTTCGAACATCAAGGAAGGAAAGTAATACTTAGAGGAATTTCAGATGGAGGGTCTAGAGTGGTATCACTTAAGAAGATGAAGCGACTGATTGGACATGATCAGATAGAGTGGGCAACAAAGTGTCTTATCATGCCAATGGTTCCTACAGTTTCAGACCAGCAAAAGAACAATTACCATCCCAATGTTCAAAGGTTGCTATCCAAGCATAGCAAGGTGTTTTGGAGTATCCCTCATTGAGTTCCACCTGAGAGAGGGATAGAGCATGGAATTGAGCTAGTGTAGGGTGCCAAACCAATAATCACTCCCTACTGGCATCCTAAGAGGCACAAAAATGAGATAGAAAAAGCAATTAAGGAGTTGGTGCACATAAGACCCAACAAGAGTCCATTCGCATCAGTAGTAGTTTTAGTTAAGAAAAAAGATGGAACAATGCAAAATTGTATTGATTGCAGGGCACTGAACAAGAAGACAATTAAAAACAGGTATCATGTTACTCAAATAGATGTGTTGATTAATGAATTGCATGGTGCTTGTTCTTTTTCAAGAATAGATTTGAGATCAGGGTACCATCAGATATGGATGAGGAGAGAGGATATAGAGAAGACTGCTTTCAAGTGCCACTTTGGACATTTCGAGTTTTTGGTGATGCCCTTTGGTTTACCAAAGGCTCTAGCTACTTTCCAGAGTTGCATGAATCAGGTGTTTAGGAAATGGTTAAGGAAGTTTGTATTGATATTTTTCTATGATATCCTGATTTTCAGTTTGACTTGGGAGGAGCATATGAGGCATCTTGAGGATGTTCTTAGCATTTTGGAGAGTGAGTCCTTCTATGCTAAGGAATCTAAATGTGACTTTGGTATGACAGCTTCTCTATTTGGGTCACATCATCAGTGCAAAGGGAGTGAGAATTGATCCCAAGTGTTAAAGTCCCAGGTATTGCTTGCCTTCTTTCTTTTCTTTTTTTTATTATTATTATTATTTTCCCTCTTCAATGAGATCACACATCTCATAATATATTTGCAAGAGATGCCCTTTCACCAAGGGACACCATACTTTATTATAACATTAAATAATTAAATATTAATGATTATATATTAATATAATATTAATATATTATTATATTATTAATAATTATAACTATAATTATATTATCACAATTAATAATATAATAATTACAATATAATTATATTATAACATAATATAATTATATTATCTCACAACTAATAATATAATAATTATATTATCAATATAATCACAAGCTTAGTGTTATTTATGTAGGCTTGTGGATTCCGACCACAGCTACAATAAAATCGTATTTGTGTTATTTTCTTTATGAATGGATTTTGTTTGAAAAGTATTTTCTTTATCATCGCTATTCTTCATATTTTGGGTTATTACCATTTATATATTCAAAGCATATGTTTGTTTTTTTTCAAGGAATCGGTAATGTAATAATTAACGATAACTTCTTCTTTGATCATCAATCGCACTTCTGCAATGTCTTTAATGATTTGAACCTTTAACAATCTTAGTTGACTGTCTTTAGTCACATATTTGTCTTTAGTCACTGCATTCAGATGACCACAATAATAAATTGCTCTATTAGTTTACTCTGA
Source organism: Cryptomeria japonica (assembly GCF_030272615.1). Classification (NCBI taxonomy): domain Eukaryota; kingdom Viridiplantae; phylum Streptophyta; class Pinopsida; order Cupressales; family Cupressaceae; genus Cryptomeria; species Cryptomeria japonica. The sequence goes on along the minus strand of NC_081411.1, from coordinate 575,019,236 downwards.
TTCGTAGTCTTTTATATTGAATTGTTGTAGACTTCTTACACTTTAATTGCTCCTTTGAACTAACTGTAAATGTTGTGTAGTAGAACCGCTTCAATGACTTCACTTTCATGATAATCACTGCAATTGAAATATATTTCAATAGTCACCATCTTAGTTACTCTATTCACTATCCATCAATCTGAATTGAACCTTGTTTTAACACCCCGATCATATCATTGCTTAATCATAACTAAAGTCCGACTTGTCTCATAACTGAGTCGATTGTATGTGAAATGCTAGACTTTGGATTACTGTTAAAGTCACTGCATATATTTCCTTAATAATATTTGATTTTAATGGAGCGCTTCCATAAGAAGTCGACCTCATAAATAATTGTTTTCGTTTAATTAGTAAACTCAAATTTATTATCCCGTCGCATAAGCAATTACTCATATCAAATATTGATCGCAGCTTTAGCAATTATGATCACTGCCTTTATAATAATTTATGCCTAATACTGTTACTGTCACAAAGGAAATCGATGCAACCCATAGTGCAAATTCTTCAATAACTTGATCGTTGTTGTATGCACTCTTTTACTATATTCGATGAAAAATAATTACTTGAATCGTATCTCTTAAACACCGTTGTCTTTACTTAATCACGAATCTTTATTATTTCCTTTGACCACCAATTTCATATAAATATTTCTTAATACAAGTCGTTGTATTCAACTTGTCTAATTATCGCACAACACATAAGTGTCGCTGCATACATGCTGGAATATGATCGTTGATGTTATGTAAATATCTGATCGCCACTTTCTCAAATGCTACATCTCTCCACATCGCTGCCTTATTCTCCACACTAAATCGAGGACTCGCTCAGAATTTCTCCTAAATCATGGAGACTATGAACTTTTGCAAATGATGGCTATGTCGTTGACTCCCTCAACTCTATCTTATCAGATGTTACATTATAAACCCAATCTTGTATGTGCATGAGGGCAGCCAAAGATGTAGATGTTTAATGCAAGCACCTCAAAGATGTATCTTCAACAAACGGTCACCATTCACAAAAAATGGCTACAAGGCAAGACCTACAAGGCGGTTGAGGTATCTACCTCAAAGATGGGTAAATATTCCAACATTACTAGGTAATAGGCCCAGAAAATAACGTTGCTCTTCTGTACGTACACTACTAAGACCATTCGAAAAGTATTAAGAGATCACTGTATTGTGTTTTGGTCTTCCATCGTTTAACAACACCTACAGAACACGATGCTTGGTGTCTATGAATTCTGTCGGAAGTATTCTCTTGATAGCAATTACGTAGTAGAATGTTACTTCTAACTTGATCGGTATTGTCACCTTATGGACTTGCTTGGATCGTGGATGCAAGCCACGAACATAAAATGTCTACCTCGGTACAACTCTCCATCATTAATTTCATCACTGAGTTTGGAACTAAGTCGTTGCTATCCTCAACTTGTTTCATCGATGTATTAGCAGATGTAGTCGCTGACTTTTATCATTCTCAGATTGCTCCATTAATAAATCGCACTAGTAAGATCCCTAAGACCGACCCGCTCTGATACCATGTTAAAGTTCCAAGTATTGCCTATCTTCTTTCTTTTCTTTTTTTTTTATTATTATTATTATTTTCCCTCTTCAATGAGATCAAACATCTCATAATATATATGCAAGAGGTGCCCTTTCACCAAGGGACACCATACTTTATTATAATATTAAATAATTAACTATTAATGATTATATATTAATATAATATTAATATATTATTATATTAATAATAATTATAACTATAATTATATTATCAAAATTTAAAATATAATAATTATAATATAATTATATTATGACATAATATAATTATATTATCTCACAACTAATACTATAATAATTATATTATCAATATAATCACAAGCTTTGTGTTATTTATGTAGGCCTGTAGATTCTGACCACAGCTACAATAAAATCAACATCAAGAAGATCAAGGCTATTGTAAAATGGCCTACTCCTACGAATCTCACTCGTTTTAAGGAATTATTTGGTGTGTAGATTTTATAGGAGATTTGTTAAGGGTTTTTCACAGACTGCAGCTCCACTTGCAAATTTGACCAAGAAGGGAGCTTTTGAGTGGTCTTATTCAGCACAAAAGTGTTTTGAACACTTCAAGCAAGTGATGTCTACATGCCCAATGTTAGCTATACCAGATTTCTCCAAACCTTTCAAGTTGGACTGTGATGCTTCAAGAGAGGGGATTGGTGCAGTATTATGCTGGAAAAACATCCCATAGCATTTAAGAGCAGAAAATTGAGAGGTGTGGAAAAGAGCTACTCAATCTATGACAGTTGGCCATTATGCATGCCTTGGCCAAATTCAAACCATACCTAGCAGGGGGCAGATTTATCATCAAGACAGACTATAACAGCATAAAATATTTTATGAACAAAAAGGATCTTAATGAACCAACCTAGCAGGAGGCAGATTTATCATCAAAACAAACTATAATAGCATCAAACATTTTATGAACCAAAAGGATCTTAATGATAGGCAGCAGAAGAAGGTCAGTAGATTGCAAGCATATGATTTTGACATTTTATATGTCAAAGGAAAGAAAAATATAGTTGTTGATGCAGTTTCTAGGAGGCCTCACATATGTTCACTAGTGGAGATTTCTGCTGATTGGAGGGAGTTAATTGGAGTAGAGTATGCTAAAGATTCATGGGCAGCGGGAGTAATAGAGGGCACAATTCATGATGAAAGGTACACAATCACTAATGAGTTGATCTTTTTTACTTGGTGCCTTCTTCATAGCTTAAAGCGAAGATATTGAGGACTTTTCATGATTCACCCATGGCTGGTCACCCGGGTTTCTTCAAAACCTATAGGCAGATCCAGGAGAAATTTACATGGAAAGGACTCAAGAATCAAGTCCTTAAGTATGTCAGAGAGTGCCCTATTTGCTAGTAGAATAAGAAAGAAGTATGTCAGAGAGTGCCCTATTTGCTAGCAGAATAAGAAAGAAGTATGTCAGAGAATGCCCTATTTGCTAGCAGAATAAGAAAGAGCACACATATCTAGCTGGTCTACTTCAGCCCTTGCACATTCTGTTAGATCCCTCTTTCCTGACTTTGGAAAAATACTCATTATGTTTTATGTTGGCTGATCAATGATATTGCTTTCTGCTTTTACTTTGAATGGAAATTCTTAACAAATGTAAAATGAATGATAAAGTTATTTTGTTATCAATATTTATGAAATCCATTAATATGGTTAAGATGCAGCTAACTAATTTTTCATGTAACCAAGTGGATGCAGGAATCGCAACACCTCAGGAGGGAGGGAGACTATCATCAAGGAGAGGATCGTAAACTTTGAAAAAGAACAATGGTCACTAAGCCTTGAGCTGGGGAAGTAGGATGTATTCCTAAGAGCGTCGCCACCTTGGTTGAGTAGTGTTTGTTCCATCCTTCTTGATTGATGTTAGTCAGTGTTTACCTTGTCGCCTCGTGTGTCTCTTGAGCGGTTAAGTATCTTTGTATTGAACCATGTTTCCTTGTCATTAAGTTTTCATGAATTAACTATGCATTTTTATTCGTGTATATATAAATATATATATGGGCTCCTTCCTTTGAATGTTTTATTATTATTATTAGCAGACCATGTAATGAACCTTTGCTGTACCTGCATCGCCTTCCCGATAATTAGGACCTGATCTATCCACCGAAGGTTGGATTTAGGGCCACAAAAGGATTTACGGTTTCCTGCAACATTAAGATATTTCATTTTTTATATGTTAGCAGTAATATTAGATCAGTGGCATAATGATTGCAGCACAAAATACTTACACTACCCATTCTAGATTTTGACTTTCCAAGTTGGCTGGGCTACCCATCCAGACCCATCCCGTCTCTTAGGGCTAATAGGGCCACCTGAGGATGGGCCTAGCATACCCCTGGCTTGCACTCATTATCTTGAATGTACTAACAAACAGAGGATATCAGAAAACATAGATTCATGACTATATTACTTGGTTAACATTTATCCATTATATATAAATTTGTATGGATTAATTCATTATATTTGTGCCTAGTTGCAGAAATATGACTATCATTAATTAGTATTCCTTTTCTTTACTTATTAGTTGTGTCTGAGAATGAATGAATTATTTTTTATTCTTCTATCTATCACTAAAGTGTATTTTAATGCAACATACTAAACCTGATATTGCAGGTTACCTATCTAGCGTGAAGATTAAGTTCATTTTACCCTTTTGTACATTAAAGATGTGCTTAGTTCATTTGGCAAGACATTTTTAGGCATGGAACCGATTTAGTAATTAATCTGGGCCACTAGTTAAATTATATTCATTACAGTTATATGAGGAATGAAAGCAGATTTAATACAACTTGCACAGAGACATACTTCATCATTTCGACATTTAAGCGGATTGGCCTGGGGACGTACCAACCTGCTGGCAATGGGGAGGGATGCTTACTAGGCACTGGTTCTTCATCGCTGGGAAGAACCAGCGACTAGCCCTTTCACATCGTCTGCTGACTGATGCATTCCTAGGGCAGTCCTCATGGTTGTCTAGGCATCATAAATTATGAAAACTGAAATAAATATTATTACTGAGTAACGAAGTTACCTATTGGACGCTTCTCCTTGCCCTTCTCTCCTTGTCACCTCGTCTCCCGTGTTTCCTTGGGGTGCGGGTTTATACCTCTTTGAAACCACGCGATTCCACTTGAAACATGGCGTCTATTCCGGAGGTGGCTTGAGAATGGACGCGTCCTTTCATCACTCCCACTAGTTAAGATAAAACGTATTTTAAGCGGTAAAAATAATTTGTATTGAAAATATATATTTATGTACATGTATTGTTTAATGTTTCTAATCATTGTCTGTTGTCTACACGGGAATATGACAGACCATATGCATATTCACACACGTACAAAGATGGACTTAAGTGTATGAATATATATATATATGCATCGTTTTTCATATTTTGAATGCATATGATTGTGCGAGTCACGCCCTGGTGACGAATTCCATTTTCATTGATCACCGACAAAGCATGTCGGGTGAGTCCATGTTCTTTGTGGCTTATGTTTCCTTGGTAATGTTGGACGTTACCACCTTGCACTTGCTGTGTCAGTTTTCTTGGCTCAAATCCTCCTCTTGCATCGCCTATAGATAGCCATTTGATGGCCAATCGTGGGGGTTTATGTTTTCATTTTCTCTAAAATAGACATTCTTGGGAAAAAAGAGGAATATGTTTTGAGAAAGGTTGTATGAAAAGAAAAGCAAAGCTCTAATAATCGATAGCAAACCATTGTCCTGCGTTAAGCAGGAAAAGAGTTCATTGAGGACTCGAAGGTGTTAGTTTCTTCCGTCAAGCTTGAATTGTGTATTGAGTTCATCGCCCATAACCAAAGTCGAATCTAGTGAAGCTTTGGCAGCTTTGTCAATCTGATCCTAATTACACAAGCATGAGTTTATCCTTATTGATCTTTGTATCGAGTTTAATTTGAGCAGTCTTTATTGATTCGATAAAGAGATATTATGAGTTGTTTTTCTCGTATTATGTCAATGACTTCTTTGTGAACCATTTTACTTTATGTATAATGAATGCGAGAGCTCGAAGGAACACATATCACCTGTTCTTACTATTGCTTGTAGTATTTCACTATGTATAAGTTTTGAATGTGCGAATGCATTCATCATGTTACTATTCAGCGTACCCATTCCATGATACTTTGATCGATCCAATTGTAGATGTGCCACATATGCTTGAGCATTCATTCTTTTTCTCTATTGAAACTGTGTCTAAATTCAATCATAAATTGGAGGTCAGTTTTATTAGAGAACCAAACAAATGTTGTAAAATCTGAGAATAAAGAAAGAAAGTTAGAAGAGTTGTATATCGTTTCCCTATCCTTGTAACCTTGATGCATTCCTAAATGTTTAGATATCTGATCAAATGTTCAAGTCTCCATTTGAGCCGAGTTAGAAGGATTGCATACTTCAGGTTCCTACAACAAGTTGAATTATTCATACCAGACCCAATGTGTCGGTAGTTATTGTTGTCTACTCTTTTACAAATGGTTAACTGTGGCTATACTTGGTCAGTAGGACCCCTATGTAATGTTGTAAGAATACTTCCTTTCATTATGTTGAGTAAGGGTGGTGAACATTGACTGCACACTATAGTATGAAACCTTGGCTAAGGTGGCACTGCAATTAGCATGCAAACGTCAATTCACAAGAATCTAATACACCACTAGCCAAAGTGTCATGCTAGTTAGGGGGCACCTATAGTGTATGACCGGCTAGTCTGTGTAGGTTCTAAACACCAGGCTTAGAGGGCTTAATGGCATTGTTCTATCCTTGGTTTGCTACCCTCATGAAGGGTCAGGCCCTTCCAGTAGGAAGAGGCACAAGGGACTTATGTCTGTGGTTGGGCGGAAAAGCCCTTGATGATGCTCTCCCTCTCCCATGTTAAACCATAATATGCATCCGATATCAATAGGAGATCGTTTTCTTTGTAATCTCTTAACCCTTCTTTTTCTTTTAGTTAGAATTATTAAAGTTTTACATGACAGTTATTTTCCCTTTCAGTGGAAGAAGTTAGTTAGATGGTATTTAAGTTAATTAACTGTCTCCTTTCAGTTGAAATTGAATGTAGTTAGTCCTTCATTAGAGTAGTATTTTATTTGGTTGTTGCTTTATTTAAGTATTTTGGTTGTTACACATTCCTAATAAAAAATGGACGTAAATCCATTGATTTCATTGAACAGCTACCTAAGGTACAAGACAAAGATTGCATTTATGACCAAATGTGCACACTTCTTTGCTATTTCAGCGACTTATACAGTAGCATAGGTAGCTGATCTTCAAGGGGATTTTTAGATTGCATGAGATGCCCAAGGGCATTGTGAGTGACAAGGACAACAAGTTCCTAAGTATCTTTTGGCAAGGGCTTTTCAAATTGAGTGGGACTGAACTTACTCCAAGTATAAGCTACCACCCACAAATAGACAAACAGACTAAAATAGTAAACAAATGGATGGAAGGATATCTCAGGAAATATGTTTTGAGATAGCAAAGAGCTTGGATCAAATGGCTGCACCTTGGTGAGTATTGTTATAATACTACCTATCACATGCCCACCAGGATGTCGCCATTCATGGCTTTGTATGGATATGAGGCACCCAAATTCGTAGATTTACTTTTTGGGGATAGAAGAGTACCCAAGGCAAAAGATTTACTACAAGAAAATCAGGGCATCATGAAGTCACTGAAGGAGAATTCGCAGCAAGAATAGAATAAGTTATATGCTGATTAGCACCAAGTAAAGCATAGTTTTTGGTTGGGGACATGTTTTATTTTTAACTTCAACGATACAAACAATCTACTCTCAAGAAGAGTGGAGCAAAGAAGCTTAAGCCCAAGTTCTATGGCCCATTCAAGGTGTCCAGGAGGGTTGGAAAGGTTGCCTATGAGCTCGGTTTACCAACTACTAGTTGAGTCCGTAATGTCTTTCATGTATAAAGGATCAAGAAGGCACTTGGGCACAATGTAGTTCACTCATCTTAGTCGCCACCATTGGATGAGGAAGGGAAGTTAATACTGATTCCAAAGGCCATCATAGACACTAGAGAGTAGACTCTTCATTTCGTTTGTTTTTTAAACCCTAAAAAGGTCACGCGATATTTTACTTTGTTTTGACGTCCAAAGGTGATATTAGGCAGCGGGAGAAAACGCTTACGCCACGATTTCTGTCACGCGATTTGTGTCTACTGTGAATCTGCAAATTGCAACATCACATTCAAAGCATTCCTGAGTTTGGCGGTTTGCAGAGTTTGAACTTTTGAACAAGTTAGGTGCATCGATTATTTTTTTCATAAATTTATATCATTCTATATGGTTAGATTTCGAGTCTTTGTTGATCGTATTTAAGGACCATTTAATCTGAAAGAGCTTATGCTTATTACAAATTTGGTAATGTATACTATACATTACCAAAATCGTAATAAGCATAAGCTCTTTCTTATTAAGTGTTGCAACATATTTTAAGAGATTTGCAAAAATGTGAAAGAGGGCATGTATAATCTGCAATGTAACATAGATATGTAACATCATCATGTTACATATCTATGTTACATTGCAGATCATACATGCCCACTCTTTAACATTTTTTCTTTATGTGTTTGATATATATATATGTTACATTTTGTCTTTCTGTGTTTGAAGTTACTAACATCAAACACAAAAAGAAAAAATGTAACACATATATGTGTGTGCGTGTGCGTGTGTGGACTGATCATAAAGTTGCGGGCATTTTCCTTATTCTTTTGTAGCGTCTAACTTTAGCACTGCTTGTAGCAGGTTGAATTTGATTAGTTTCCATTTGCAGTCATTTTGTTTTATAGAGACCAAGTTTGTGTTTTTCAAACCTGTCGAGACCTTAAAATTTGTTAAGTGGAAAGTGTAGTCCAAGACTCCAAAGACTCTAGAAATTGAGATGCTATTTTGAAAGCTCTTTGACCTTATTGACTTTCCTTACCTTGTCATTTTCAAGCACTCAATGAATAGAAGGGATATCGGTGAATTTTCTTCCTTTATCAGCAAAGTGTATTTATTGATCCATAAATTTAACACAACCAACAAGCTGCAAAGTATATTTATTGATCCATGTTTGGTCTCTTTTGCTAGGTTTCTTTCGAATATTTATAAAAGACAATGGCTTCTACAACTAGAGGTGGTGCAACTAGAGGTGGTGGTAGAAAGAGAAATCCTTTATGGAAACATGGCACACCAGGTGCATCGGTAGGAGAGGTTATTTGTAACCATTGCACGAAATCTATGACTACTGGCATACACCAACTCAAATATCACCTTGCACGGATCAGTGGTCAGAATATTACGATATGTGACAATTGTCCTGATGAGGTTGAGAGAGAGGTAAAAGCAAGGCTTTCAAAATATGAGCAAAAGAAGGCAGAAAAAAGAGGACAACAGAGGCAAGGGCAGCCCCAATGACAGATCTCAGTTCTACAGGTTCGGGAAGTATGGGGGTGGGCAATAATATGTCTAGTTTTTTCATTCCCAGTAACATTCCTGATGTGCAACCTGGATTGCAAGGTACTTCATGGAATAAGGAAGTGCATTGGCAGGCAAAGGTGGCATGTGCTAGATTTTGGTATTACAACAATCTTTTGTTTAATATTGTTGATAGTCCTGTTGTCATTTTATGACACCCTTGGTCCATCAGTGAGAACCGATCGAAGATATGTTCCATGGACCAGCGCTGCCCAGTTAATCAAGGAGAAAAGCAGTGAAATCATGGTTTGGAGTGTTGTCTTGTTGGAAGTTCCTTGGCCCTCTCTTTCTCTAGCTCGAAACTTCGGAACCCCAAGGTTCTGAGTTTCTTTGCCTTAGCTTCTTTCTTTCCTACTCCGGGACTCCAGAACTCCAAGTCTCTGAAGTTCCCTTCCTTCCCTTAGCTTTTCTTCAGTCTTCAACCCCGAAACTCCGGAACCCCCAGGTTTCGAAGTTCCTTAGTCTTCTAGCTCGGAACTCCAGAACCCCCAAGTTCCGAAGTTCCTTAGTCTTCAAGCCCGGAACTCCGAAACCCCCAGGTTCCGAAGTTCCTTGCCCAACTATGGAGACCCTGGTCTTCGAAGTTCCCCAACTATAGAGACCCCGGTCTCCGAAGTTCCCCAAGTTCCTAAGTCTTCAAGCCCAGAACTCCGAAACCCCCAAGTTCCGAAGTTCCTTGCCCAACTATGGAGACCCCGGTCTCCGAAGTTCCCCAAGTTCCTAAGTCTTCTACCCCAGAACTCCGGAACCCCCAGGTTCCGAAGTTCCTTAGTCTTCAACCCCGGAACTCCAGAACCCCCAGGGTCAGAAGTTCCTTGCCCAACTATGGAGACCCCGGTCTCCGAAGTTCCCCAGGTTCCTAAGTCTTCTAGCCCGGAACTCCGGAACCCCCAGGTTCCGAAGTTCCTTAGTCTTCAACCCCGGAACTCCAGAACCCCCAGGTTTCGAAGTTCCTTGTCCAACTACGGTGACCCCGGTCTCCGAAGTTCCCCTTCTCTCTTTAACCCTTTCCCTCTCTATCCCGAAACTCCGGAACCTCGAGGTTCCGAAGTTCCTTGCTCCTTCCCTTGTCTTCCTCACTTCAGGAGTCCAAACTTCCAAAGTCTCTGGGCTTGCTTCTGGCTTGCAACACTTCTGGATGGCGTGATCGACACTCAAGGCTTTAAATGCTCCGACAGCTTTGGTGACTTATGCACTTTTTTTTGTGGAGCCACAAGGGGTGCATTTAATGTTTTTGGCAGGATTTCCATCAAGGGAGGTACAGGGCCATGCTGAGTGACTTATGTCATGCCTGACTTTGGAAGGTCAGTCAATCCACCTTCTCAGGATTGCTCTTTGTGGGTATGGCTAGGTTGCTTGCATGTACAAGTCAGGTGCATGCACTTCCCTGCACCTGCAGACTGACATGCAGGGGTCATGATCACCATTGTAACCCTTTTTTCTATATAAGGCTATTAAGCCTCATTGTAAAGGGTTCTCTCCCTGTTGCTTGGAGTTTTCTTATGCTCTCCTCTTCTCTTGAAGACTTGTAATCTTTGCATTTCTGCAACTGTAAGATTGGCATTTGGCCTTATGATTAATTGAAGAACACTATTCTTGCCTCCTTTCAACCTATATATGTTGTGTATGCTTTCTTACCTTCATCATAGGTGTATGTTGTGGCTCTTTCTCTTCATATATGCTGTGTTAACTGGTTTTCTGAGTGTGATTTGTGGGAATTCTTCTCCCCTCTTGGCATTCAGTGGATTCTAACCTTCATCTATGCATTGGGGTTACTCATACAACTGAAAGTTGTGCATCTTCAAGGTGTTTCAATTAGTTACTTGTGTCATTTTGGTAGGGAGAGGAACTATCTCTTCTTGGTGCATCACCTCCCTTTGTTTTCAAGCAATTTCTCTCTTCTCTTTTCCTCTACAAGTTGTTAGGGTAGGCTTAGGAATTAGCTTTGAAGTGTTGAGTTGGTTCAACACCTGCACCTAGATAGAGAAGGAAGTCGGCCTTCTCCGAAGATTCAACCCCCTTGCGCAAGGTCCCACACTTCGGGGTTGTTTCCATGTTTCACAAGGTTGCTGAGTTGATAGTTCAGCAAGGGTGCAAGCTTTTGTGATAACAAGTCCATATTGGGAGCAATTGGTCATTGCATTGACTGTGTCAAGTAAGGGGTTCAAGGCCCCAAGTTGTTATGAGTTGAGTGGGCCATTATTGCAGAACGAGGTCCATCGCACACTACAACTATTGGAACAACAAAAGAGGATTTGGGAAAAGAATGGTTGCACCATTTTATCTGATGGGTAGACGAATGGCAATAATAAGACACTCGGCAACTTTCTAGTTGCTCCAGGGGGACAGGTAGTATTTTTAAAATCGGTTGATGCCTCAAATGAAATGAAAAATGCAAAAACCTTGTGCAACATGTTGGATGAGGTGGTGACAGAAGTGGAAGTGCAAAAATTTGTTCAGATTGTGACCGATAAGGCAGCTACATATGTGGTAGCCGGTGAACTTTTACAGGCTAGGCATCCAACATTATTTTGGAGTTGTTGCTCATTGCCTTGATTTGCTCCTTGAGGACATAGGGAAACTAAGTTGGGTGAAGAATGTGGTTGAAGATGGAAGGGAAATCACAAAGTACATCTACAACCACACATGGGTCCTAGAGCTTATGAGACAACACACTGATGATAAGGATCTTGTGCGTTCAGGAATCACACATTTTGCCACTAATTTCCTCAACTTACAAAGCATATTACGTGCATTGCCCAACCTAAAGCAGATGTTTGTGAGTGAAAGCTGGTTGGAGAGTCCTTATTATAGGAAGCATGAAGTAGAGAAGGTCATGAAGACCATTTTTTATGTTAGATTTGCCAAAGTCATGGAGGAGATCATCAATGTAAGTTTTCAAACTTCGATTGATGATTTATTTTTTAATTTTCTAATATTATACTTTGCTGATTTTTGTTAAATTTTTCATATCTAGTTGTCAGAACCATTGGTGAGGGTTCTACAAATGGTGGATGGTGATAAAAACCCCATAGGGTATCTATATGAGGCCATGGATAAGGCCAAAGAGGCAATGCAGCACTTGTATGGGTCCAATAGGACCAAATATGAACACATATGGCGCATAATTGATCGAAGGTGGAATCAACAACTCCACCAACATATTCATGTTGCTGCCTACTATTTGAACCCCAAGTTCTTTTTCTCCCCTACTTTCAAAGCAGATGCAGAGGTTCAAATTGGCCTCGACACATGTATTCAGAGGTTAGTTGTTGATGAAAGTATTCAAGACCTCATTCGTGATGAGTTACAAAGTTATGAGAAGCAAGATGGGCCATTGTTTTCTTCACCTATTTGTGTTCCTAAGAGAGACACCCTGCTGCCACGTAAAAAAAATGTGCTCTTAAATCTATTTCACCATTTATTTCAATCTTTAAATTTATTAAAATCTTTACCAAGTTATAAATGCCAATTTGTATCCTTGTAGATGTGTGGTGGGAAGATTATGGTGCCACAACACCTAATCTTCAAAGGCTTGCAATCCGCATATTATCTCAGCATTGTAGTGCTTCTGGTTGTGAGCACAATTGGAGTGTCTTTGAGACCATTCACACAAAGGTTGACTCAAAAGCTCTTGAATGACATTGTATATGTGCAGTACAACATTTTGATTGCATGAAAAAAGGGTACAAGGGCACAGTTCATATGATGCACTTGACCTAGATGAGATCGATCCATATTCAGCGGATTGGATTGTTGAACCTGATGGTGCTACTGGTGATGTTGATGTGGAACCATTTTTCACTGCCGATCACATAGCTAAGATGGAGAGGGGGGCAGTTGAATGGGCAATAGAAGTGGCAGAATGTGAGGAGGCAAGAGATGAGTTTGTTGATCCTGCAGAGCCAATTTCCTCACCTATTGAGGATATTGCAGCAGCACCACCATCTACTTCAACACTCACTCAACAACAACAGAGTTTTTTGAGCTTTAATCATAGACGAAATCTATAATTTTTAATTTTCATTGATATAAAAGCTTGAGCTTAATATGTATTCAGACTTTGGAGATTGTATTTGTTTTGTGGTCTAGACTCTACGATATGTATTTGACTCAAACTTATTAGAAGTTGCACTTGTTTTTTGGTATATGATATGAATTTGACTCAAGCTATGATTTATATATGATGGAAACCAGTAATATGTTATTATGTTCTATAAATTTAGTGTGTGTGTGTGGTTTTTTAAGAATATTTTAAGAAATTATATATTTTCAAATGTTCAATAAATTTGCCAATTTTTTCCCAATTTTTGCAGAGTTCCGATTTTTTAAAAATTTTGGGCCAAAAGATTTATTGTCGATTAAGAGTTTTTCATCTTTGTTTGAAATAGACTTGTAAAGCTATTTAATGACCTAGGCTGCTCTTACCTTTGAGAAAAAAGGTACTTTCAGATCAGAAATAAAATCTAGAATTTCCAATCTTATGTATTTCTGAGTTTTGTCCAATTTTTGAGTTAATAGTTTGTTGCAAATATTTATATTATTCTGCACTTCATTTATCCATCAAAGATCATGTCTGGAGTCCTAAGCCCCGCCACACATTGCTCCCTTTTGAACGAGAAAATAGGCTGGGACATTAGCACCCAGCACTAGTGTCCAGCCAATTTTGCTTTGGATTTTGGGAAATTGTGTGTGTCAGCCTTGTCTTGCGTGATGTGACCTCAGTTTCAACATTTGATCATTATGTGTCAACTTACACCTAAAATTAACCTTGTGATCTCTATATAAACATGAACCTTTGACATTTAAAAAGAATCTAATAATTTGAATTCTATGGCCAAGCTCTATTGAAAAGAATATCTAGCTCTCCAATTTAGAAAGCGCTCTTGATTTGTGTACAAGCTCTATTGTTGCTACCTCTATTGTTGTTATGGTTGAAGCTCTTTGAATGTTGAAGAATGATTGGAACCACTGATTGATGATAGGCTTGTACCTCTCCATGGTAATTCAGTATGGATTTTGATTTATTCTGAAATTGTGAATTTTAATCACCTAATATAATTTCTCATGTTTTGCTGCCCCTAAGCATAGCATTTGTTTCTTGGGTTGGATATCACACTATCTTGTTTGAGGCATTTAAGAATCCACTCAAACACATTTGAGTAGAGTTTCATTTTGCTTATTGCATTTGCCATTGCTAACCACAATCATAGACACACTTAGGATTCAAAGTACATACTATTTGTTGTTATCAACTTGGTTATTTGTGGAGGTAGGAATACCTAAGCGGAGGCTTGACCAAGGCAAGCTCCTATAAAGCCACAAGCATCTTTCCCTCTCTTTGTGCTTATGTAGGTGCAGATATGGAATTTGACAATAGTCGCAAGTAGCAAACAAGTAGAGTAGACTGAGACAAAGTTTGTTAGTCGAAATCCAGTGCAAAACCCTAGGAGTCTAGCACCCAGCACTAGTGTCCTACCAATTTGGGCTCAGTTTTCAGGGGTAACTGCTCAGAACTTTGGTGAACCCATAGATGGCACACTCGCAGAGTACTCGGCGAGTTTCAAAAACTCGCCGAGTTTTTTAGCTCTACGAGTTTTTATGACTTTAACTCGCAGCAAAAACTCAGTGAGTTTCTTTTAAAAAGTTGGCTAGACTAAAAAAAGAGGCCCAAACATGTCAAAAAATTATCATTTTTTGTTTTTTCAGGTCAGCTTCATTCTCTTCATCAGAATATACACATGAAATATAACATTTAAGTATAAGTGGCTGCCCCTTGACCCCAACTTGGGGGCGCTGCCCCCAAACCCCCGTCGAAAAATATAGGGGGAAACTGCACTGATGGAAGTAGGGAAAATTTAACCTCTGAGTTTGATTAGGCTCCATATAACAACATAATTAGCATTGAAGAAATCTTGGTATTATACATTTTAGAGTTGAAAGTTTGAAACTATCAGTATGAATGATGAAATTTCAAATATTGCGCATTTGTAGATCTCCACCAAGATCTAGACCTATCTCTCTACTCCTCTTTTTCTCACCCTCTGAACTGGGAAGATCTCCACTAGGAAGAGGAAGAGGAATAGTAAATAGATTTAGCTAGAGCTGGGAAGAGGAAGTTGTAATTGTAATTTGTAATGATGTATTTACTTTTGGTTTTACAAAAACTATTTACTATTTTGCTTCCAGCCATCAATATTCCTCATGAGGATGCGATTTTGTAGACACTTTGCATTTAAATATATCTAGAATCAGCTTGTTTCTTTTGTGTTATCATTTATTGACTCATTGGATGCATCTTCTCATTAAATTTTGCAAAAAAAATGCTTTTTTTATTAAAATTAAGCCTGTTTTTACGTTGCCGAGTTTTTCTGAGTTTTTGCCGAGTGTTTTTCTCAAGAGCTTGGCGAATCGAGCCGAGTCGCGAGTAGTCCAACTATGGGTGAACCTATCCCCAATCCTGACATCTACATTTTCCCGCCTTCAAACACTAGTGCCCAACACTACTATCTTGCATCGTCAGCCTCTATTTTTGGTGCCTAGTTCCTCTTTGTACTCTTTTTTTGTTTCTATACCTCTCTATGCATTTTTGTTGTTTTATTTCCGGAACAATCATTCAGTTAGTTTATTCATTGCATCTTTAGGTTTATTTAGATAATATGATAGCCAATCGATCCTCTTTGCAACAAAAGAATAGGACCTGGGCATCTTGGCTCTCCTATTAGGACAGTAGCCAAGCTTAGCGCCTTTGATCAGTTCGTGTTCCAATGTGTTGTGGAGAGAAGATTGATCCGGGTTAATTTACTAGTTAATCTAGGATCACTTTTCACACATCACAATACCCACAAAACAATTTTTTTATCCAACATACAATTTCAAAAAATAATCTAGGATTAACAATGAAATGATTTGTACCCACCAAAATTCAAATGTCATAGTTAAATACAACTTCCACATTATTGAAACAAAAAAATTGATCCTGCAAGCAATTCTCCACCCACAAAGTAGTATAATTAAATTAGCGATGAAATGAGTTCTACCCATTTCAATTCAAATGTAGCAATTTAATTCAGATTCCACAATACTGAGTTAAAAAACTGATAACCACAAGTAAATCTTCATCCAACATGCAACTCTAAGACATAAAGGAACAAAAGGATTTGTAACTTTGTAGCCACCTCAACAATCAATGCAAATTGCAAATTACTAAATCAAAAAAATTGATACCCACAACACAATTATTAACAACCTAGGAATGAATTGATTTGTACTTACATCAGATAGAATAGTTTTCTGCCTCCAGTCTAATTCTGCTGCAACCCTTCTTTGTCCATGAGGTCTAATTATTAGCTGTGGTCCGTTATTATCAAACCCTAAAAACCCTAAAAATTAATAGTCAGATGGCAAAATTGAGGAGTGGGGAGGTGAGGGGGTGGGGGATTGGTTTGAACTATGAGAAAATAAAATCCAGCAATATATATGATGTGCCAGACAGATTTTAAGAAAAGAGAAGGAAGCATAATAACAGATTTTACAAATAGACCCTGATAAAACACACAATGAAAATAAATCGGTAAAAAGGATACACAGACTATATATGTATCTGCAGATTTAACTGCAATTGCTGAAATTCTAACATGTAGACAAATTCAACCTTCATGTGCAGTCATTTTTCTCCAGAGTTTCCAGACTTGATATCTGATTTGTTTATAAAACATCCTGGTCCAATGCTTACATGAGATTTCAAGAGACTTTCTCCAGAGTTGCTATTTTTACTGCCCCTCCAGTTCAAGACCAATATGACAATCAAATCTCCAGAACCAGCAAATATATCATTCCCATCCCTATCTGTAAAAAGGGAAGAAAACTCAACCAAAATCGAACTGTATTCCTTCATTAACAACTTGCAATATGCCTACTGTCTTGCTATCAGCAATGAAGGCATTATTAGATTGTACTCACACCTCGAAACCATCACATGATTCAATTCAGATTACATATGACTGAGCATCCTGAAGCTCCTTCACAACAAAAGCCAAAACAGAATCTGTAATCAAGTCATGCAAAGACATGGTGCTCAACTCATGGCTGGCAACCTGTTGCTGCAAATTCTAGGCCACATCATCCATGTTGAAATTCTAGTGCCAAGCAAATCATGCAAGAGGAGCGTGAAATAGTTTCCCTTAAACAATTCCCAAAATTGCTGTTGATAACCACCTCTGTTCCAGGTTACCTAAAAAGTCATCACCACTCCATCACCTGTTGCCATTACATCAAGAAACCAAACAAGGAAATATTTTACCATGAAGGTTGTTACAATGTTACATATAGATTACAATTATTATAAAAATAGAAAACATATTTGTTTTAAATTTTTACAACCAAATTTTGGGAGTTACAGTAAAAGTTCATCCTAAAAATGACCTTTCAGCCACATTAAACAGGCCTAAATCTGGAAGAAGGTGCCTAGGATTTCTTGATTTTTGAAAACTCACAGGCCCAATATAGCAAAAAATCTATTGGTGCAACCAAAGAAACAAAATTTCTAGAATATGGAAGAGATTTCTTAAGTGAAAGAAAAAAGGGGGCTCCATGGACACTTTCCTCTAATGACACAATGAGTTAGCATCATGAGATTCAAAGCAAACATCCATGTATTTGTAATTATAATACAACGGCAAAACCAATATTCACGAGTACAAAATGCAAACTGTGTCCAACGCCATCTGTATAAAAGGTGATGAACATTTCTCAAAAATTTGAAAAACGAGATTCAAATGCATAAGATGATTATTACTTTTTCTGAATACTCCTAATAAAAATGTATTTTACTAACAGAAGTCCTGTAACAAAATACACAAAGATAGATATCTCAGAGCTCCAGCCCTCACATCTCAGAAGGAAATTTATCATAGAAAAGTTTGTTTTTTAATTCACCAAGAAAAACTGTGAAACCCTGGCCAATCCATCTTTTCAGCAGAAGGGCTTCAGCAACCTACATGAATTAAATCAAAGTAGCCTCATTTGAATAATACACAACTCCTGTTCAGATTCTTTGTTATACTGTCTGTGGCTAAAAAACTTTTGACAACATATGCAATGAAAGATGTAGGTAAATTTTAAAATTTATTATAGCTGAGTCTTGTCTATAGGGTGGTTTTAATGGTGAAAATCAACTTCTATCTGCTGCTGATGAAAGAGCCAATATAAGGGAATGGAATCTAATAACCATCCATTTGAATTTTACTTGAGAACAAGAGGTTGATAAACTAGGCATGAGGAATCAAGGATAAACATACAAGTAACCATTACTCAAAAGAAAGGAATAAATACATCGAAGCAAAGGGCACAACATATTGAAACATTAAGTACAAAGTTGAAGAACAGCAGATAGATAAAACACAGATCAGCAATGCTGTATAGCAATAACATACTTATTAGAATATTGTAATGTTTCTTTAATGGTCCTCTTAGTCATCGTTAGTTAGTTTCTATTTTTCAGCTTCTGTTTACGATTCTATCTTCTAGAAACATCGTCTCTTGTAAATTCTTTATATAAAGCTCTCGCTCTATTGTTTAATAACATCGAATATTCTAACATGGTATCAGAGCAGGCCAAATTTTATGAGAAAAAAATTTGTAACTTCTTATCTCGAATTTTTTCCAGAAATTTGTTTCTTCGATTTTTTATAAATCATTGGAGGTTTTGTTGAAATATTTGCAGAATTTTGTGGGCTCTTTTGGAGTTATAATTCGAAATTTTTGTGGGTTCGTGGACCAGTGTTCGTGGGCAGTTTGGGTGTTGCGTTTGAAGATCGTGGAGGTTTTCTTTTGTTTTTTCGTGCCCACGGATTTCTGGATTTTTGTTCACAACTCTGGTGTTTTTTCAGATCCTTTGTACCTACGGTCTAGGGCTTCATGGAGTCAGGTCTTGTTCAATGTCTTCATCTCCCTGCAACAATGCGACTAGGGCACACAATCTACCTCTTTGTTTGGTCGCCTGGAGATATTCTGATGGGTTTTAATAAATTTTTTCCCTTAAAAAATTTCTGATGAGTTTTAATAAAAATTCCCTTAAAAAATTATGGAAGGGTTTTAAATTTTAATAGTTTTTATCCTAAAAAAATGATTCTGTTTGGTTTATAAGTTTTTACCTTAAAAATTAATCTGTAAGGTTTATAATTTTCTCCTCAAAATTATTGTAAGGGCTTTTCGATTTTTGCCTCAAAAATTGTGTTGGGTTTTGCCTGACTTTATCTCAAAAATCATGAGCACAGGTGTTCCTGTCTTAGGGTTTTTACCCTTTTTTCTAAAAAAAACAATGCTTTGTAAACTTCAATTTCTGGATTTGGCAATTTTTTCCTCAAAAATCGTGGCTTCTTGCAGCCTGTTTTGGGGCATCTTGCAGCCTGTTTTGGGGCATCTTGCTCATCTGCAAAAGTTTGTGGACGATTTGTGTTATCCAGATTCTGAAGGGTCAACGGCAAGCTCATCTCAGTGGCAGGCTCATGTCGCAGAACATTCTGAAAATAAGGGCAGCCTTCTTTATTTTTCTCTAGGTAGTTAGAATGATGACCATTAAGGGAGGGTATTAGAATATTGTAAAGTTTCTTTAATGGCCATCTTGGTCATCTTAGTCATCTTTAGTTAGTTTCTATTTTTTAGCTTATGTTTACGATTGTTTCTTTTAGAAACATCGTCTCTTGTAAATTGTTTATATAAAGCTATTGCTCTATTGTTTAATAACATCGAATATTTTAACAATACTAGTCAGACTTGGTCTAGAATTGGACTTGGCAAGGTAAAGAGTTGAAGTCAGACCTAAAGTCAGTAAAGACTTAGCATCTGACAGAGAAAATTAAGAACTATCGACTCATTTGGATAGTATACCAAAAAATAACTTGCAATTTCTCGTTCAATGATAATTTTTTCATTCTGACATTTGTAATGTTGATGGCAACAAAATTAACTTACAAAATACTTGAAAATGCTACCCACTGATGAAATTATAAAGAATAATGAACTGCTGTAAAAATTACATTCTCCCACAATTAGAAATCTGAAATTATCCTGCATTAAACCAAGTTTGGGAGGATGAAGATCACCCTTATTTAGTACAAATTCCCATGTCAAAAAATAAGTTTTCACTATGTTACCACACATAGACCACAGAACATAACGCAGGTTCATAGGTGGCAAACTTAAGCATCCTATACAAACCTGAGAATCTTGCACCAGCTCATGGGGATTTTTCATAGACCGAGCCAAAGAGTCAGCTCAACTCTTTTTCTTCAGACTTTGAGATTATTGAAATGAATTTAAGAGTTATAGTGGAGGCTAGGACAAATGATGGTAATGGACTTGAATATTTTGTCTAGCAATGTATGGTATAAGACCTTGGATTCTCTCAGCAGAATTTCGCAGTGCATATGTCTAAGGAATAGATGAAAGGTCACCGACACTGCAAACTGCAGAGTGCAATCATCTCCACTTTTAGAGAAAATTTATATCAGAAATTATTCTTGAAAGAAAAATATCACTTCTCTTAAAGAACTTATAGTACCATGAGTAAAAGTGACATATACTTTAACAAATCTCCATGCAAATCTCGAGGATTCATCTCTGTCATTCTTCAGAAGATCCTGCAGCAATCAATGAGGTCACATAGACACCTGCCCATGTTTTCACAATCTGATGATTAGCTGATTCAGGGCAACACCAATCGCCATTATGATATTCAGGGAAATGCTTGCACTTCCAACTTCATGAGGAATATTCAATGTTTTGCAATTTTTCCTCTGCACCCTCAAAATGAGAAGACTTGGATTGAAGATTATTCAAAATGGTTGTCATCCTAGCAAGAAATTAAAAAATGAACCCTCAGATCAGAATAATGATGCAAAACATAGCACCATTATGTAAAATGGTCTCAGATTAAAACTCATTAGCAATTGCAATGGAGATTCACACCTTGCATCTATGCCCCTATTCGCTTGATTTCAAGGGTAATTCCAATGTCAGAGTAGTATCCCCCCATCGCTTAGGCTCCATTCAATAATATATTACATTTTCAGCTGTGTGAATCTTTTTTTGACTCTGCTCTTCTTTAGGTTTATAACCTTTTTCAGCCATTTCTAACAACAGGGTGGAAGCAACATCAAAAGTGCCTTTTTTGTGACACAAGCTAATAAGCGCATCGTAAGTTGAATGCTGTGGAAGAATATCTCTTTCCAACATTTTATATAAAAGCATTTTTGCATGATCAAGTTTGCCTTCATTGCAATGTTTCTTGATTACATTGTTGAAAGCACGGATTTTTTGCTTTTGATCAAGTTTGTCAAGTAACTCCAAAACAAGCGTGAACTCCTCTTTTGTGCAATATACATTGATAAGGGTGACATAAGTCACTTCACAAGGAACCAACTCTCTCTTAAGCATTCCATCAAATAATGCACAGGCTTCCTCTACCTTGAATTCTTTGCAAAGTCCATCTATCAGAGCACCATAGGTGACAGAATCAGGTATACAACCATTTTCTATCATTTTGTCCATGATCTTTATGGCCAAATTAGCCTGATTTGCTTTGCAATGTCCATAAATCATTGCAGTATAAGTTACTTTGTTTGGTACCATGCCCTTTTCAAGCACTTCAGAGAAGTATTTTTCTGCATCCTCCAAATTTCCCACTTTGCAGAAACCACTTATCAATGCTGTGTAAGTGTGAATATCCGGTTCACAGCCATGTTCAATCATGTCGTCAAACAACTTCAAAGCCTGGTTTGTATCTCCCTGTTTGCAGTGTCTGCTGATTAAAATTGTGTAAGTTACCTTATCAGGACGTAGCCCACGTTGAATACATTCATCCAGCAATTCGTAAGCCTTATGTAACCTACCCTTTCTGCAAACACCATCAATTATTGCATTATAAGTACAAATACTAGGCGTGCAACCCTCTTCAATCATTCTATCCAACAGCTTGAATGCTTGAGTCAAATTACCCTCTTTACAGTGTCCTCCAATCAAAACAGTGTAGGTCACAGAATTTGGAGCCAAACCCTGTTCCTGCATTCTTCTGAACAGCATTTCAGCTCTCCTCAACTTCTTTATCTTACAGTATGCTTCAATCATGGTAGTATAAGTATAAACATTAGGCTTAGAATTACTGCTCCTCACCAATTTCAAAAGCAGTCGAAACGCTTTTTCTACCCATCCTTTCTTGCAGAGACCATCAATTAGAGTGCTGTGTGTATAAACATTGGGCATAAACCCTTTCTTAACCATTTCCTCCAACAGCTCAAAGGCCTTCTTCACCTTACCTGCCTTACACAAACCATTGATCAGAGTTGTATAAGTAATAACATTAGGAGCACAACCTGTTTGTGACATCTTCTCAAACAACCCAAATGCTCTGCCCATATGACCCCTCCTGCAATATGCATTGATTATTCCAGTATATGTAACAGGATCTACCTCAAATCCCTTTTCTAACATTCTTCGCAAATGCCGCTCGGCTTCTCTGAGTTTTCCCTCTCTAGAGAAACTCCCAATCAGTGTCTTATAAGTGCAAGCATCAGGTGCGACACCATTGGCAACCATTTCTCTATAAAATTCCTCTGCTACCTCAGAACTTTCCATTATCTGACATAACTCTCTGAGTACACAATTAAAAGTGTGCACATTCAATGTCAGTCCTTCATTGTTAATTTCAAAAACAGTCTTGACAGCTTCTCTGATCTTCCCTGCTTGGGAAAAACTTCTAATCATTAACTGCAACACACCCTGGGCTTCCTCAATTAGACCACCATTAACCAGGGACCTAGCCATGGTTTGATAAAGCTGAATATGAAGCTGGTGCTTTGGTTGCTTGACTGTCCAATAGAAGAAACTGAGAGCAAGCCCCTGGTCATCCCTCTGGAGCAGCTCAACCACTGAAACAGCTTGTTGGGTACTCAGTTTAGGGGCCAAATGTTCTAGAGGTAAAATTGAACGGCCTCTATGATAATGCTGTGTCACGATGTTGCAGATTTCTCTCAGAAAATCAGAAGAATTCTGAATGTAATTAGTCCTACTTGTACTGATTCTTCTTAGGTTCATCAAAGCAGGCAATATGAATGAAGCCACAAAAGCAGAGGGGTTCCAACAAATAGTATATAAAAGGTGGGTTTTGCAGACAACAGACCTGTGGATAATTTTGGCCATTGATTATGTCTTTTAAAAGTTCAGTGTCGACCATGCCAAAATCAGATCAAAGTCTGCTTAAGAAATTTGAGCTTTTCCTGGACCTCAAATCACTTCATCTGATGCCCTATTTTGTTTGCACAATAGAAAGCCAAGGCGTTTCCTGAACTTAAAAATACTTCCACATTGCTCATAGAAAGCCCGTTAGGTTCGATTTTTCATAATTCTCTATGCCCACAAGGCGTCAAATAGCCAAGGCGTTTCCATGAGAAAACAAGAGCTGTGAGGCAGCATGAGTCCCTGCCTAGTGCCAAAAACAGGCAAAATTGATTTGTACAAATGCAGATGTTTGTGTAAAACATGGGGAGGATGTTATTTTATTTTATAATATTATACAAGAATATTAAATATTGATATTAAAAACAATAATAACATTAATTGAAAAATAAATTCAATATTAACAAAAAAAATATTATATAAATTGAACATAAATATAATTAAATTCTGAAATAAATTAAATTTAAAAAATTAATACTATATAATTCAAGTAAAAAGTTCAAAATAAATTAAACTATATTAAAATTGATACAATTTACATTCTAACTTTTACATTAAAAAATACAAATAAAATCATAATAAAAAAGCTCAGGTAAAACCGGGAATAAATTGGCCCTGCGGAAAACTCCCTAACCCTAGAAACGTAGAGCGTCCAGCGATTTTTGGGGATCCAAACCCTAGCCACTTTGCCACTGTCGCATCCTATAATAACCTGAAATTTGACATCATTAACAAAACCCCTGCTAAAAATTCCTCTCCAATTACCCCAAACCCTCGTTAAAAATTCTACACCAAAAAAAAGAAGCTACCTTTGGCAAAATTTGGCTTCCATCATCGAGTGTTGCAATGCTTGAGTTGTCTTGCCTTTGGTGAATTGCAGAAATCTTTGAGCCGAATCAAATAGTATTTGTCGGCAGTCCTTGAGCCAGGGTTTGGAGAAGCTCTTTACGTACGCACATCATGGTCTTGCAGATCGATAGTCTTGGTGAGGCCGTTGGTTGTAGATAGCGTGTAAATTCTTTTCAGAAACACAGGTAAAAAAATTTAGAATTGTGAAATTAATCATAGTTTCGAAAAAAAAAATTAACGGCAACAACCAATGATAAAAGCAAAAACTAATTTCATTTTAATTATTAATTCTATTAAATAGCAAAACATTAGAAAATGTGAGAAAAGCCAAAAAATAATTAAATGTGATTGGTTGTCACGGATTTCAAAGCAAATTAATAGGCAGAGATGAAAACATTAGTTTCCGCCTATAGATAGGCGGGACTAATTAGTAAGTAGTGCGATACTTTGTCTTTATACTATTATAGTAAATAGTATTTGGGGAAAAAAATTGTGCTAATTAGTTTCAGGAAGGGTTGATTTTCCCTTCAAGTTCATTTATTATAGGAATAATTATGATTTTAATTAATAACACCAAGTGATAAGGAAGATAGCCTTAGGGTGGGAAGATATAGTTGCTATCTTCTCCAACTTTTCTTGGAATAATTATGATCGAATTAATGAATGATTTTAACGAAGTCAAAGTAGTTTATGAGATCTAAGAATAGTACACACTCACAAATAAAGTATCAAAAGTATTAAACAATTTGTAAGGTTTTTTTAGATTTGTTCTTTGATGGTGAATTTTGATCAATAGATTTGTTATTTTGACCATCTTTGTTTCCTCAAACAAATTTGCATTGTCCATTTTTAGAATGTCCTCATATTTGGTATGGATGTCACTAAATGTTGGGCACTCCATAAAAAACTGTTGCTTTGTCTCTATCACTCCCATGTTGCAAAATAGACATAATCTCTTTTACCATTCTTCTTTAGGTATCATCCATCTACTTGTTTTGCACCCAAGTGATGAGAGCTAGTTCTCAATTGAGCTATCAGCATTTTTGCTTTCCATTTAATATTTGCTCCTATGTAGGTTTTTCCCTCATGATCTCTTGTTGGATTGAATTCTTTCATATAATAAACATTTTACACCCGATATAATAGACTTTGTACACCCATTTTGTTTTGACCATAAGCTACTCCTGAATTTTTCCTCGCAAGCTTTTTTATTTCCTCATTGCTATCTGGACATTTCTTAATATTAGCATCCATTTTTTCATCCATTCGTCATTTGTTTTATTTATGTTTATTCCTTCTATATAGCCTCTCCTCCAAAATCATCTTAGACCAATGATGTTTCTCATATTTTGAGTCTTATTTGAGCAGTGAGCTCTAAGCAGTGTGTCTGAATGCATGTGCATTTCCCATTGTAATATTTTCACATACTACTATAGAGTATCATCTTACTGTGGGTAGGTTCCCACCGTGGTTTTTCCCTTAACCGGGTTTTCCACTCAAAATCTTGGTGTTGTGTGTTGTGCTTTCAATTTTCTTATTTGTCTTATTACTGGAGTTTATAATATTTGTTTTTGTTGTTAAATTTTCTTATCTGGTGAAGACTAATTCACCCCCCCTCTCAGTTTTCCTTCTTGCCTGCTACTAACAACAGTTTCAAACAAACTCCAAATGTGAGTAAGTTGGGGTTTACCAAGGTAGAGAACAAGGAAGAAATTGGTGGGGGTTTGTTGCGATTCACTCGGGTCCTAGAAAACCATCAAAAAGAAGTCTTGGAGACTGAAACAACAAGAGGCAGAGTCGTTGACGAAAAATGTATGCACAAAATTTGATCACTCTCATGTAGTCTCCATTCTCATTGAAAACATGGACTAGAAGGACTTAGTGCAGTTGTTTTAAAAAGGGGGTTTTTTCATGAAATGGAATGGGGATTGGTCAATGTTTTCTAGGGTTAGAACCTGAGTTGATGAAAACTAGGGTCAAACTTGTGTGTTGAAAACCCTTCCCAATGGATTTTATTTGGTTATTTGCTCTTATGAGAAGGAAAAGGAATGGATTTTGAATAGTGACCCTTTTCTCATGGGGGAAAAAGGTTTTTTATAAAGGATTGGGTCCCAAATTTTGATCCAAAAAAGGTAGAGATTGAGAATGTACCTATTTGGATTCGACTATATATCCTTTTGCATGAGTATTGAGACATGGAGACCCTCAAAATGATTGGAAACAAATTCAAGTTTTCCTAAAAACTAATGAAGCATTGGAGGTCAAGGAGATTAGCATGTATGCCAAAATTTGTATCTTGTGGCAGTTGATTCATCCTTTTCCCCGATTTGTTGAACTGAAATCGAGGGAAGGAGTTTGGAGACAAGCAACTGAGGTCGAGGAGCCTACTGATGTATATCCAATTTGCAAAGAAAAAGGACATACAAAGGGAGAGTGCAGGAAGGATCCAAAAGGTAAAGGACTACTGCAAAATACTTTACAGGATCTTTTGACCAAGTTGAGTGAAGGGGTTCCAGGTGAAAATGAAAAAGAGATTGTATCATCCTCAAAAGATGATGCCAATCTGGAAGAGAAAAATAGCTCTGATGTAGAAGGTGTCATTGGGGTCGATGGTCATTGTCAAGGTGCGTTAGGAGATGATGGTATTAATTTGCATAATGATTCAGACTCTAGTAATGATATGGTTACTTCTGATTTTGTGAATGTGATGGAAAATCCTAAATCTAATACTTATGGGCTAGATAAAAAGAGTCTAGATGATACTGAAAAAGATTTGTTGTCAGGCTGAGATAATATGTTGTCTTTGGAAGAGGAATATCATATGGTGCAAATAAATTATTGGTTGGAGACACCTCCCAAAGTAGGGGTTTGAATCCAACTACCACTAAACCACTGGAAACTGAGGGCCTTTACTCAAATCTCAATGTTGATGGACCAGAGATTGATCTCTCTGATCATGGAGTTTTTAAGGATATTCAAATATTTCCAATTTGAGCCTTAATTTTAATGATGAGGAAATGAAGGATTTTGATTCACCCAAAAGGGAGATTCCTAATTCTTTTGAAATAGAGGAGGAGACGAATGACTTGGGTGATTTAGGAGTTAAAGAAAAAATGGTATTTTGGAGAAAAGGTCTCTCAATCAAACAAATTCTACTCAAGTTAAATTAAAGGTTGGGGAGAAGAAAATTAAAGGTCCAAAGCCAAACAGGTTTCATTTGGAAATGGCTGGAAGTTATAAATTCCAAACAAAATTGAGAACGACAAAAGGCTATACCTTTTTCCTAGAAGCAATTAAGCTCCTTTCATGGAATGTGAGGAACTGCAATGCCCCTGACAAACGATGATTGATCAACAAATGTCTTGATCAGTCGCGACAAGATTTTTTTTTAATGCAAGAAACAAAACTAAAAGATGGCGAAGTTCAAGCTTTTCAAGTCAAGTTTTAGGTTTGGGGAAGTTGTTTTATGGAGGTCGAGGGTGCTTCTGGAGGATTGGGCATTATGTGGAATCGACCAACTGTTGATGTTTTGTTGGTCAGGCAAGAGAAACACTAGCAATGGGTAAGAGTATTCTCAAAAAAGCTACAATGTTTCTTTGAATTTTTTAATATCTATGGCCCTATTAGTACAATATGCAACAAAAATTTGTGGGCTCTTTTATCTGGACTACTCTCTAATCTAGGAAATGAGATTTGTATTTTAGGCAGTGATTTTAACGTCACTTTTATCTCCTAAAGAGAAAAGGGGTGGCTCTAATGGTTTAGTCATTTGCAGAAAGATTTTAGTGGTTTTGTTATTGAAAGTGGGTTGTTGGAGGCCAAATTCAAGTCAGGAGATTTTACTTGGACAAACAAAAGGTTGGGCTTCTCAAAAACTGTTGTAAAATTGGATCACTTCTTTTTAGCCGGTGCTTGGGCGGAACAGTCTTGGGTTGTTGAAGCTAATATTTTACCTTTACATGGTTCTGATCACTACCCGATTAGTCTTGTCATTCAAGATGACTTTGCCCCACCTAGATGTCCCTTTAAGTTTGAAATGATGTGGTTTAGGACAAATGGTTTTGTAGTTCTATTTGAAGACTAGTGGAAGAATGCTCCTACTCAGTATGAGAGCCAAGCCTTCATTTTTTTCAAGAAGCTTCAATTTCTTAAAGAATGTTTGAAAAAATGGAATAAGAAATTTAAAAACATTTTACAAAGAAAATTCATCTGGAAAGAAAACTAGAGGATCTTCATAAACGTGTTATTCAAGTGGGTAAGACAACTGAGGATTTTAAGGAGGAAAAATGTCATCGTTAAGATTACAATGAGATTTTGTCTAGGGAGGAAATTTTTTGGCGTTAGAAGTCTCGTGAAACATAATTGAAGGAGGGTGATAGAAATACCAATTTTTTCATAACTCAATAAAAGCGAGAAGGTCCTATAATTAAAAAAATTATTTTCAAAATCAAAACGGAGATTTAGTCATGGTATCTAGGATGAAGCTATTAGATATTTTCAAAACCTCTTGGCTGATCCTCAAATTGGCAATGATGAGAGTGTTTTTAATGTAATCCCAAACTGCATTACACTAGTTCAAAATGGCTAGTTAACGAAGCATGTTGCTTTGGAGGAAGTTCAGGAGGATCTTTTTGGTTTTAGAAGTGATAAGGCACGGGGTCCTGATGGGTTCCCTACTACTTTTTTCTAGAAGTTGAGGCATTTGTTCATTGAGGATTCAAGACTTGCGGTTGAAGAATCTTGTGCTCGTGGTTTCATGCTGAAAAAAGTTTGAATAATACTTTTATTGCTCTGAAAACCCCAAAAAAGGTGAGATTGTATCCTTTGATAGTTTCACGCCTATTTCATTATGTAATACAATGTACAAAATTATTTCTAAAGTGATTGCAAATAGATTAAAAATTACTCTAGACTCAATCATTTAAGAGGAGAAAAGAGATTTCTCTACTAATAGGTCTATGGTGGAGGGCATAATAATTGCTCATGAAGCAATTCATTCTATTAGATCTACTGGTACTGAAAGCATGATTGTGAAATTCGATATCAAAAAGGCTTATTACAAGGTTCGATGGGATATTTTGTTTAAAGTATTGCAAAAGTTTGTTTTTTGTCAAAATTGGATTGATTGGGTCAAGGGATGTATTTGTACTCCAAGGTATTATTTCTTGGTTAATGGAAGCCCTCAAGGAATTTTTGAATCATCAAGAGGGCTTAGGCAAGGGGATCCAATTTCCCCTTTTGTGTTCATCATTATAGCTGAAGCTCTTGGACGGGTGATTTTGGAGCGTAGGAATGATGGATCATGGAAAGGTATCAAGGTGGCCCAAGGGGTTAGAAAAATCTCACATCTACTCTTCTCTTAGGGGAAGCCTCCTTTAGAGAGGCCCTAGTCATGAGGCAAACTCTAAACAATTAAAGTGTATGTTCTGGACAAATGATCAATTGGAGAAAGTTTGAAATTTATTTCTTTAATACCTTAGCTCGAAAGTAAGTTGAAATTTCCAAGATTGTGGAAATGTATGTAGGTGGCTTTCCAAGAAAATATCTTGGTCTCCCTTTATTTGGAGGGGCAAGTTGGTCTTTTATTTGGCAAGGTTTGGTTGATTGTTGTTTGCAAATGATGGATGGTTGGAAGAGTAGAAGGCTTAAATCTGCAGGTCACATTTTGATTTTGAAATTTATAATCTCAACAATTTCATTGTATTCAATGATGTGCTCCCATAAAAGTTTTAAAAATTGTTGAGCAAAAAATGAGGAAATTTTTCTACAATGGTGCGAGGGGTGAAGATAAAATTCCACTCTTGGCATGGGAAAAGTTTTGTAAACCAAAGAATGATGATGGGGTTGGTTTGAGGAGTTGACAAAAAATGAATGAAGCTATGGGAGCTAAATTGTTGTGATCTATTTATAAAAATCCAAATCAGTTATGGGTACAAATTTTGAGGGCGAAGTATTTAGATAGTCAAGAGGATCAGAGGATTTTAACTGAATCCTCCCATAGGTTCAGCTATACGAAATTTCATTCTCCCATGTAGGAAGGTAATCATAGAGCATATCACATGGCAGATTGGTGGTGGGAGGAGGACAAACTTTTGGTTGGACTCTTAAGGCGACTTGGAAATTTTGGGGAGCAATAAAAATGTGGAGGATGTTAGGCAGATTCTATGTGATCTTTGGGGGTTGAAGGTTAGAGATTACATGGAAGCAAAAATAGTTGATGGCAGACTGGAGTGGGGATGGAAATCTGTAGATAATGTTTTACATAATGATAATCACAAACAACTGATGGAGGGTATCTTCAAGGATAGGAGAGTTTTTATAGTAGATAAAAATGATAAAGTGGTCTGGTGTGGAGTAAAGAATGACAATTATTTTAATGAAAATAAGATACCGAATTATTGACAAATTTGAAAGAGAAGAGGATTGGTCGACCAATTTATGTTGGGGGAAAGAGTGTTTGCCCAAGGCAAGGGCCTTTGCATGGTTGGCAATAAAAGGTATAATTATAACAAGAGAAAGAAGAAAAAGATTAGGATTTATGGGTCATACAAAGTCTGTTTTGTGTGAAAAAGAGGAGGAAAATGTTGATCATTTGCTCCTGAATTATGACTTTGTTATATAGTGTAGGAGAATGGTATAACAGAAATTAGCATGGCGGGGCCACTACCATTCTTTGTGAAGGATGTCTTCAGTGGATGGCCAGTATGTAAAAGGAAATCAACCTTCTCTTGTGTATGGAAAATTTATCCTTCAATGATAATCTGGGAAATCTAGAAGGACAGAAATAGGAGGATCTT
Source organism: Cryptomeria japonica (assembly GCF_030272615.1). Classification (NCBI taxonomy): domain Eukaryota; kingdom Viridiplantae; phylum Streptophyta; class Pinopsida; order Cupressales; family Cupressaceae; genus Cryptomeria; species Cryptomeria japonica. The sequence continues at coordinate 574,988,248 of NC_081411.1, read as the reverse complement.
TCAAGATAAATCAAAATTTGTAGTTAGAGTTTGTAATAAAATTAATGCCACTAATGAGGAAGTAGTGGGTGCAACTGCTTCACAGTTTCATTTAGAGAAGGTAGTTTTACAAAGGAAGACAACCGTATTTAGAAGTGCTAGTTGAAAATCAAGTTTAGGCCCATTCATGGGCTTTGTAGGGTGAATCTGAGTGATGGAAAAAGGTGTTTAGTAAAGTGGGAAGCACCTCTCGCAAGGATGGTATAAAGCAAATTTTGATGACACATCTAAGGGTAATCCAGCATTATCAAGTGTTGTCTTTGTAATCAGAGATTGGATGGGGAACATTTTGGTGATGGGAGCTCAAATCTTTCAAAGGATATGAATAATGAAGCAGAGGCTAGAGTAGTGTTATTGGCTATTCATTGGGGGATAAAATTAGGCACACAAAACCTACATTTAGAAGGTGATTCACAAATTATTGCAAATGCAATTATCAAAGGTGAAGCCCAAGCATGATATTTAAGTAAATTTATTTATAAAATTAAAAGTGATTTAAATGTGTTCATAAACTACACCATACCACATGTGCGACGAGGAGGCAATGAAGTTTTCGACGTATTGTCCAAGTGGGCAATATCATTTGAAGAAGAGGACAAAGTACATGTGGAAGATTACAGAGATTTTGAGGACGGTGGCATGGGGGGTTATGTACATTAGGGCATTCAAATGTATTTATTAAATAATAAGGTAAAGAATTTGGTGACATGATCAGACATTATTTATAGATGTTTGGGCCCACTTTTTGGATGCATCTAGTGGCGGTGGTTGCTTAGATTTTGAAAGGGGTGGAGGACACATTTACATTGTATACCTCCAGGCAACAATTAGCATTTGTGGGTGACATATCTACAAAGAGAATTAAGTTTGTTTTCAAGGTTGGTGATGATGCCTTTGTGCAAATTATGCAAACTTTGTTGGGTGAGTCCTTTTTTAAGACAATGCATAAATAAAGAGTGAATGTGGATGAGGTGTCAATGGTGTTGGCCTGGGGGATAGAGTTAGGAGAATAGAAGGAGGTTTTGCTTCAGGTGTTGCGAAAGTGTGTGGAGGACGATAGGATCTATGGATTGATGGAGTTGCTGGACACGGCCATTCCCGACACAGGGTTTGATGTAGGAGAAGGGCTTGACATTAACAAAATTCATGAGTTGAGGGAATTGGTACCCTTCATTCGTTGGGCCTTTGGGTTGGATAGGGATGCACACAGAGCAGAAGTGTCTATCAGTTGGGACTCTCTCAAGCTCTACCTGAGAAAGAAAGAGAAAAAGTCTTCTGGCAACAAATTTGGTGAACTCGTAATGAAGGAAGTTAGGGGCAAGAGTAAGAGGAAGAAGGTTGGAATGTAGAGTTTGAAGTAGAAAAGAAGGGTGGTGGTGTGTACTAGTGATGATGTGTGAGGTGAAAGGTGGAACACTGTTGGTGAAGGCCTGAGTGGAGAAGCCCACAGAATGCCCTAGTTTGTGCAGGGGAAGGTGCCTTGAGCGCTCTGTGCCTTTTTGTTTTGTTTATGTCAATGTTGATATATCTATTGTCAAGATTCATTGTAATGTTTATAATTGTTATATGTGTAAATGCATTGTTTATGTTATGGTTCCTACGGTTTGGGTTACGAGCAAGTTTTAGTTTTATAGTGTGTTGGTAGATTAGGGTTCATTTTTAGTAATCTACTATATGTAACCCTTGATAGGTATAGTGTTGGCATTTTTTAAGAAAGCCAACTCGTTGATGGTGAAATTGTTGGCATTTTTTATGTTTATGTTGTGATTGTCATTGATGGACACACACTTGTATTGAGATCTCCTTTATATGTATGAGTTTGAGCACAACCGGTATTTTTTCCTACCAGTATGTTGTATTATAGTCTTTAGACTATTGGTGTTTTGCAGAATGTGTTTCCCGGTCTAAAGCGGCATGTTGACCCCAAGCACTTCATAGATCCCAAGCGGTACGAGGGACTAAAGCGGCATAACACATTTTTACCAGTCTTCATTTTTGTCAAACCGGCAACCGACATTTTGTATGAACCCGTAATACTCTGTGATGAGTTACCAACCGACATTTTGCGATGAGTCACCATCCACCGATTGTTTGACGGTGTCGACACCTAAGCAATGCCTTTTTGTGTCATGGTACCATGTATGTCCAGGTTCATTGAACCTAGGAAATTGTTATGTAATCCTATTGGACTGACATGAAATCATATTCCTTTATAAGGACATCATGTCTAGGGTTTTAGGTTGTTGATGTGGATATAGTGAAAGTTTATGTTGTTGCTACGGTTTAAGGTGATTGAGGAGTTGGAGAGAATATGAATGTGTAGAAGACTGAAGTAATGCTAGAATGCATTAGGAACGAGCTACCAAGGATCTAACCAAGCGGTCTGTGCTACTAGCTAGATCAAACACTTGTTGATTACTCACATCTTTGACAAGTCTATAGCCCTTAACCAGGTAGGCCCAAAAGCCTTTTGTAAATCCTCTAACAAAGTGGTCCACATCTGTGGATCTAAAATCCTCTAGCAAGGTAGTCTTTAATCGGACTTATCTCCTAACAAAGATTGAGATTCCTAACAGGATCTGTTCTAGTAAAGAACATTGTAAGACCTTAACCAGTCTGACCTTAACCGGTCTGGTTCCTATTCTGCAGATAGTTACTTGTGAGTTCCATCTCACCGTGGTTTTTCCCATTTGGGTTTCCACGTCAAAATCTCATGTGTTATGGTGTTTGTGCTTCTGTGGGTGAACACATTATTTGCTATTTGGTTTGCATGTGTGCTAACCAGTTTGTCTGCTAAAATATTTTACCGGTTTACTGTCAGTCTTGTAAAGTGTTTAAGAGCAAAGATTTTTGGCATACTAATTCACCCCCCCCTCTTAGTATTCATCAATTGGTATCAGAGCCAACCTTTCTATAAGTTTAACCACTTAGAAAGAGATATTGGGGAATACTCTATAAGGGAACCTACTCATCGGCTCACTCAGTCTGAGCAAGCCTATGATGATCTTATGGTCAAATACAAGGCATCTCAAGCAAAAAGGAGAGAACATGCAGAAAAACTGATGGAGCTATCTGAAAATAGTTCTTCAGATGAAGCAGACATGGAAGCCCTAATTGTAGAAGTAAATAAGTTGAATGAATCAAACTCCAACCTAAGAAACGAATTGGAAGGACTGACTATCTGGATGTGTCAAGAGCTTGAGAACCGAAGGAAAGCTGAAGATCTGGTGAGAGAAAGAGATCATGAGATCTCCAAGCTGAAACAAGAGATCAGTGCCCTAACTGCTCAACTCCATGCAAGCAAAGTGGAAAAGGAAGACATGCAAGGAGAACTGAACATTGCCATCTTTGAGAATGAAAACCTGTTGGAAACAAATGTTGCTATTTCCAAAGAACTCTCTAAGTCAAAGGAAATACTTGCGAAGTTCAACAAGAGCACTATCAAGCTAGAGCAAAAGCTTGAACCTGCCAAACCGGTCAAGAATACCAATGGACTTGGTTATTCCGGTCATGAGGAAGGTGAGACCTCTGGTACAAATGCTAGAACATCAAAGAAACAACCACCATCAAAGGATAAAAGTAAGCAAAAGTTTAAACATGTTTGCTTTAACTGTCTAAAAGAAAGACATACTGCAAATGTGTGTAGGAGTAAGGCTTACAACAATTTTCCTTATTTCCTAAATGATAAGCCCAGATCCTATAGATTTGATGGTAACTGGTATGCATGCAACAAGTATGGGCATAGAGCATCTGAATGCAGGTCTGTTATGAATAACACTGGAAGATATCCTCAGAGGACCCAAGGAGTTGGTCTTGAACCTTTTGTGAACGGGAATCACAACCGGTTTAATGCCTTCAATCATCAGCAAAGAAGCGGTGGCTATCAAGTGGCAATTGGATGGAGAGAAAACTGTATGGTATGTCATGGTAATGGTCACACTGCTGCAACATGTAGAAGGAAGAATGGAAACATGAACAATGGACCTTGGAGAGCACCTGGATTGGTCTGCTATCACTGCAACAAACCGGGTCACATTGCCAGATTCTGTAGATCAAGAAAGGACATATCTGATGATATACCGGTCACTCCAGAAGGAAACATTGATGTTGACACTGTTTAAGCGGACATGAACAAAACCTGAAAGAAGAAACCAATGGTGTTACAAGAGGAACCGGTTTCTGCACCTAGTGTGGAAATCACGAAACCGACAAACTAAGCTTCAGAAAAGCTTAGGGGGAGCAAACGGCGAAATGTTTCAAACCCCCGGCTTACACCGGTAAAAGACCTTAACCTGTATGTGATACATGTCGTTTGGCAAAAGACCGGAAAATGGTAAAAAGGCAAATTAGGGTTTATGCCCTAATGGAGAAGCATTAATGATGGTAGGTGAGAAACATACTTAAAAGGATTTTTCAAATCATTTCTCACTATCAGTTGTCGAGAGAAGAAAAGTTTTTCAAAGAGTAGAGCGACGAAAAGGCAATTTGAGCTGAGATTTTGAGAAATTGAGAAACCGCAAAGGAGATTCAAATTCAAACTGCAAACGGTCAAGTGGAGAACACAAAGTGATGATTTAGCAACCGACAGAGTGTGAAGTGAAGGAGAATCGGCAAGCCCTAAATTCACGTGTTTTAAAAGGTATTTCTCGAGTTCTTGAAATTTCTATCATGGCTTCCGCATCTCATACCAGTTCTAGTGTATCTGTCGAGTCTGCAAGTTTTATTCAATGAAAGTCTAAGTATAATGCCCTATCACAAGTCCCGACTGGTGTGATAGTAGAAGAGGGAATTTCTGACTACATAGATTGCAAGATTGAAGACCTAGGATCTCTAGTCATCCACTCCCAGTTAGGTTTATTTTGTGGAAAGGATAAGAAGATAAAGCCTTAGTATAATATTTTGGAGAAGAAGAAGCTCCACAATGTTGTTTACTTCCTAGAGGATTTCACAAAGGATCATATAAGGATCATTCTGAGCAGAGTCCATGGTGATAACATGTACCCGAGGAGAACACATGACATCATGCCACAGGCAATTCATGCAGTCATCGGATTCTACAACACACGGGAAGTGCCAGCCCTAAGGACGGTAAGCAAAACTAAAATGTCCAAGCCCATTGGTTCAGTGAGTGACTCATGAGGCATGATAGTCAATTCTATAAAGGATGATCTGGTGAAGTATGCATGTTTGGTGATTGGATACCGGACTCAGCCAGCAGAATTAACTCTGTATATGTTGCATCAGTAAATGCTACTTACCAGATGATAAAGGAGGATGCATCATTTGATCAGTGCACCAGTATGCAAAGACAAGTCCTGTTGAATCTGAAGTCGATCAAACAGGATAATGCACTAAGGTTCAAGTTTGGGCAACTATTGGTTGGGTTGTTCTTCTATTTCCAAGGCTACTTTCCAAGAGTAGGAGATGTCCAGTGGTCTGCTGACTAACCGGTGACCAAGCAAATCAAGGAAAGCATTGAAGCAATTGGAACCGGTTACCTTGATGTTCTGAACAAGTATTTTGATGAGTTTAGACGGAAAATGAGCCAAGGAATGAGAATATTTGGTGACATCGTCAAGAAATATGAGGACGATATCTGTTTCACCATCAAGGTGGATCAATGCATAATGGAGGTTGTTGAGCCTAGACAGGAAGAAGTGGAGCCAATGGGCTATGAGGTGATGTATGATATGCAGGAAGGGTATGCCTCTACCCTTATTGCCTCACCTCTTGATCCTAAGGCAAAGAGGACCGGAACTTATCTGGAAAGGGTTACATCGGTTGAGGAACCCTCTACAAATAAAGGAAAAGAACCTGCAGTGAAGAAGGCAAAGGCAATGCCTACAGCATCAACACCGGTTACTACTGTAACTCCAAAAGTGACCAAGCGGTCACCAGCCAAGAAGAAACCGAAAGTGGCACTAGCTAAACTGTTCTAGAGAAAGAGGAAGACAAGGAATACCTCTCCAGACTCAGAAGAAACTGTGTCTGAGGAAAAGCCAAAGAAAACACGTCAAGCAACGAGAAAGACAAAGAATGAACCGACATCATTTGCACCGGTAAATATAGATATCTCTTCCTATAAACCTTTGATACATTGTCAAAGAACAATAAAGAATATTAGGAGAAAAGTGCTACATGACTTAATTGAGTGTTTTGATGACTTTAATGATGATGAAAATTAAGGGGTTGAAAAGGAAATAATTCAGTATTTATGTGTTAATGACCAGTCGCCCTCAGAGATTAAATCTCAGACACCGGATTCTTTATATATGTCATTAGATAATAGATGGCGCATTGCCATAGAAAAGGAATAGGAAATTAGGGAGAAAGTGTTTACACAATACTTTCCTGACCTGTCAAATTCTGAATTATTTGATGTTATTGACCAAAATAAAGGACTCTTCTTCACTAGAAGAAGAAGACTCTGGCTGTTAGAAGGTAGAGTAGATGATGTAGAAAAAGACACTCATCACTATATGACAACTATTGTCTAGTCTCACAAAGCACGTGTAGCCAACCGACAAGCTGAAAAAAAACCGGTTATATCCAAACCGGATTAAGTATTTGATGATGAAGGAAATCTGGTTGTTGAACCGATCAACATTATTGATGTCGATGCTCTGGACGTAGAGGATGTTACTCAGGAAACACCATATAAGGCAACAGGACGAGAGCAACAGCCTAAATAGGTTGATAACCAAGCCGAGGACAGACAGGAAGCGACAAAGGAAGAGGTCGAGAAGAGGAAAAAGGATAAAGAAGAGAAGCGGAAAAACGAAGAAGAAGAGAAGAAGAAAAAGGATGAACAGGAGAAGAAGAAGAAGAAAGATGAAGAGGAGCAGAGGAAAAAGGATGAAGAAGAGAAGCGGAAAAAGGAAGAAGAAGAAGAGAAAAAAAGGATGAAGAAGAGAAAAAGAAGCAAGAAGAAGAAAAGAAGAAGAAGGAAGAGGAAGATAAGAAATAGAAGAAGAAGAAGGAAGCAGAGAGGAAGAAGAAGGAAGAGGAAGATAAGGAACAAGAGAAAAAGAAGGAAGCAGAGAGGAAGAAGAAAGAAGAGGAAGATAAGGAACAGGAGAAGAAGAAGGAAGTAGAAAATAAAAAGGCCGAGGAGGACAAGGAAGCGGAGAAGAGGAGAGAAGCGGAGAAGAAGAAAGCAGAAGAGGACAAGGCAGGAGAAGCGAAGAAGAGCACCCAGATGGAAACTTCGAAGGCAATCGAGAGTCAAGTCAAACTGGCTGATCTCACCAATCCTATCGATCTCCAGTCTGCAAGTGAAACGGAGCTAATGCAGAGCATCAAGGTTGCTCAAGAGTGCCTTGAAATTATTCGAAGGAAGAAGGAGCAGGATGTAAATGAAGTGGTTGTGGACACTCTTACCGGTTTGATACCCGGTACAAATCTTCCCAACACCGATTCATCACTAGCTAAACTTAAGCTCCTATGCAATGTAGTGGATGATCAGGTGCAGAGCCTAGAAGAGGCAACAGAGGCAAATGTCAAAAAGGAGCATCAAAAAGCTCTTAATATAGCTCTGGTTAAGAAGTTGAATGAGCTTCGATCTGAACTAAAGAAAGAACAAAAGGATATAAGGGACATTCTGGATGAGGGGAATCTGCTACTCAGCAAGATCTGCCAACCCCATTTGTTCTATGATGATGTGCTAGCTCAAAAGCAAAAGCTTCAAACGGACTTGCAGTCCTACATGAGCAAATTCAAGCCACCTTATGACTCGTTCACAACTTATGGGCAAACCGTTCATCGGTTTCACATCCAGTCAGCAAAAATGGAGCAAGAGATCAGCACCCAGTCTAGAGATTTGCAGGAGCTACAACTGGTTGTACTCCCACAATTGCAAATTCTTCAGAAGTGCTATCTAAACTTGGATGCCTTAACAATTACACAGGAGATGAGCACAATTGATGCCATGGAAGAATAGGTCTCCCAGATGCAGATAGAAAAGGAAGTAGCCAGCTCCCTACTTGAGTCTTGGTCTTTATCGTTGAAACAATTCTTGCAGGATTTTAAATCTATTTTTGACAAGTATTATTCCTTATTGTCATAAACTTTTATTATTTTGAAAACATGATTGTTCAACTGTACTTTGTCATTGTTGGCAAAGGGGGAGAAGAATTCTATTTAAGAAAAGTATCTAGTTATCCAAATTTTGATATATGCTCTTTATGCAAAATTATTATACATTGTATTGTCAAAGGGATAGTGTATATGCTTAGGGGAAGCAATTTTGCTAATGGCATGATTTTTTTGTAAAACACTTAGATGTTAAATTTTTTATTTTCCTAAGTGTTGCCATCAATGCCAAAGGAGGAGATTGTTGGCATTTTTTATGTTTATGTTGTGATTGTCATTGATGGACACACACTTGCATTGAGATCTCCTTTATATATATATGAGTTTGAGCACAATTGGTATTTGTTCCAACCAGTATGTTGTATTATAGTCTTTAGACTATTGGTGTTTTGCAGAATATGTTTCCCAGTCTGAAGCGACATGTTGACCCCAAGCGGTTCGTAGATCCCAAGTGGTATGCGAGACTAAAGCGACATAACACATTTTTACCAGTCTTCATTTTTGTCAAACTGGCAACTGACATTTTGTATGAACCGATAATACTCTGTGATGAGTTACCAACCGACATTTTGTGATGAGTTACCATCCACCGATTGTTTGACGGTGCTAAATGGCATGAATGTGTAGAAGACTGAAGTAATGCTGGAGTGCATTAGGAATGAGCTACCAAGGATCTCGCCAAGTAGTCTGTGCTACTAGCTAGATCAAACACTTGTTGATTACTCACATCTTTGACAAGTCTATAGCCCTTAACCAGGTAGGTCCAAAAACCTTTTGTAAATCCTCTAACAAGGTGGTTCACATCTGTGGATCTAAAATCCTCTAGCAATGTAGTCTTTAATCAGACTTATCTCTTAACAGAGATTGAGATTCCTAACAAGATCTGTTCTAGCAAAGAACATTGTAAGACCTTAACCTATCTGGTTCCTATTCTACAAATAGTTACTTGTGAGTTCCATCTCACCATGGTTTTTCCCATTTGGGTTTCCACATCAAAATCTCATGTTTTATGGTGTTTGTGCTTCTGTGGGTGAATGCATTATTTGCTATTTGGTTTGCATGTGTGCTAACCGGTTTGTCTGCTAAACTATTTTACCGGTTTACTATCAGTCTTGTAAAGTGTTTAAGAGCAAAGATTTTTGGCATACTAATTCACCCCCCCCTCTTAGTATTCATCAATTGGTATCAGAGCCAACCTTTCTATAAGTTTAACCACTTGGAAAGAGATATGGGGGAATACTCTATAAGGGAACTTACTCATCGGCTCACTCAGTTTGAGCAAGCCTATGATGATCTTATGGTCAAATACAAGGCATCTCAAGCAAAAAGGACAGAACATGCAGAAAAACTGATGGAGCTATCTGAAAATAGTTCTTCAAATGAAGCAAACATGGAAGCCCTAATTGTAGAAGTAAATAAGTTGAATGAATCAAACTCCAACTTGAGAAAGGAATTGGAAGGACTGACTATCCGGATGTATCAAGAGCTTGAGAACCGAAGGAAAGCTGAAGATCTAGTGAGAGAAAGAGATCATGAGATCTCCAAGCTAAAACAAGAGATCAGTGCCCTAACTGCTCAACTCCATGCAAGCAAAGTGTAAAAGGAAGACATGCAAGGAGAACTGAACATTGCCATCTCTGAGAATGAAAACCTATTGGAAACAAATGCTGCTATTTACAAAGAACTCTCTGAGTGAAAGGAAATACTTGCTAAGTTTAACAAGAGCACTGTCAAGCTAGAGCAAAAGCTTGAATCTGCCACACAAGTCAAGAATACCAATGGACTTGGTTATTCCAGTCATGAGGAAGGTGAGACCTCTGGTACAAATGCTAGAACATCAAAGAAACAACCAGCATCAAAGGATAAAGGTAAGCAAAAGTTTAAACCTGTTTGCTTTAACTGTCTAAAAGAAGGACATGCTGTAAATGTGTGTAGGAGTAAGGCTTACAACAATTTTCCTTATTTCCTAAATGATAAGCCCAGATCCTATAGATTTGATGGTAACAAGTATGCATGCAACAAGTATGGGCATAGAGCATCTGAATGCAGGTCTGTTATGAATAACACTGGAAGATATCCTCAGAGGACCCAAGGAGTTGGTCTTGAACCTTTTGTGAACCGAAATCACAACTGGTTTAATGCCTTCAATCATCAACAAAGAAGCGGTGGCTATCAAGCGAGAACCGGATGGAGAGAAAACTATATGGTATGTCATGGTAATGGTCACACTGCTGCAACATGCAGAAGGAAGAATGGAAACATGAACAATGGACCTTGGAGAGCACCTGGATTGGTTTGCTATCACTACAACAAACCGGGTCACATTGTCAGATTCTGTAGATCAAGAAAGGACATATTTGATGATATACCAGTCACTCCAGAAGGAAACATTGATGTTGACACTGTTCAAGCGGACATGAACAAAACTTGGAAGAAGAAACCAACGATGTTACAAGAGGAACCGGTTTCTGCACCTAGTGTGGAAATCACGGAACCGACATACTAAGCTTTAGAAAAGCTTAGGGGGAGAAAACGGTGAAATGTTTCAAACCCCCAGCTTACACCGGTAAAAGACCTTAACCTGTATGTGATACATGTCGTTTGGCAGAAGACTGGAAATGGTAAAAAGGCAAATTAGGGTTTATGCCCTAATGGAGGAGCATTAATGACGGTAGATGAGAAACATACTTAAAAGGATTTTTCAAATCATTTCTCACTATCAATTTTCGAGCGAAGAAAAGTTTTTCAAAGAGCAGAGCGATGAAAAGGCGATTTGAGCTGAGATTTTGAGAAATTGAGAAACCGCGAAGGAGATTCAAATTCAAATTGCAAACGGTTAAGTGGAGAACACAAAGCGATGATTTAACAACCAAGAGAGTGTGAAGTGAAGGAGAATCGGCAAGCCCTAAATTCACGTGTTTCAAAAGGTATTTCTCGAGTTCTTGAAATTTCTATCATGGCTTCCGCATCTCATACCAATTCTAGTGCATCTGTCAAGTCTGCAAGTTTTATTCAATGAAAGTCTAAGTATAATGCCCTATCACAAGTCCCGACTGGTGTGATAGTAGAAGAGGGAATTTCTGACTACATAGATTGCATGATTGAAGACCTAGGATCTCTAGCCATCCACTCCCAGTTAGGTTTATTTTGTGGAAAGGATAAGAAGATCAAGCCGGAGTATAATATTTTGGAGAAGAAGAAGCTCCACAATGTTGTTTACTTCCTAGAGGATTTCGCAGAGGATCATATAAGGATCATTCTGAGCAGAGTCGATGGTGATAAGATGTACCTGGAGAGAACACATGACATCACACCATAGGCAATTCATGCAGTCACTAGATTCTACAACACAGGGGAAGTGCCAGCCCTAAGGACGGTAAGCAAAACTGAAATGTCTAAGCTCATCGATTCAATGAGTGACTCACAAGGCATGATAGTCAATTCTATAAAAGATGATCTGGTGAAGTATGCATGTTTGGTGATTGGATACCGGACATTCTCAGCCAGCAGAATTAACTCTGTATCTGCTGCAACGGTAAATGATGCTTACCAGATGATAAAGGAGGATGCATCATTTGATCAGTGCACCGGTATGCAGAGACAACTCCTGTTGAATCTGAAGTCGATCAAACAGGATAATGCACTAAGGTTCAAGTTTGGGCAACTACTGGTTGGGTTGTTCTTCTATTTCCAAGGCTACTTTCTAGGAGTAGGAGATGTCCAGTGGTCTGCTGACCAACCGGTGACCAATCAAATCAAGGAAAGCATTGAAGTAATTGGAACCAGTTACCCTGATGTTCTGAACAAGTATTTTGATGAGTTCAAACGAAAAATGAGCCAAAGAATGAGAATATCTGGTGACATTGTCAAGAAATATGAGGACGATATCTGTTTCACCATCAAGGTGGATCAATGTATAATGGAGGCTGTTGAGCCTAGATAGGAAGAAGTGGAGCCAATGGGCTATGAGGTGATGTATGATATGCAGGAAGGGTATGCCTCTACCCTTATTGCCTCACCTCTTGATCCTAAGGCAAAGAGGACCGAAACTTATCTGGAAAGGGTTACATCAGTTGAGGAACCCTCTACAAATAAAGGAAAAGAACCTGCAGTGAAGAAGGCAAAGGCAGTGCCTGCAGCATCAGCACCGGTTACTACTGCAACTCCAAAAGTGACCAAGCGGTCACCAGCCAAGAAGAAACCGAAAGTGGCACCAGCTAAAGTGTTCGAGAGAAAGAGGAAGACAAGGAATACCTCTCCAGACTCAGAAGAAACTGTGTCTGAGGAAAAGCCAAAGAAAACACGTCAAGCAACGAGAAAGACAAAGAATGAACCAACATCATCTGCACCAGTAAATATAGATATCTCTTCCTATAAACCTTTGATACATTGTCAAAGAACAATAAAGAATATTAGGAGAAAAGTGCTACATGACTTAATTGAGTGTTTTGATGACTTTAATGATGATGAAAAGGAAGGGGTTGAAAAGGAAATAATTCAGTATTTATGTGTTAATGACCGGTCGCCCTCAGAGATTAAATCTCAGACACCGGATTCTTTATATATGTCATTAGATAATAGATGGCGCATTGCCATAGAAAAGGAATAGAAAATTAGGGAGAAAGTGTTTGCACAATACTTTCCCGACCTGTCAAATTCTGAATTATTTGATGTTATTGACCAAAATAAAGGACTCTTCTTCACTAGAAGAAGAAGACTCTGGCTGTTAGAAGGTAGAGTTGATGATGTAGAAAAAGACACTCATCGCTATATGACAATTGTTGTCCAGTCTCACAAAGCGCGTCTAGCCAACTGGCAAGCTAAAAAAAAACCATTTATATCGAAACCGGACAAAGTATTTGATGATGAAGGAATTTCGGTTGTTGAACCAATTGACGCTATTGATGTCGATGCTCTGGACGTAGAGGATGTTACTCGGGAAACACCATATGAGGCAACATGATAGGAGAAACAAGCTAAACAGGTTGATAAGCAAGTCAAGGACAGATAGGAAGTGGCAAAGGAAGAGGCTGAGCAGTGGAAAAAGGATAAAGAAGAGAAGCAGAAAAAGGAAGAAGAAAAGAAGAAGAAAAATGATGAAGAGGAGGAGAAGAAGAAGAAAGACGAAGAGGAGCAAAGGAAAAAGGATGAAGAAGAGAAGTAGAAAAAGAAAGAGGAAGAGAAGAAGAAAAAGGATGAAGAAGAGAAAAAGAAGCAAGAAGAAGAAAAGAAGAAGAAGGAAGAGGAAGATAAGAAATAGAAGAAGAAGAAGGAAGTAGAGAGGAAGATAAGGAACAAGAGAAAAAGAAGGAAGTAGAGAGGAAGAAGATAGAAGAGGAAGATAAGGAACAGGAGAAGAAGAAAGAAGCAGAAAATAAAAAGGCTGAGGAGGACAAGGAAGAGGAGATGAGGAGAGAATCGGAAAAGAAGAAAGCAGAAGAGGACAAGGCAGGAAGAGCGAAGAAGAGCACCTAGATGGAAACTCTGAAGGCAACTGAGAGTCAAGCTAAACCGACTGATCTCACCAGTCCTATCGATCTCCAGTTTGCAAGTGAAACGGAGCTAATGCAGAGCATCAAGGTTGCTCAAGAGTGCCTTGAAATTATTTGAAGGAAGGAGCAAGATGTAATTGAAGCGACTGTGGACACTCTTATCGGTTTGATACCCGGTACAAATCTTCCCAACACTGATTCATCACTAGCTAAACTTAAGCTCCTATGCAATGTAGTGGATGATCAGGTGCAGAGCCTAGAAGAGGCAGCAGAGGCAAATGTCAAAAAGGAGCATCAAAAAGCTCTTAATATAGCTCTGGTGAAGAAGTTGACTGAGCTCTGATTTGAACTAAAGAAAGAACAAAAGGATATAAGGGACGCTCTGGATGAGGGGAATCTGCTACTTAGTAAGATTTGCCAACCCCATCTATTCTATGATGATGTTCTAGCTCAGAAGCAAAAGCTTCAAACAGACTTGTAGTCCTTCATGAGCACATTCAAGCCACCTTATGACTCCTTTACAACTTATGGGCAAATTGTTCATCGGTTTCACATCCAATCAGCAAAAATGGAGCAAGAGATCAACACCTAGTCTAGAGATTTGCAAGAGCTACAACTAGTTCTATTCCCACAATTGCAAATTCTTCAGAAGTGCTATCTAAACCTGGATGCCTTAACAGTTACATAGGAGATGAGCAGAATTGATGTCCTGGAAGAACGGGTCTCCCAGATGCAGATAGAAAAGGAAGTAGCCACCTCCCTACTTGAGTCCTGGTCTTTATCGACGAAACAAGTCTTGCAAGATTTTAAATCTGTTTTTGACAAGTAGTATTCCTTATTGTCATAAACTATTATTATTTTGAAAACAGGATTGTTCAGCTGTACTTTGTCATTGTTGGCAAAGGGGGAGAAGAATTATATTTGAGAAAAGTATATGGTTATCCAAATTTTGATATATGCTTTAAATATCTCAATGTTTATGCTCTTTATGCAAAATTGTTATACATTGTATTGTCAAAGGGATAGTGTATATGCTTAGGGGGAGCAATTTTGCTAATGGCATGATTTTGTTGTAAAACACTTAGATGTCAAATTTTTTATTTTCCTAAGTGTTGCCATCAATGCCAAAGGGGGAGATTGTTGGCATTTTTTATGTTTATGTTGTGATTGTCATTGATGGACACACATTTGCATTGAGATCTCCTTTATATGTATGAGTTTGAGCACAACCGGTATTTGTTCCAACTGATATGTTGTATTATAGTCTTTAGACTATTGGTGTTTTGCAGAATGTGTTTCCTAGTCTGAAGTGGCATGTTGACCCCAAGTGGTTCATAGATCCCAAGCGGTACGAGGGACTAAAGCGACATAACACAATTTTACCAGTCTTCATTTTTGTCAAACCGGCAACCGACATTTTGTATGAACCGGTAATACTCTGTGATGAGTTACCAACCGACATTTTGTGATGAGTTACCATCCACCGATTGTTTAATGGTGCCAACACCTAAACGGTGCCTTTTTGTGTAATGGTAACAAGTATGTCCAGGTTCATTGAACCTAGGAAATTGTTATGTAATCCTATTGGACCGACATGAAATCAGATTCCTTTATAAGGACATCATGTCTAGGGTTTTAGGTTGTTGATGTGGATATAGTGAAAGTTTATGTTGTTGCTAGGGTTTAAGGTGGTGTAGGAGTTGGAGAGAATATGAATGTGTAGAAGACTGAATTAATGTTGGAGTACATTAGGAACGAGCTACCAAGGATCTCGCCAAGCAGTTTGTGCTACTAGCTAGATCAAACACTTGTTGATTACTCACATCTTTGACAAGTCTATAGCCCTTAACCGGGTAGGCCCAAAATCCTTTTGTAAATCCTCTAACAAGGTGGTTCACATCTGTGGATCTAAAATCCTCTAGCAAGGTAGTCTTTAATCAGACTTATCTCCTAACAGAGATTGAGATTCCTAATAGGATCTGCTCTGGTAAAGAACATTGTAAGACCTTAACCGGTCTGACCTTAACCGATCTGGTTCCTATTCTACAGATAGTTATTTGTGAGTTCCATCTCATCGTGGTTTTTCCCATTTGGGTTTCCATGTCAAAATCTCATGTGTTATGTTGTTTGTGCTTATGTGGGTGAATGCATTATTTGCTATTTAGTTTGCATGTGTGCTAACTGGTTTGTCTGCTAAACTGTTTTACCTGTTTACTATCAGTCTTGTAAAGTGTTTAAGAGCAAAGATTTTTGGCATACTAATTCACCACTCCCCCCTCTTAGTATTCATCAAAAATGGTGTACTAGTAGGGATGTAGTTGGTAGATGTTTTGGGGAGTGATCACTTGTATACTTTTTAAGTTTTTTTTGTAAAACACTTATGTATTCCATGATTATCATAAAAATCTACATATTACTGATAATATATATATATATATATATATATATATATTTATATATTTATATATTTATCTTTTCAATAGAAAATGTAAATGCTTTACAATCATTTATAAATTTATATAAAAAAATTTAAAAGTTTATTATTTAATGATTTTTCATTAATTTTATGTTTGAAAGAATTTGATATTATTTAAATGATTTCTCTTTTAATATTTAGCATAAAGTACGTTGATAAGTTTATTACATATTATTTAATCTTAGATTAAATATGAAATAAATTATGTATCTATAAATTTAACTACTTAAATATATTGGTTTTGGTATTGAAAGTAGCATAACAAGGGTGTTGTCCCTATAACATCCACAGTCCAAAGGTGTTCAAAAACAATATCAAAACTACAACAAACCAATAATAGCTAGATTCATAGTACTTAGACAACAATAAACATAACCATCTTGATAGTAACCAAAGTCCAGAATATCAACTAACATAAAGCGTACTATAATAACCTAGTAAGTGTATCAAAGAAGCCAAAATCCTAAAAACAAAAAAATAAAAAGAAAAAAGAGAGTCTCCTATAACACTAGGCATTACTAAACTTATTGAAACCTTGGCCCGCTTGTAGCAGGGCATTATTCCAATCCTTAATTAGGAACTTATAAAGTTCCTTGTGAATGCCTTCCTCACCCGCAGCATCGCCAAGCACCTTTTCTTGCATTAAACAAAATGAAGGTGTTGACTTGTGCATAACCCAGAGGTTGAATCTACATATGTAGCCCATCCTCAGCTCCAGCTCAATAATCTTATCCTTCACCTCGTGTAGTTTCTCCCTCATATCCTTTAGCTCTTTCTCAACCCTCTGACATCCCTTGCAACTCTCACTCGCAACATTCATCTTTACATCTTCCTTCATGGAAACCTCCTCTAATTTTTCATCCCTAATTGAGTTACCCTATTCAATCCAACTATTGTTTACTGACTTCTTTGGGTTCTCGTCCAAATTTTCCCCACTACCATCAGTATTCCCCTCATCCTCTTTTTCTTCATATTCTCTTCCCTTCTCTCCTTCCTCATCTTCTAATCCATAATCAACAAGATTTAATCTTTTACCCTTCCCAGACTCACAGGAGGCAAGTTTGTTCAACCGTCTAATTCTCTTACTACTCTCCCTTTCCTCCTCTTCCTCTTTACTTGAATCTTCTAAAATCGTTATCTTCTTGTGACTTGATGATCAGAAACAATTTTGAAATATCGAAAAAAAAAATCATATTTTTTCTAGTTTTTTCTACATGTTAGTAATGGGATTTTTGAAGGCTTCGAGGCATTTTCAGCCCTTGAAACTTTGGTCGGTCCTTTAGAGAGTTGTTGTAAGTAGGCTCTTTCAGGACTTCACCTTCAACTCTTGGAGACCTTTCCAACAAGTTAAATGACTCGCAATTTTGATTCCTAAGTAAAAAGTTAGGTCTAGTCAAAGTTAGGACAAAATTTGATATAGTTTTTGAAAATTTCATAGTTTTTTATTTTATTATGTAATAAACAAATATGACTATTGAGTTTTGATTCTCAAGGGGTTTGGTGACTATTGGAATCTCATGAATTTTTATATGTTGGATTTTCGAATAGAATGGAGTACTTTTTGGCTTGCTTCAATTTTGTGTTTACCTTGTTTGTGTAAGCAAATCCATAATACCGCAGGTTCTCACTCAGGTGTTGTCATCTGAATCCATAATTCACATTAGTGGTATCAGAGCAAGTTCACTCCTATATGTCATATCACATGCGATCAACATATCAAAGATTGGGGCTGGAAACAAGAAATCCTTTAGACTACCTTCCTTTGAGACGCACATAATCACATATGGCTAAGTTGCAGATGCATTAACAAAGCAACGTGAAGAAATGATGGAGCAGTTCAAGCAAATGTTGGAAAGTCGTGGGTCACAAGAAAACCCACCATTCACAAGGTATACACCATTCAAGGTGCAAGTGAATTTTGATATACCCACATTTCAAGGAAAGATTGATGCAGATGTTGTTGATGATTGGATTTCAAAATTGGAAAGGTATTTCTCTGTCAACCAGTTCTCAAATGAAGAAACTGGCAGTACTTTTATTTTTTATCAAAAACCCGCATGGGGAGAATTCATGGAGCACGTAAAGGAAGAATATTTTCTTGTAGATACATATGAACATAAATATATGCAGTGGCAATTGCTTCGATAGAAAAAGGACCAAACTGTTCAGGAATATACTAATATGTTTCATGCTTTAGCAGCAAACCTTGGCAACAAAGATTGTGAGAAGCACCGAGTTCTGAAATATCAAAGTGGGATCCATAGTGTAGACACCTAAAATTGTCATGTCTAATTAAATAAATATTTTATTTATTTAATTATCTAAGCCTAATTCTTCTATTAATTAAATAAATCTTTATTTATTTAATTAATTCATTTATCCTCTTCTAGCCTTATTTCTCATTTAAATAAATACATTTATTTATTTAAATTATCCCTTTCCTATATTAAATAAATATTTTATTTATTTAATGGCCCTACTTCTTCTATTAATTAAATAAATCTTTATTTATTTAATTAATTCATTATCTTTTTCTACACATGACACATGTCATTCATCTCTTATTTTCTACACTACCTACCCCTTTCATTATTTTGGTATTTCTTATACCTACCCTCTAATCCTAGCCGACCTCCTTTTTACACCTCTCAATCTCAACCCTCCATTTTCTATTGTGTCTTCTATTTAAGGAGATGCTTTCTTCATTACCAAACCCTAACTACTGGATCAATTGACTACACTACAATTCTACTTGCAACCACATTCCGTTCTTTGTTGAGCTCTTGTGCATACAAAAATCTGAGAGCAAGCATATCAAAACAAGATCAATAGAGATAGGAAGAATGGAGATCAAAACCCTAGTGGACATGTGATGGTATAATCTTTGTGATTTTTTTGAGTTATTTTGCATTGTCTTAGGTTATCTTCATATGTTATGGTGGATCTTTGTTCATTGTTAGGCTAGGGTTTAGTGGTTGAATCCATTTTGGTCTTTCAATATTGTTGTTTATTGCTATCCATTTTCACCATATACATTTTGGCACGCCCGGTGGGACTCTTGTCCCTTTGCATTTAACATTTTTGTTGCAGATTTTGCATTTTTGAAGTTGCAGATCGGACGATTTCGACGACATTTTAGGTTTTTTCCGCGTCTGCGAGTGTTCGGATCGCGTTTTTGTATTTCAGAGGCGTATGTGATATCTTTTATCGCGTCTGTGTTTCTGTCATTTTTATTTTTTGCAGGTTTCCGAAAGTCGCGTCTGTGATCCCTAATCGCGTCTATGCACCATCTGATCGCGTCTGCAGAATAAAGAGGCGTCTGTGTTCTGAAATCACGTCTGCGAATCACAGAACCGCGTCTGTGTCGGACAGACGCGTCTGTGTCTGGTATAACAGCGTCTGTGCATTCTGTTTTGCAAATTTTTTAAAGTTTTTCGATGCGGGTTTTCGGATTTTGTACTTAGGGTTTCAGATCTGGTTTATTTTTGGCTAACCTTTGCAGATCTAGCTAACCTGGTTTGTGCAGCTTGCTTTGGAGGCAAATACGTTTTTGTTGAAGGCCCCTTTTCACAAAGTCCTTTTGGGTTTTCTTAAAATTTACCTAACTTGTGTGCTTGCAGGAAGGGGTTATCACTTGAAACAACCCAAACTGCTAACAATTTTGTTGCAGGGCCTTAGCTAGGGTTTTGTAATTTTATTTGTGTGCCTTGTCTTCATAGCTTAGCAAACACTTCAATTGGTGCACTAAAATTGAACCATTGTCTTTTGTGTTTTGAGCAATAGGCTCTTTTTGTTTATTCTTTAGAGGGCCTGTCTTCCCGTGTGGTCATTAGGACTACTAGTGAGAAGAGAACGACCCAAGTGGTAGCAAAAGAAAAGCCATCTTCTTCCAAGCCACTATAATCAAATGTATTCATGGTGAAAACTATGAATAACGTGTGCTGATTAGTTCATACCGACACTATGTCTCCCCATAAACCCGTTTGATCAAATTTATTTGATCATTTGTAGGGCGTAACCCCTACCGGCTGGGAGCCTTCTGTATTTACAGAGCTGAAAGTGCCGCATGTATGGCCACACGAGCGGATGCCCTTACTACCACCTCATTGTTTTAGATGCCCAAATCCTTCTAGTTGTTGAGGCAGGAGGTCGGACCTCTGGTAGCGGCCCACACACAAACGGTTCTTAGTAGAGATACAAAGTTCGCCATGGGGAGTTTTCATGGGGACTGATGCTTGGCTGACCCGAGAAGTGAGTGCCGAGGGTGGAGCCAGTGAGGTCAAGCATCTAAGTATCCGCTCTGAATAGCGTAGCCTCGGGGGTAAAACCCCATGTGGGATCAACAATTATTGTCCTGGCCAGCCATAAGAATTGTGCTTGACTTATGATAAACATTCAAACAATCAAGACAAAACAACAAAACATTGTGTCTTTTGTGTCTTCAAGTGTATGCAAAAACTTTTTACATCAAACAACACACTTTTTGGAGTCTAAACAATCTGCAAACATTGGGTCATCAACACTGTGTCCTCTTGTCACGAAAAACAGTCGAAAAATCAGATTTGGTCACAGCAAAACAAATTCACAGATAGGAAAGATTGCACTAAGGTTACAGAAACGCGTCTGTGTCTGTTAAAACCGCGTCTGTGTCTGATAAACGCGTCTGTGAAATACAGAATAGCGTCTGTGTTTTTATCAGCGTCTGGGTAGAACAGAGACACGTCTGTGTCTGGAAATCGCGTCTGTGAAGTATACAGAAGCGTCTGTGTCCAAAATTGCAAAAAACTGTTACAGTCCCAGCAAACATCAACAGGAAATCTCAGAATCACGTTTGTGTCAAACAGAATAGCGTCTGTGTCTTCAAACCGCGTCTGTGAAGTATACAGAGGCGTCTGTGTCAGGATTTGAAAAAAGTTTAACAGTCAAGCAAACAAAGAAATCAGTTTCGGCATACTTGAGCTTCCTAGGTTGTCTCTTCAGGTTTCATCTAGCATTCAGCCTGTTCTAAGGTCTTACACAGTCCATCATTGCTTCATACCTCATTTTACATTCATACTTGTCTAAACTTGAGTCAAAAGGTCACTTGCTTGTCCTCACTATACTTTGTCAACACACTACATACTACAACACTTTGTTAAGTGGTCCCTCATCAAGGTTTCTTACCTTTGGGTCTCATTTGGTCTTACTTAGAGTCAAGGTCAGCTTACCTCATCAAGAGAAACTATCCTCTCTTTGGAAGTCACACCTACTCTACTACGTACATACTTGGTCTTACACTTTGGACATTGCAAGTAAACTTCAGATTCATTTACACTCCATACAACTCTTGGTCTTACATACTTTTGTCATTTTCGTCTAAGACTCTCACATATTGCTAAACACCTAGTTCATGGTTGAAACCCGTCTTCAAAAATCTAGGAGAAAAGCTAAAGAAGCTCAAGGGTCCGTAAACATGAGTTCTTATGAGTATGACAATGATGTCTTCTACAATCCTGAGCACACTACATTACCAGACATGAATGTTTATAGACACAATCCAAATATGGAAAGCGCAAACGCTATACACAACGCTACACACAATGACAATGTTGACAATTCTTCAATACTATCAGCAGACATACAAGAATCTATAATGGATCCTCAATTCAATAGATTGGTTGAAGAGATAATGAGGAGAGATCGTCAATACTTTCTAAACATGATGGCACAAAGTGGAGCTAAAATACCACATGATTTTGACTTATCTCAACTTATGGAAAGTAGACCTTCACAACAAACTCAACCAAATAGTGGAGGACCCAATAATATGATGCCGGAGTCACCATCAGTTTTGCTTCAGAAACCAGCAATCCCACATACACAAGCTCAAATGCATGATACTTACACTCAAAGACCATCATGGAGGCCTTATGTTCAAACACATGCTCAAGATATGGGTCAACCAAGACAAATGGATACTCAAGGACTTCCTCAAAATTTTGACACAAGAAGACCTCATGCCAAAATTGGGGGCAACATAATGGAAAATGAAAGGCCCATTGAATATGGTTTATATACACAAAACAGATATGGGGTCCCTCAACAAGAAATTATGCCAAGTGCTCCATACATGTCACAACAATATAGACCTCCATATGGACATGTCTACGATCAGTATCATCCATATATGCAACAAGCTCCTCCTCAAATGGGTGTTTCAAACATGGGATATGCTACAAGAAATCCATCTCCTCCCAAAAATAATTTGGAACAACAAATTAGAGATCTACAAAAGAAAGTGGAGGACATGAGTACATCCAAACCTACATACACTATGAGAGATATATGCCCTTATCCCTTTGATAAGAGCATTCCAATGCCTCCATTTCCTCCACACTTTGTAACACCAAAATTCGACAAATATAGAGGGAGAGGAGACCCCAAGGCACACATAAGACAATTCTTCACAACTTGCATTGAGGTAGCGGCAGAAGAAACATACTTAATGAGGTTGTTCCCACAGAGCTTAGGAGATCAAGCTATGGAATGGTTTTCTCAATTACCTCCCGGTATTAAGTCATGGGGCGATTTGGCAGAGGCATTCATTCAGCATTTTTCTTACAACATTGAAACAGATGTCTCAGTTACTACCTTGTGCAATACGAAACAAAAAGAAGGAGAATCTTTTGCGTCATTTTTACAAAGATGGAGAAACTTAGCTAGCAGATGCTCTTGTGAAATCCCGCAAAAACAAATGGTGGAAATGTTCACACAAAATGTTAACAAGGCTATTGGTTATGATCTTAGAAAAGCTTGTTTGTCTACATTTAAGGATGTCATTGAAAAGGGCCTAGCAACAGAAAAGGTCTTGATTGAACAAGGAGTTATCAAACTATTCAAAGAAAATAAAGAGGACTTTAAGGGAAAGGACAAATCAAAGTTTTGGAACAAGAACAAGAACACAGTTAATGATGGTGTTGTTGATGCCAACACAGTGAGACCAAAGTTCATCTTTTCTGGATCAAATTCTACCAACAATCAAGTGAACAATCAAACGGCTGCTAAACCATGAAGGAAGTACACTCCATTGGGAGAACCACTTGAATCAGTATTCAAAAAGCTTGTAGCAAACAAAGTGATCACGGTCCCAGATTTTCCTCCATATGAACCAAAGGTAAAACCGAATTGGTGGAATGATGATGAATATTGTGAATTTCATAAGAGCAAGGGTCACAAGACAAGTAATTGCCATCGATTGAAAAACATTGTACAAGATCTCATTGACAGAGGAGATATTGAGATTGAGGGACATTCATCTAACCAAGAGCATGAGGTGTTTAAGGAACCATTCCCGAAACATGACAAGGGAAAAGGCAAAGTCACAGATGATCAAGCCAATTACACCAGAACATCTTACAATTATGATTCCACTATTAATCACATCTCAATGGACAATCATATTTCTACCATTACTATCAAAAATAAAAATCCTGAGAATCCTCCTCAGCGACCTAAAATTGTCCTAAAAGGTGTGGGATCTTCATCCGCATCTACCTCTGAATGTCATGTTACAACCCGTCGAGGTAAGATCACATTGCCAGGTACCTCTACTAAGAATACCAATCTTTCGTCAACTAGGCCTGAGTACGATCTTGTAGAGCAATTAGGGAAAACACCCGCACTCATCTCTATTCTTGAGCTCTTACGTATATCTCCTGCACATAAAGCTGTCCTTGACAAAACCTTGAGAGATACTGCTATCCCTACTGATCTGAACGTGGATCAGTTTCAAGCCATGGTGGGATACCTATCTGTTCCACACTCCCTCACATTCACAGAAGCCGATGACGCCTCCATAAGTCAGCCTCATAATGCACCTCTACATATTGAAGCCTTCATACATAAACACCGAATAAAACGAGTCCTGATAGATGGAGGAGCAGGTCTTAATATTTGTACATTGAGCACCATCAGACAATTGGGATATTCTGACAAAGCTGTGAATGCTACAAACCAAATCACTATTAAGGCTTATGATGATGAAGAGCGTTCGTCCAAGGGCACAGTCATCTTACCACTAAGAATAGGGCCAGTCACAAAGGACGTGATTTGTCAAGTCCTGGATCTAGACCTCACATATAACATATTGCTAGGACGTCCGTGGATTCATGAAATGAGAGCAGTCCCATCAACGTACCATCAGTGCATAAAATTTCCTCATAATGGAGTCGAGGTAACGGTCAATGGCGATCCAAATCCATTCATATATTGCAATAACTTGAGATCACATACTGAGATTATCATTCCCAGCAATCGTGAGGCTACTCCTTCTTCAGCATATATTGATCCTGAGTCATTAAAGCCCTCGACATCCAAACAAGGTGAACTTAGAGCCAAGTTTCAAGACAAAGGCATGGGAGAATACACTCTGAATCAAACAATGTTCTTACGACAAGTCATGAACTCCCCCAAGGAATATGGGAGACCACATCCTAATAAGCAAATCTCCATCATGCTCCTCAAATGGGATCCTACCGTCTTTCAAAAATGGGGCGAACTAGAGGAAGAAAGTTTATATAAAATGCTATATAAGGACGCTGAAGATGATACACATGATCAAATTATAATACCCTGTGAAAACTATGGTAAAGGTTTCAAAATTCTGCAGAGATTCGGGTATGATGGAAAAAGTCCTCTCGGACTACGCAAAGAAGGTGTCATGGAGCCTCTACAACCTGAGCTAACTACAAGAAGGGAACGCTCTAAGGGGCTTGGTTTTCTAAATCCCAAGATTCAAAACAAGAGAACAAAACAAATATGGCGAGTCAAAGTGGCTGAAGTTCAACAAGAGGATAATTATTCCACAGACTCCAATGAGTGGGAATGGGGTTCAGACAAATCCTCCAGCGACTCTGAACTTAATGAGACATTTAGAGAGCCAGATGAACCTACAGAGGAGGAGGAGTTTTACAAGAAATTCAGAGTTGGTCCAGAACCGACCCATAAGGATCCCGCACAAGCTTCGTTTCAGGGCCCTAGGTCAGGATCACATAGGATGAGGACACCTGTCCCTGAGGGTGCTACTAGTGATGATAATTTGGACTCACTCACGATCGACACTGATGAGGAGAGTGCCATTGACGACCTCGATGACTACCTTGACATACCTGAATATAACCACATCTTCACTATTAGCCTTGCGGACTCTAAAAACACTAAAGACCTTCCCCTCGTTCACCCCCAACTCATTGACTGGGATCAGGATGGACCACCACAGTTTGATACATTTCAAAATGACGAAGCTATTGTTGATTATCTTGGCATTCGCGATGATCTTCCTCTTGGAGACCATAAAGGAGGATACGCCATAGAGCTAAATAACATGGCATACTTTGGTGAGGGTGTCGGGCCTTCTAGTCGCAAAAATGTGAAAATAAAGACAAAACAAGGGTCTTATGGCGAAAACCACACTGTGGCGCTCTCTAACTCTAAAAAAGTAAAAAGAAAGGACGTATCTGAGGGTGAAAACCTCTCTGAGGCGCCCGAAGATGGAAGGCTTGACATTCTCCCAGCATCATACGAGGAAAAATCATCCATGTTGGTAGAGGAGACTATAAAGACAAACATTGGTACAGCAGAGGTTCCACACAACATATTTTTGGCTCAATCATTGACAGAGGCCGAGAAAGCAAGGTTCATAAGCTTCTTTAAGGAACGACAAGTCAACTTCGCATGGTCTTATGCTGATATGCCTGGACTAGACCCCGACTTAGTAATGCATCATTTAACAGTCAAACCGGGGGCAAAACCAGTAAAACAGAAATTGAGGAAAATGCATCCACAGGTGGCATTACTAGTCAAGGCAGAGCTGGAGAAATTACTAGATGTCGGATTCATACGCCCAATTGATTATCCCGAATGGATTTCCAACTTAGTACCTGTTAGCAAACCAGATCGCAGCATCCGAATATGTACAGACTTCAGGGATATCAACAAGGCTTGTCCGAAGGACGATTTCCCATTACCAAACATCGATTTAATTGTTGATCTCACAGCAGGCCATGAGATGTTATCTTTAATGGACGGATTCTCTGGATATAATCAGATCAGGATTGCACCTGAAGATCAACATAAAACATCATTCACTTGTCCATGGGGAACCTTCTGCTGGAATGTCATGCCCTTTGGGCTGAAAAATGCAGGTGCCACGTATCAACGAGCCATGACTACTATCTTCCATGATCTCATGCATGTAAAGGTAGAAGATTATGTCGACGACCTTTTGGTTAAATCAATAGACAGAAATACACACTTGGACATACTTTTAGTTGCTTTTGATAGGCTGGAAAAATACAAGGTAAGATTAAATCCAAAGAAATGTGTCTTTGGAGTAACCTCCGAGAAGCTCCTAGGATTCATTGTGTCTAAAAGAGGAATAGAAGCGGATCCAGCAAAAGTCAAGGCTATCTTGGACATGCCGCCACCCAAGAATATCAGTCAACTTCGGTCTTTACAAGGGAGACTCCAGTCCATACGAAGATTCATAGCACAACTTGCAGATAAGTGTAATCCTTTCCAGCACCTGCTACACAAAAACATTAAGTTCAAATGGGATGAGAACTGTCAACAGGCTTTTCAGGCACTTAAAAACTATCTTTTGAACCCGCCAGTTTTGATGCCACCAATTCCGGATCAACCATTGCTACTTTACATATCAGCTACTCCAACAGCACTGGGGGCACTACTAGCACAGCAAATATCTGACGGCAAGGAAAAAGCAGTCTACTATATCAGTCGCACATTGGTGGGATATGAGCTAAACTACACACCAATTGAGCGTGCATGTCTCGCTGTGGTCTTCGCTTCACAAAAATTATGACATTATATGCTCACTCACAAGACCAAGTTGATTGCCAGAATTGATCCACTAAAATATCTGCTCAACAAAGCTACACTTACTGGGCGACTGGCCAAGTGGGTAATGATTTTGAGTGAATTCGACATTGAATACGTGGACAGAAAAGCAATCAAAGGACAAGCCATCGCAGATCAACTGGCAGATGCTCCCATGATAGATGATGTTCCTCTACAGTCAGAATTTCCAGATGAGTCCATTCTAACAATATCACCTGCAAAGCCATGGCAACTATACTTTGATGGCTCATACACACAGCATGGGGCAGGAGCGGGTATACTCTTTATAACTCCCCAAGGTGATTCTATACCAAAGTCATACCGCTTATCATTTCCTTGCACCAACAATATAGTGGAATACGAGGCATTAACAACTGGGTTAAGAATTGCAGTTCAGTGGAAGATCCAGGAACTTCGTGTTTTTGGCGATTCTCAACTTGTCATCCGTCAAGCAACTGATGATTATCAAACAAAAGATGAAAAGCTAATGCCTTACAAACAACTGCTAGATGTTCTGAAACAACACTTTGCAAAGATAGAGTTTGAGCAGATACCAAGAGAACAGAATCGCGCTGCTGATGCCATGGCTACAATTGCTTCACTCATTGACCTACCGCAAAATGAGACCTGTTATGAGTTCCTGGTTGACAACCTGCTGATTCCGTCATATGAGATCACTCCTATGGAAATGATATGTGTTGTTGGTCCTGAATCCCAGTTATATGGTTCCATATTCACATACCTTCGCGACAACATCTTACCTCCCGATTTATCGAACAACCAACGCCGCACTTTCATCCGCCAATCCTCCCGATACGTTATCCTAGCTGATATCCTATACCGACGAGGTCTAGATGGCACCCTCCTTAGATGTTTAGAGAGTGACGAAGCTCAGATTGCGTTACGAGAAGTGCACGAAGGGATATGTGGTCCGCATACTAGTGGTCCTACCTTGGCCAAGAAACTCATCAGGACTGGATACTACTGGCCTACTATGGAAAAAGATGCATATCAGTTTGTCAAGAGGTGTAAGCAGTGTCAAATTCATGGAGACCTCATACATGCACCAGCACAGGAACTACAGCCACTTGCATCTCCTTGGCCCTTTTGTCAGTGGGGACTCGATCTCATAGGCAAGATTCACCCTCCTTCTTCCAATGGACATAAATTCATTATCACAGCCACAGAGTATTTCACAAAGTGGATTGAAGCCGTGCCTCTCACACAAGTTACTGGGAAACAAATCGCTACTTTCATCCTGAACTACATCATTTGCCGATACGGGATTCCTACTTCCATTATCACCGATAACGGGCATCCTTTCAAGAACCAGGATGTTCGTGAACTCTATGAGCGCTTCCATATCTCTCATCGTTTCTCCACACCATATTACCCCCAAGGTAATGGCCAAGCTGAAGCGTCTAACAAAACAATTCTCAAAATACTTAAAAAGACAGTCGACGACGCTGGCCGTAACTGGCATGTCCAACTCAATCCCGCACTTTGGGCCTATCGTACCAGTGTCCGCACACCTACAGGGGCTACACCTTACTCACTTGTCTACGGTGCTGAAGCCATCTTGCCTATTGAGGTCGAGTTACCTTCTTTACGGGTCTCCTTGAGAAACATAATCAACGATGAAGACTACAGGGTCTCTCGCTTACAAGAACTAGAACTGCTGGAAGAACGACGCCACACTGCTTTTAATCATCTCAAGGCTTACCAACAACGAATGAGTCGCAGTTACAATCACAAGGTCAAGCCTCGCACATTTGAGGTAGGTGACTTAGTCCTCAGAGAGAACCCCAAGAATCAGCAAGATAGAGAAAAGAAGGGCAAATTTGAACCCAACTGGCTTGGTCCTTACATTATCACAGCAGCATATGGATCTGGGGCATATCAACTCTCAACTACAGAAGGGGAATCTTTGGAGGATCCTATCAACAGCATGCACCTTCGCAGGTTCTACACATAAGCTCTTTTTGAGTATCCTAATGCAAAAACACAAAAAAATAAAAAAAAATAAAAAAAAATAAAAAAAAATCGTTACTTGGTGAAAACCTGGCAAACAGGCGCCTTGTGACAACAAAAAAAATTTGAAAAATCGAGAAAAGTAAAGAAAAATAATTTCGTCCAACGGTAAAAACCACTTCGGTGGCGCCCTGGGCAAGTACCATGGTGAAAACTGGGTCACCAGCGCCATGCGTAGAGACTTTGCTCCTCCCTCTTTCAGGATTCTCTTTCATCTTTTCACTTCGCACACACTCACGACCAATTCACTCACAATAAACTTACCCATTCCCATCATGGCTTGTTATTGATCTACCCAAGATTGGTTAGCCATTCATAATAAACCCTCCCTTTTCACTCCCTTTCCATCCATAATAAATCAGATCCTATCTGTGACTACGGCCAATTCCTACGTCTAGTAATGGGTGTGGAACTGAGAACATCACATGTTTCGAGGAGTACAGTTTCTTCTAGTTTCCTTCAGGTCTATCCGCGCGCAATCCGCAATAAAGCAACATTTGCATCGCAAATCCGCAATAAAGTTTCATCTTCTCCACAATAAAGTATCAGTTTCATGGATTCAGTCAGTTTCAAATGAGACACAGCAGCAACAATGAGCTTCAACAAAATCAAATCTTTCAACAGACTCAGACAACATATGGTTCAGTGCTATCTATCCTTTTTGTGAAAGTGAACATTGTGACCACAATCAAAATTTGACTTATACAAGTGACAAGAGACACTAAACTTGAGGACTACAGTGGATGTTGGTGTCGAGTCTTGGTTTTCTTTTGGTTTTATCTTTTTGGTGACATGTCTTTTAGCTTTTCCAGGATGTCTTTGACTAGAGATTCTATCTCCAGGATGTCTTTGACTAGAAAGGCTAGGATGGGGTATCGTCACTTATTTGCATTTGCTGTCTGTGGATTGTCTTTTAG
Source organism: Cryptomeria japonica (assembly GCF_030272615.1). Lineage (NCBI taxonomy): Eukaryota > Viridiplantae > Streptophyta > Pinopsida > Cupressales > Cupressaceae > Cryptomeria > Cryptomeria japonica. The sequence goes on along the minus strand of NC_081411.1, from coordinate 574,958,309 downwards.
TAATGCTATGACTTGTCCAAGGATATGAGGACACTGTGAGTCTAGTATGAACTGGGGCATTCCTTGTTTGTGACTGTCTTATCTCCATGCAAACAGGTACAATGACTTTCTGGGCCGAACAAATGCCTCGATTGTCATAACCTATTCTACCATAATAAAGCTCAATGATGATAACGCACAAGAAGCTTTTTCACGTTCATATCTTCTGTCTTTCATCCCCCTTTCTTGATTGACTTCCATCGTCCTTCTCGAGTCCGTGTAGCCCGCTATCACATGACTGAGTATAATGACACACCAAAAAACATTTGCATTTCATATAGTTGCACCTACATCACCACATATAAGCATTTCATACATACATATAGATATCACAATTGCATCACATCCTGCATACACATGTTAGCACATCTCACATTCTCATTAAGTAAATAATCATTTGCATTATCATATTCATTTGCATCACATATACAACATAAAAGAACAAAAAAAATAAAAAATATATTGCATTGCATCATATACATATTTGCATCCATATCATAAACATCACATAAGAACATTTCATCACATAAGGTACACATGCATATAGCTGCCGCAAAAAATGAATCATCTCATATATAATCAAATGTGTCATAATATAATGATGTCAAAAGAATCATATGGCTACAAAAGAATCACCCGCAGGTGTCTACAATACAATAATGGTACATATAATGATACAATGGGAGCCCACTATAGCTATGAGGAACTCCCTCCCTCGGAGCCGCCTCGCCTCGACGGAGTCTGAGCTATAGATGGACCCGCCCCTGGATCCCCCTGTCCCTCTGGTGGTGGTGGAGGCCCCATAACCCCACCGCTGGATGCCTGTCTCCTGCGGCTCCCTCCTGTAGCCGTCGCTGTGCGCGACGATCTATGGAAGCTCCTAGCCCGCTGATCTGCTGGCACGGCTGCATAATATAGATCCCTCCAGTAGGCGATCTCCTCTCCGGCTCGCAAAACATATGCGTAGCCTGCCCCTGCATCCTCTGCTGCCCACCTCCCTGCCCTCAGAGCTGTCTCGGCCTCGGTGTATCTCTGGATGGCCTGATCCCTCTCCCGCTCTGTGTCTCGGACCCTGATCCTGAGGTGGTTCCTCTCTCGAACCAAATCCTCAATCTCATCTGCCTGGCCCTGGCAGATCTCTCGCAGCCTAAGCACCTCATCCTCCTCAGAGTCTCCGCTCTCCGTCCCTGCCTATGGCTCCTCCTCTACAGGTGCCTGTCCCTGTGCCTCTGCCTGCACCTGTCCCTGTGCCTATAAAGGTACCTGTGGCTGTACCTGTCTCTGTCCCTCTGGCTGCACCTGTCTCTGTCCCTCTTTGGGACCCTGTGCTGCTGGCACCTGTAGGGGCAGTCCACCCCGTCCTCTCACCACTGGAGCTGCTCTCTCCTGACCTCCCTCCCTCCGAGGTGCTACCCGTCTCTCTCCCACCACTCCCCTCCGCCTCCGCCGGCCCCTACCTACATCCCCTCCTCCATCATCATCCTCTCCTCCACCCTCTCCATCCACTGGCTCTGCTGGATCTGTCAACCTAGGAAATGGATGCTCTGCCCAGTACGCAGAGTACTCTGCGTCCATCCCTGCATCATCTACCTCTGGCCACATGTCCCATGGCATCGGCATCATCTCCGCTAGCTGCATAACTGCCTGATCATATGATAGCAGTGGGCCAAACTGCACCTGATCTCTGACCGTACGGGCATACATGCCCGAGCCTCGGGGCATCCTCTGAATCCTGCCATACTGCCTACATACCCTGTTCACCAGCTGTCTCTCTAATATATAGGGCGTCCACCCAATCAGGTACCTGCTCCGGAAGGTGTAGGGCAGCTCCAGTGCATCGTCCTCCCACTCCTCGCACCCCAGGTACGGCCTCCAGATCACCATGTCAATGTCATCAATGACTCTCCTCCAGTGCTCCAATCTCCCAATCCGAGGCTGGGATGTAATCATCGCATATAGGTGCACAAAACTCTGTCCCTGTCCTCTGCCTCTGAAATGAATAGGTCGTGTGATGGGAAGGTGCTCATAGGCCCACACCTGCAAGAGAGTCACACCGCAGCCCAACCCCACTGATCCATGGTATACAAACTGATGCAGCTCATAATACAAATGTGCTAGGACACATGGCCCCCATGCATACCTAGTGTGCTCTGCCATCAGCGTCTCCAAGGCCCCTCCCCAGCCCACTGCCAATCCTCGTGTGGCCCTGTCTGGACATAAGTATCCACTGATAACTCCCCCAACAACTGCCGACAATGCTAATCCTGTGGCAGTCATGGTGTCCCAGGCTACATGGCCTGCTCGCATCTCCAACTCAGGATCTTGAAAAACCCGTCTCAATGCCTCCCTGTCACCGTCACGGTCGTAGGGGATCAACTCTCCATCAATGGGAACATGTAATATCCTGTATACATCCTCTAAGGTCACTATCATCTCACCCATCGGCAGGTGAAACGTGCATGTCTCTGAGTGCCATCTCTCGGCCAACGCAGTCAGCAACCCCATGTTTGCCCGAAACTCGGGCACATAGAGCATATGTGTGAGACCCATCTCCTCAACGGAAATCATGTCCTGGATAGACAACTCTGGTCGCAGTCTCTGTGTCGACGGGAATCTCTCCCGTGACTCCAACATCGGCAAATACTCCTGCAGTCAAGCAAATCAATCTTGTTAGTTATCGTAGCATTCACTGTTTATCACAAAATGCTACTTGCTACCTATATGCATATGGCTATCTACCCTAGTGACACTCACTGTTCATCACAAAGTGTTGCTATTTATCCTAGTAGTGCTCCCTGTTCATCACAAAGTACTACGTGTGTGACATTCCCTGTTCATCACAAAGTGTCACTCACATTCGCACTCCCTGTTCATCACAAAGTGCTGCATATCCTGGTGCTCCCTGTTCATCACAAAGTGCCTTGATCTATCCTAATCTTCCCAGAGGACCTGCTTGAGTGTATCCTCTCAGCAGCTTATCCAATCGACAGCGTATATTCATCACAGAACTGCCGATTTGACCTAAAGGACTAAAACCATGCATTTAAACACACAAACGCACTGTTTCAACACACACGCGCTTTTAACTCATAAACGCGCTTATAGACTGCATAAACGCGCCTCTGCAACACAGACGCGCTTTCTGAACACAAACGTGCCTATGCCAGACACAAACGCGACCAGGGAACACAGACGTCCCTGCATGACATAAACGCTACTAAAAATCACAGACGCTGCTGAATTTCACAAACGCGTCCGCAATCAACACAAACGCGGTTCCAGGCACAGACGCGCCTGGACCCGACACAGACGCGCCTGTTGGACACAAACGCGCCTGGCGCTGACACAGACGCAGTTGCGCGTTTTTGCACTTCTACACTATCCTATTCCTAGCGCATTTATTGCTCCTAAACATGCATTAATGACAAAACTCGAAATGCGTGAAAGTACGAGGAGGTTTTCGGGTACTTACCGGCTCTCCTGCATCGGCTGGTCGCTGGAATCGACGGACACGGTCGAATCTATGAACGAATGCCATCGCTGCTGACTGCTGCTGCTCTTTTCTCGCTCTGCACTGTGATCTTCTATGGGTGTGGATGACAATGAGGATGTCTTTTGCCCGTGGTCTATCTTATAGCCTACCCTAGCCCTCGCTCTCATTTCCCGAGTCAGTCTTCCTCATCCCGTGACTTTGTCACTTTATCCAATCAGTCCATTCTATCCCATCTTTCTTATCGAGAGATTGTCTGCAATCTTTCCAGACTTTTTCATCCAATCTCTCGAGGGGGCATATCATTCCCATCCTGGGGCAACTCTGTATCAGTTCATCTTGTCTTCTTTGAAACAACGCGACAATCCGCATTGTCTCAAAGAGGGGCAAAATGTAGACACCTAAAATTGTCATGTCTAATTAAATAAATATTTTATTTATTTAATTATCTAAGCCTAATTCTTCTATTAATTAAATAAATCTTTATTTATTTAATTAATTCATTTATCCTCTTCTAGCCTTATTTCTCATTTAAATAAATACATTTATTTATTTAAATTATCCCTTTCCTATATTAAATAAATATTTTATTTATTTAATGGCCCTACTTCTTCTATTAATTAAATAAATCTTTATTTATTTAATTAATTCATTATCTTTTTCTACACATGACACATGTCATTCATCTCTTATTTTCTACACTACCTACCCCTTTCATTATTTTGGTATTTCTTATACCTACCCTCTAATCCTAGCCGACCTCCTTTTTACACCTCTCAATCTCAACCCTCCATTTTCTATTGTGTCTTCTATTTAAGGAGATGCTTTCTTCATTACCAAACCCTAACTACTGGATCAATTGACTACACTACAATTCTACTTGCAACCACATTCCGTTCTTTGTTGAGCTCTTGTGCATACAAAAATCTGAGAGCAAGCATATCAAAACAAGATCAATGGAGATAGGAAGAATGGAGATCAAAACCCTAGTGGACATGTGATGGTATAATCTTTGTGATTTTTTTGAGTTATTTTGCATTGTCTTAGGTTATCTTCATATGTTATGGTGGATCTTTGTTCATTGTTAGGCTAGGGTTTAGTGGTTGAATCCATTTTGGTCTTTCAATATTGTTGTTTATTGCTATCCATTTTCACCATATACACATAGGTATATCCAAACCGAATGGAATTCCTGAACATAGAGACTTTACCTAGTGCATATAAATTTGCTACAAAAATTAAGGAGAAATTCAAACAGAAAGGAAGGAGGGAAAACTTTGCAAACAACAAATGGAAGGGTGAAGGTGGAAAAACTGCGTGGAAACAAAACTCCAAGGAATATTCTCCCAATTTACCATCAAAAAAAGGCATGGGGTATGAAGAAGGCACAAGAAAACAGTATGTGGTGTGAATACCATAAAAGTCCCTCTAATAGAGAGACTCTCACAAAGAAGTGCAATTTGACTCACGCACAAAGAATAGGTCTCATTGTGGGCTTCCTTGTTTGTCTTATGCACTACTCTTCTTGTTTGAACCAACATCGACCCCCAAACTACTTTGGAGAATGCTCTACCAGTGTGTTAGCTCTAGTTACTCAATTAAGGTTAGGACTCACAGGAGTAAATCCAACCACCAATATGTCTAATTTTGTATCCTTCAATTGTAGAGGACTAGGAGGATTCTTAGATTGTTTGAAAACTCCTACCATGTGGTTTTTGAGTATGTTCCCTTTCATTTTCTTATCACCTTCAAGATTCCTATGTTTTAGGCCTTATAGCCCTCCTTTCTTGATTTTTGCTCATTTGTTCAAAAGACTTCCAAAGGACCCCCTAAAAGATTTTGTGATCTGGATACCCATTTGGACACTCTTAAAGATTTAGGATATGAGGTGGTCTGATATGTTCGTACAGGTACGACCCCCAAAATGGTTCTTTTGAAGGGTTTTAGGATTAGAAGCTTTCTCCAATGGGCTTTACTGATCTCCACACCCTGTCAGACCTCCACACTCACACTACAACACTATATAACATCCAAATTCAATTCCAATCACTTGGCACTATTGGATTAGATCACCCCTGCAAGAAAAATTGTAAATAGCAATCATGCTCCTAGTCGGGTTATGGCAGAACTCGCCTAGAGCATGATACCAGTAACATGATCCAAAGCAACCTCCAGGGCACAAATTGGAATATTTACAATATTTATAGACTCCATTCCTAGAATCCCAAATGGCATAGAGAAACCACAAAGGGAATTCAAGTTGGAGTCATTGTTAGAGCTTTAACGCCTTACTCAGGTTGAGAGCAATGTAAACAAGAAAGAATTTGTTTACACCAACTAAACTTGCATAATGAGTGAAAACAAATAATTTATAAGAAAAACAACAATAAAAACTAAGCATCCATGAAGGTGCAGTATGAAATCTAATCCATCCAGTATGGACTGCAATAAGTAATTTGCCAAATTTTGTGAAAACAAGAAAATGCTTGAAGTTGCTTATTGAGGAATTTGATTATTTGGATCTTCCAACTCTCTTACAATGTTTTTAAAGGTATTATATATTCCCACTCACTCACAACCAACCACCCATCAAACTTCTCACCACTGATTTGAGCATTTTTTAAAAATTGCTCACATTGTTGCAAAATGTTGTCAAGCAAACATGACAACTTTTGCTCCACAATGCATTTTTGTAACTTGTGCATATCTACACACACTTAACCCCATATGATGGTTTTTTAACATTAAACAAAAATTTCCAAAAGCCTTATGAGGCCTTACAAGGATTTTTATACAATTTTTCTATATGGTGTCATTTTAGGCTTACAAAGGCACATTGGCCAAAACTGAGAAAATAAGTTAAAACTAGAGACAATCAAACTACAGATAACCTTAAAACACACTTTTGGACCTTTCAATAGTCCTTTATTCACTCATTGACCCAATGAGGATCATTCACTCCAAAATTGTGAAAATTCATCGAGAAATCTAGGTGCTCCTACACCATGTTCTCCCAATGAGAAAGAAGTCAAGTGACTCCTTTTGGAAACAAAGAGAGATTAATTCCAAACTTTCAAAAGTTTTCTTCAGGTACCCGAGTGGCCTTAGATTTTGGAAAATTCTTCCATTTAACCAAATGCTCCATGTAGGTGGTGTGCCTAGTCTTCTTGAGGATTCTTGATTCCAACACCTTCTCGGCTTGTAGCATGGTTGGAGGCGGTAAAGGCAAATCTAAAAGTGACTGAGAGATATCTGAAACTCTAGTGTCTTTCTTTGGGATTGTGCCTTTGTATTGCACCAAGTCTGCAACATTGAAAATAGGAGACAAAGCTATGTCCATGGGTAGATCAATTTTATAAGCATTTTGCCCATACTTAGCCAAGACCTTACAAAGTCCAATCCTTCTCATTTGAAGCTTTCTAGGGACACCTTTTTCAAGTAGACCATTACCAAGTCACCAACAACAAATTGTACTTTCTTCCTATTCTCATCCACTTTGTCCTTGATCCTTTGAGAGTTTTCTTGTAAAGTCTACCTAACTTGCTCATGAACCTCCTTCATGGACTAAGCCATGTCAACAACATGTCCACTCCTCTATTTCATACTTCCAAAGTCTCTAAGATCCAACACACCTCTTGGATGAATCCCATAAAGTACCTCAAAAGGACTCTCGTCAGTTGATATTCACAATGTCATTATAAGCAAATTCATCTTGGTGGAGAATTTGATCCCAAGCTTGCCCATACTCCTTTCTCAAAAATCTGAGAAGGTTCCCAAGTGTCCTATTTACCACCTATGTTTGGCCATTTGTTTGGGGATGGTATGTTGAGCTAAAAGATAAGTTAGTACCCAATCTCTACCATAAAGTTTTCCAAAAATGACCAATGAATTTGGTATCTCTATCTGACACTATGTTGATTGGCAAACCATGGATCCTAATGAATTCCTTGAAAAAAACATGAGCAAAATGGCTAGAATCATTAGTCACCTTACATGGAATGAAATGGGCCATTTAACTAAATCTATCTACTACAACATAGATACTATCAAATCCAGTTTTGGTCTTGGGTAAACCAACAACAAAATACATACTTACACACTCCCATGGATGGTTTGGGATAGGTAATGGCTGATAGAGTCCAGCATTAGAAGAGGTTCCCTTTGCCCTTTGACAAACAACACATTGTTCAACATAGTGTTTTATATCCCTTTGCATCTTTGGCCAATAGTAGAATCTTTGAACAAGTTCCAAGGTTTATTCAACCCTAAATGACCACTTAAGCAACCATTGTGCTTCTCTTGCATCAAATTGTCCTCCTTTAAATAAAAGACCATCTTTCAAAGTAAAATCTTCATATTCACTATGAAAATGATTCTTAAACTCTTGGCAAACCTTGCAGATGTCAGCAAAATCTTCATCATCTTGGTATAGCCCTTTGAAACTATCAATTCCAATGCTCTTGAGTTGCACTTCTTGAACTATTAGCAACCTTCTACTTAATGCATCAACAATCTTACTACATTGACCTTTCTTATGTTTAATGGTAAAATTATAAGATTGTAAATACTCTACCCATTTGACATGCCTGTGATTTAACTTTCTTGGGAGTTGAAGAAACTAAGAGCTTGGTTATCAATATAAACCACAAATTATTTAGGCAATAAGTAATGCCTCCATTTTCTAAGTGATTGAACAAGTACATATAATTCCAAATCATAGGAAGAATACATTTTCTTGGCTTCATTGAGCTTTTCACTAAAAAATGCAATCGGTCTATTCTCTTGACTTAGGATTTCTCCTACTGCTATGTTTCTTGCATCACATTCAATGGTGAAGAGTTTGTCAAAGCTTGGGAGAAGAAGGATAGGTTGAGTAGCTACCTTTGTCTTCAAGAATTCAAATCCCTTTTGTGCCTCTTGTCCACTGAAACTTAGTCTTTACACCTCCTTTGATTGTATCAAGCATAGGTGCACATATCTCACTGAACCCTCTGACGAACTTCCTGTAAAATTGTGCCAACCCATGAAAACTCCTCACTTCACTTGCTGTTTTAGGTGTAGGCCAACTGATTATTGCTTCCATATTTGAGGTTTTCATCTTCAAATCACCACTTGAGATTACAAACCCAAGATATACCAACTCATGTTTCATGAAATCACATTTCTCCAAATTGATAGTTAGTTGCTCATCACATAATTTCTTTAATACAATCTCTATATGCCTAAGATGTTATTATTTAAACTTACTAAAAATCAAGATGTCATCTAGATAAACAACAAAAAAATTACCAATGTAATCTTTGAGCACTTCATTCATGAGTCTCATGAATGTGCTAGGGGCATTTGTGAGTCCAAATGGCATAATAAGCCATTCATAAAGACCTTATGTGGTTTTGAATGTTGTCTTCCACTCATCTCCCTCCTTGATTATGATTTGGTGGTAGCCACTCTTGAGGTCTATCTTGGTGAAATACTTAGCACCCCCTAAACAATCCATCAAATCTTCAATTCTTCGAATAGGAAACCTATACCTGATTGATGGCTCTTGAGTCAGTCCAAAGCCTCCAAGTACCTCCCTTATTTGGTGCCAAAATGGTGGGAAATGCACATGGGCTGATGCTCGTTCTTATCAGACCATTATCCAAGAGTTATTGGATTTGCTTAGCCACTTCTTTATTCTTCTTCGGTGTCATTTTGTCAGCTGCTTTATTAGGGAATTAGGCTCCAAGTATGAAGTCAATTTGATGACTTATGGCTCGTTGAGGAGGCAAAGTAGCACGTTTTCCATCAATTATGATCTCCTTGAACTGATTGAGTATTTATTGCACTTCATCATGGATACAAACCTTCTTGTCCTTCTTTTCCTCTTTTGGCTTCACAACAAGTGCAAACCCCACTTCTTCACCTTCTTTGAGAGTGTTCATGAACTCCTTCTCACCAACTAATAACACATGTGAGCCCTTATATCTTCTCTCTTCTTCATCTCCTATGGACTGAATTTTGTAAGTAAATCCATCTTTTTGAAAGGTGTAGGAATCTTTTCTCCATGGTGTATTGCTTTTCTATCCAAATTGTCAAGGCCTACCTAGGAGTAGGTGGTATGCATCTATTAGCAAGATACCACACAAATTCTTGTCTTTCTAGCTTCCTATGGTGAACTTCACCCAAGTTTGATCATTCACCAAAACATGTTGCCCTTTGTTGAGCTAAGTAACCCTATAAGGATCACTATGTGGGATTCTTTGTAGTTTGAGTTTTCTTATTGCTTCTTCTGACACTATGTTATCAGTGGATCCTGAATCCACCACCACTCTACACACCTTACCCATGATCTTGAACTTTATCCTAAACAAGGATCTTCTTTGACTAGGTTCCTCCTTCACCGATTCTTTGATCAAAACTCTTCTTATCATGAGATTCTCTCCAAGCTCGGAATCTAAGCTCACCTCTGGTGTCTTCACATTTGTTGCATCTTCTTGAATATAACTCACCCTCCTTTCACCTCCTTGGGATGAAGAAGACTTCTCAGGGCATCTATAGGTCAGGTGTCCAAGTTGATGACAATTGTAGCACTTCATTGTGGAGAAATAGGACTCTCTTCCTGATCCACTAGACCTTCCTCTATTAGAGTTGCTAGATACCCTTCCTCTATAGTTGCTCTTGCTATTGGAATCCCCACTTTTCTCTACCAACTTGGATTCCCCTTGGGATCTTTGGTCTACACCTCTTCCACCATAGCTACCTCTATGACCTCTGCCATCTCTTCCCCTACCTCAGCCTAATTTCTTTTCTCTTGTTTCTTTTTACTCTTCTCTTCCACCTTGAGTGCCAATTGATATCACTTGTGGATAGTACTAGGACACAACAAGCTTAACTCTTCTTGGATATTCCACCGCAAACCATTCAAGTACCTAGGAACCTTGATGCTTTCATCTTCTACCACCTTGGATCTCAAATACAACTTCTGAAATTCTTCAATGTAGCTACTCACATATGGTTCTCTTTGTTTCAAATTTTGTCTCCTCTTATGTAGTTGGATCTCATAGTCTTCAAGGATATAGGCTTCTATCACTTTGGCTAACATTCCTTTCCAAGTGGCAATTGGGTTCTTACCCTCCTTTTGTCTCTCCTCTTCGATGAACTTCCACCAAGTCAAAGTTGCTCCTCTCAATCTATATTTGGCTACCTTCACCTTTTGGGCTTCACTAACTCCATCACATTCAAATTGATTCTCTAACCCTTCAATCCATCCAATAACCACTTCTGGTTCCATTTTTCCACAAAAAAGTAGCACTCCTTCTAGGGACTTACCTCCTAAGAATTTTATGGCTCTAAGGAAAGGTTCTTCTGGCAAAATAGGATTGGTTCAGGTGTGCCATCCTCCTCTACCACTTCTTTACCCTTTTCTTCATTGACTTTGATAGTAATCTTCTTAGTTTTGTCTTCTACTTCACCTAGGTTGTTCTCCAGTCATACCAACTTTTCCCTGAGGAGTCTATTCTCTTCCTCTTTGTCTTCAATTCTTTTGGCTAATTCTACATTAGTCACCATTCTAAAACTATTTTCACCAACTAACTCAGTCTCTGACATCAACTAGTTCCTTCCCAAGTCTTAACTTGCTCTGATACCACTTTGATAGGGAGACTCTCACAAAGAAGTGCAATTTGACTCACACATAAGGAATAGGTCTCATTGTGGGCTTCCTTGTTTGTCTTATGCCCTTCTCTTCCTATTTGAACCAACACCAACCCCCAAACTCCTTTAGAGAACTCTCTACCAGTGTGTTTGTTCTTGTTACTCAATCAAGGTTAGGACTCATAGGAGTAAATCCAACCACCAATATGTCTAATTCCTTATCCTTCACTTGCAAGGGACTAGGAGGATTCTGAGATGGTTTGAAAACTCCTACCATGTGGTTTTTGAGTTTGTTCCCTTTCATTTTCTTATCACCTTCAAGATTCCTATGTTTTAGGCCTTGTAGCCCTATGAGCTCCTTTTAGCCCTCCTTTCTCAATTTTTGCTCATTTGCTCAAAAAACTTCCAAAGGACCCCCTAAAATATTTTGTGATCTGGATACCCATTTGGACACTCTTAAATATTTAGAAGATGAGGTGGTTTGATATGTTTGTACAAGTACGACCCCCAAAATGGCTCTTTTGAAGGGTTTTAGGCTTAGAAGATTTCTCCAATGGGGTTTACTGATCTCCACACCCTGTCAGACCTCCACACTCACACTGCAACACTATATAACATCCAACTTCAATTCCAATCACTTGGCACTATTGTATTAGATCACCCCTGCAAGAAAAATTGTAAATAGCAGTCATGCTCCTAGCCAGGTTATGGCAGAACTCACCTAGAGCATAATGGTAACATGATCCAAAGCAACTTCCAGGACACAAATTGGAATATTTAAAATATTTAGACTCCATTCCTAGAATCCCAAAGGGCATAGAGAAACCACAAAGGGAATTCAAGTTGGAGTCATTGTTAGGGCTTTAACACCTTACTCAGGCCGAGAGCAGTGTAAACAAGAAATAATTTCTTTACACCAACTAAACCTACACAATGAGTGAACACAAATAATTTTTAAGCACCAAAACAATGAAAAATAAGCATCCATGAAGGTACAGTACAAAATCTAATTCATCTAGTATGGACTGCAATAAGTAATTTGCCAAATTTTGTGAAAACAAGAAAATGCTTGAAGTTGCTTATTGAGGAATTTGATTATTTGGATCTTCCAACTCTCTTACAATATTTTTAAAGGCCTTATATATGCCCATTCACTCACAACCAACCACCCATCAAAATTCTCACCACTGATTTGAGTATTTTTTAAAAATTGCTCACATTGTTGCAAAATGTTGTCAAGTAAACATGACAACTTTTGCTCCACAATGCATTTTTGTAACTTGTGCATATCTACACACACTTAACCCCATATGATGGTTTTTTAACATCAAACAAACATTTTGAAAAGCCTTATGAGACCTTACAAGGAATTTTACACAATTTTGATATATGATGTCATTTTAGGCTTACAAAGGCACATTGGCCAAAACTGAGAAAGTAAGTTAAAACTAGAGACAATAAAACTACAAATAACCTTAAATTACACTTTTGAACCTTTCAATAGTCCTTTATTCACATTGACCCAATGAGGATCATTCACTCCAAAATTGTGAAAATTCATCAAGAAATCTAGGTGCTCCTGCACCACCCTCTCATAACACAAAAGATTGCAGAACTATAAAAAGTTTAATGATGGAGATGCATGAGGACAAGGCAGAACCTAAGGTGGTAGAATCTTGCATAGAAGAAAGTCATGAATGGGTCATTGAGGCTGATATATATGCAACAGTAACTACTACAAAGATATTGTCTCGGGAGGATGAGGAAAGATTGTTCCTTTCACAAATGTGGGTCGGAGGAAAAGCCCTGCACTTTATTATTGATAGTGAAAGTCAAAAGAACCTAATATTAGCAGAGACAATGAAGAGATTGAATCTAAAAACAACAACACACCCACAACCCTACTGAATGAGATGGGTATGTCAAGGGAGAGATATTCAAGTGCACCGACAGTGCAGCCTTTCATACTCTATAAAGCCTTTCAAAGATGAGGTAATTTGTGATGTAGCTCCTCTAGATGTTTGTGATGTTCTGTTGGTACAACCATATATGTACCAATGCCATGGTGTTTATGAGTCCAGACCTCGTAGCATGACAATCAGATTGAGCGAGCAGAAATACTGAATACTAGAGGTAAGCCCTATATACTCTACATCTTTGATTAGTGCTAAGAAATGTAGGAGGTTGGTTGCCAGAATGAGAACATTCATATTATTGATGATTCATTCTGAAGAACAAAGAAAATCAGTATATAATTCCCATGCCATCACAAACACCACAACACCATAGAAAAGATCAATGGATTAGATTTTGATAAAATATGAGAATCTGTTTAAGTTACCAACTAGGGTACCTTCACACTGCCAAGTGAGACACACTATTAATTTGATACCAGGAACTCCATTGCCTAATGAACTAGTCTATCGTAGATCAGTATTAGAAAATAATGAAATTAAGAGGCAAATACAAGAATTGATTGAGAAGGGACATATTCATCCAAGTGCATCACCCTGTGGCAGTCCCAATGTTCTGGTAAAGAAAAATGATGGAACTTGGAGACTTTGAATTGACTATAGGGCCTTGAACAAAATTTCAATAAAAAATAGGTATCCACTTCCTCAAATAGATGACCTTTTGGACCAGCTTAGAGGGACCTGATTCTTCACAAAAATTGATTTGAAATTGGGATACCATCAAGTACCAATTGACTCAGCTGATGTATGGAAGACAATTTTCAAATCTAAAGAGGGGTTGTTTGAATGGCCAGTGATGCCTTTCGGTTTAAAAAATTACCCAGTGACATTCATGAGAATGATGAAAGATGTACTTAGACCGTTCACTTATTCTGTTGTTGTGGTATATTTGGATGACATACTCATCTTCAGCAAAACTTGGGAGGAACATTTGCAACATGTGGAAAAAATTCTCTCAACTTTATGAGATCATGGGCTTTATGCAAACAAAGAAAAGTGCTCCTTTGGTATGCAGAGTATTAGATACTTAGGGTATGTTATTGACAGTGAGGGTGTCAATGTTTATCCTGGGAAGATACAAGTGATTAAGGACTGGGCATCTCCTAGAAATCTCATAGAGTTACAAAGTTTCCTCGGGTTGGCAAACTTTTATCACAGATTTGTGTTGGGGTTTTCCCATTTGTCTTGTCTGTTAAATAAATCATTGTGGGGGGGGGGGGGGAACACAAGAAAAGTTCAAATGGACAAGTGCTCAACAAGAAGCATTCGAGGAGCTAAATCGAAGGTTATGTTTTGCACCAGTTTTATCTCTTCCTGACCTGCAATGGTCATTTGAAATACAAACTGATGCATCATAATATGCCCTAGGAGAAGTCCTCAAGCAACATGGTCGCCCAGTTGCATATCATAGTGAGACTTTTTCTGATACAGTGCACTGCTATGCCACTTACGACAAGAAATTGTATGCTATCATTCAAGCTTGTAAGTAATGGAAACATTATATTTTGGGTAAGGAGATTGTCATCCACATAGACCACAATCCTCTTCAGTTTTTGCAAACACAAGGGAAGTTGCAGAATGATCGACATCAACGATGGTCATCCTATCTTCAATAATTTCAACTCAATAGTTGTCACAAGAAGAGAAGCACTAACAAAGTAGTAGAATGTTTGAGCAGGCCTCCGATTGCAGCTATAAGTATGGTATTGGACTCATGTGGTCACCAAACAAAATCCTGGGCTCATTTGTATGAGAATGATGTTGAATTGCAAATTTTTATAATCAGTTGGTGAAGGGAAATCAAGTGAATGACTTCTATTTGTAGGATGGAATGCTTTGTCACCTTGGCCAAATTTGTGTGCCCACTGAAGAACACAAATAGCTAATATGGGAATCTGACTATAGTAAGGTTGCTGGTGATTTTGGCATAGGTAAGACTACTGCTATACTTCAAGGGTATTTTTATTGGCCAAAGTTGAGGAATGAAGTCATTTCATATATTCAAGCTTGTACTGCATGTGCTATTGCTAGGCCTGGCAATCATAAACTTGGACTATATTCGCCACTTCCTGTTCCTGAAAAACCTTGGCATTCATTTTCTATGGACTTTATGTCTAGTCTTCTTGCCACCAAAAGAGGCCACGATTGTATGTATGTTATGGTAGACAGGTTCTCAAAAAAGGTAGTAATAGTGGCTTGTAAAAAGATAATTTCTGTAGAGGACACTGCAAAGCTTTTCTTTGAACACATTTGGGTTCATTTTGGTCTGCCAAATACCATTATTTTAGATAGGGGCAACAGGTTTCTTAGTAAGTTTTTGTCTACATTATGGGAGAATATGGACAAAAAATTAACAAATTCTACTGCTTTCCATCCTCAAACAGATGGCCAAACAGAGGTAGTGAATCGGATGATCATTCACATCCTACGCATGTATCACTCAAAACATCCCCGCACATGGGATGAAAGTCTTCCATATGTTCAACATAGCTACAATAGGGTAATTCACAGTTTGATTGGTCACAACCCATTTGAGGGTTGTCTTGGTTATCAACCACTTGCACCCATGGATATTGCCATACCACTTATTCAACCTGATTTGGTTCCACGTGTTGATAAGGAGGAAGATAAGGCAACACAACTCATTGATAAAATTCATCATCTGCAACAACAAGTTCATGAAATCTTGGAGCATACTAATAAGAAATATAAGGAGAGACAAGATGAGCATCATACTCCCCATAATTTTCAAGTTGAGGACAAGGTGTGGTGTCATATCCAGAAGGAGCAATTATAGGGTGCCAATAGGAAGCTTCATCCTCTGCGTTATGGGCCATATACAATCATCAAGAAAGTTATTGATAATTCTTTCGAGCTCAATTTACCCCCCTTTCTGGGTCTTCATCCAGTCTTCAATGTGGAACTCTTGAAGCCGTATTTTCCCCCACTATTAGATGTTGCAGATGTGGAAGAAACAATTTTGAGTCCTGAGTAGAAAGTTAGGTCTAGGCAAAGTTAGGACAAAATTTGATATAGTTTTTGAAAATCTTGTAGTTTTTGAAAATTTTGTAGTTTTTTATTTTATTATGTAATAAAAAAATATGATTGTTGAGTTTCGATTCTCAAGGGGTTTTGGTGACCCTTGAAATCTCATGAATTGTTATATGTTGGATTTTCAAATAGAATGGATTACTTTTTGGCTTGCTTCAATTCTGTGTTTACCTTGTTTGTGTAAGCAAATCCACAATACCGCAAGCTCTCACTCAGTTGTTGTCATCGGAATCCATAATTCGGATCACTTGAGTTCTTCCCTTTCTTCTTTCTTGCTAAGGCCTTTTGGGTTCGGGGCATATTAGTTTCTATGATTACCACTAAAGTGGAAGGGGTTCTAGGGGAAGCCATGAAAGTAGTCTCTAAATGGGGAATGAAGCATTTGGTCCAAGCACTAGGTGCACCAATTAACAAGGGGGAAGCACTAGTGGCAAGAGATCCCATAACCACAATATTCCTAGGCAGATAGAGGGTTAGATGAAACAAATACAGTTTGTAAATCAAGCCTTGGTGCAAGGATACCAACTTTTTATCTTGGTTTCTAGGGTTTAGGGCCTCTTTAATGGAGTGTTTCAAGGAGTGAAACAGATAAAAGGGGATAGAGATGGTATCATGGTTCCTAAAATGATTCAAATATTTCATATGGTAGAACTAGTAAACTTTATGATGACCTTTGAGAATAAAGTACTTTATTATCATTAAACATATTATTTTCTAGTGGTCAGACAACTCTTCTCTCTCATATCCACCTTGCAAATTCATAGGGGCTTCTTTCCCACCAAAGGATGGGTTAATACTTTCACTATTTTACACATGGCTTGTTCTCTTTAACTTCTTGCCTTCCATAGAGAGGTTAGATGCTTGCGAAATCACTTCCTCACTTACCTAAAATGAAATTCCTCCCACAATGACCCTTCTATTCACCTATGATGTAGTGAATCGGTTCGACAATAGTTCATCAAACCCTTGTATCAATTCAACATATCATCAACCCCTCCTTCCTTAAAAATATGTCATAAATGCACTTGTATCTTCCCTTAATCACTTGCATGTTCCAACAGTATAACATGCAATGCAAAGTGATAGCAGAATTAAAATTTGTAGGCTTTCTTTACCTAGGGATTAACTTGTCATAATTACTCCAATGCCCATGCAACTTGCTACAATAATGCTAGAGCATCGTATCACAACAAAATAAAATACACACAAAACAAAAAAGGTGATCCCCACTCCACGTTGGCATATGAGAGTTGCCAAATCCAGCATGACTACACCCTTTCCACCTAGGAGTCCACCTTAATGAATTCAACATCATTCAAAGCCCACTCCTTTGGAAATTCAAATTTTATCGCCATCTACAATAAAAATACAAACCCCAACCTAGGTTAATAGTGTTGCAAGAATGACAATTACCCATTAGACTTCGTAGTCAGGGACTCTCCATGCAAGAGTATATGAACATTATTAGGAAGGGAATCCTTCCTCCTCCAATATCTCCATCCTTCAACTTGGAGGCCAAGCACCACCAAGGAATCAACAACCATATTTCCCTCCATATAGACACGACCAATTTCAAAGTGCTCTAGCCCTAGAATAAACTTGTGAATGTCTTTTATGATCTCCTCAATGGACCAATTAGTCTTGCTCAACCCCTTAACCACATTAATTATAAGTTTGGAATCACCTTCAATGACTAATTTCTTTAATCTAATTGAGACGGAAACTTTGAGTCTACAAAGTAAGGTCATCCCTTTAGCTTGGTTGTTTGTATTACCATTCAAATTCCTAGTGTACACTACCACCAATTACCCTATATGCATTCTTCTAACTTCTCTTGTAGCCGCTTCCCCTATAGATTGTCTCACAGCTCCATCAAAATTCAACTTCCACCACCCCAACTTAGGTGGACTCCATCTAGCATTCCTCCTCAGCAAACTTTTTAAATTGTAAAAATTGGCATAGGAGGAAGGTAGAATCCAACTCTTAGCAATTTTATCATCAAACAGTGAGGGAGGAAAGGAAGGACAAGGGAAAGAGGTGGCAAAGAGGTTTTCCAAGAGGATCTTGGAAAAAGTTCTACAAACAACCCTAATAGATTTTTCAAGATCACAAAAAATCCTTTTATTTATCTTTCCAAATGCTCCAGCCAAGATGGGGTAGGATCAATCTCCATAATTGTTTAATTAAAAGGTTATGTGAGGGACTATGCTAACCCAAAATAAATTGTTGGAGATCCTTATCCATAACCCAAGAAAAATCTAACTTTTGTAGCTCCAAGCCCCAAAGAGTTTTAGTGAAGGTGCAATGGGCTCAAAGGTGGGAAGGGATTTCCTCCTCCTACTAGCATAAGACACAACAATTCAAAAATTTAAATCCCCTTTTAGAAATATTGTCTTGGGTGAGGATCTTGTTATGTAGGGTAGTCCACCAGAAGTAGTTAATCTGAGGGATTATTTGTTGGTTCTAGACCTTCCTCCAACACCTTGGGGAGTTCTTATTATTTAGGAGAGAGATATAAGTAGAACTAATAGTGAACTCACCTCCAGGGTTTAGTTTCCATATGAATTTGTCCTCTCTCTAGAAGAGGGGAATTCTAGTTTGTTTTATCAGGTTTTGTAGCTCTTGAGCCATTTACAACAAAAGGTGTTGGTGATGGCAACATTGTGAGATATCCCTCCAAGATTTAGAAGGGGAAATATAGTCCAAGACCCGATGTCCAAAGAATGCCTTAACATCATCACAAATGCTCCTAAAGGATGGTGCAAAACTAAAGGTTTGTCCCGCAACCAAGTATCTTCCCAAAAATGGATATTGTCCCTATTCCTAATCAGCCATAGCAAACCCAATTGAATGATGTTCTTACATTTTATAACATTATTTCATATCCTAGAGCCACTAGGGAGCTCTTGAGTTGGAAGAGATCTATAAAACCTCTCCTAGTTGAGATATTTAACACATTATTTTGCACCAATCTGCTTTGTTTTGGGCCAGTTTCCATCCTATTTTTGCCATAAGTGCCCCATTAAGCAAAGGAAATTTCCTAATCCCCAAGCCACCCATATATTTAGGATAACAACCCTCGTCCCAAATGACTAGACCCATTCTTTTATTTTCCTCCATTCGTGTCCATAAGAAAGTCTTATGAATCCTTTTAAGTTCATCTTCCATGGAACCCAAAATCTCAAACAATGAGAGTGTTGGTGTAAATAAATATTCATCATGAATATTATTAAACTTTACTTAAGTTAACTTAGGATAATACATCTCTTTGTAGTTTGGATATGAGACACTTAGGGAAGTGTCCACATAGGGATATAGCCTATAGGAGCAATTCCACCTTTTGTGATTTTATTTTATTGTTACACTCCACATTCAATGGGTAATCCATCTCTTGTGGAATTTTATATTATTTCTCCTACCTACCCCTAGTATTTCTTACCTACCCTTGTTTCTCAGTGAGCCACATGTCATGATTGAAGGGAAAGGTTCAGTTGACATGGATGATGGAACATTTGAGAATGTTCTCTATGTTCCTAACTTTTCCACCAACCTTCTCTATATCTACCAAATCACTCACTATGGGAATGGGAAAAAGGTTGAGTTTACATCTGATTCAGTTGTGGTAAAGGAACTTGATAATGATTCATTGGTAGCAGTGGGACAAGTCAATGAAAACTCAAGGCTTCATTCATTCTCCCACTTTGTTCCAAGTTCTTCTTCTAGGGCCTTGCTTACTCATTCAAATTCAAAAAGTAAATGGCATGAGTGGTTTGGTCACCTCAACTACCACTATCTTTAGCAGCTCAGCACTAAACACATGGTCACAGGTCTACCTCGAATCAATTTTTCAGAGGGTGTATGTTCAGGTTGTTCCATGGCCAAGCATCCCAAGAGAAGTTTGATAAGGGAAAAGCTTGGAGAGCTTTGGAAGTTCTTCAACTTGTTCACAATGATGTAGCAGGTCCATTTCCAAAACCTTCATTTAGTAAGTCCCCCTATGTCCTCACCTTCATTGATGACTAGTCCCACTTCACTTGGGTCTACTTTCTTATTCATAAGAGTGAATTATTTGATAGATTTCAGGACTTCAAGACTCGTGTGGAGAAGCAATCCAGGAAAGTGGTCAAGATTCTTCACACAGATAATGGAAGGGAATATGTGAACAAAAGACTTGAGGATTTTTGTACATTTGAGGGGATTGATCTTCAACATTCTATTGCATACACTCCACAACAAAACAGAGTTGTAGAGCGCAAGCATAGAACTCTCAAAGAAATGGCTAGTTGTATGATACATGCACGTTCTATTGATCCCGCCTTTTGGGCAGAGGCTATCAGTTGTGCCACACACATCTAGAATTGGGTTCCTCACAAAGATTTGCAAGGTATTACTCCTTTTGAGGCTTGGACTAGTAGGAAACCAATTGTGAGACATTTTAGAGTCTTTGGGTGTCCATGATGGGCTTGCATTCCTCCGCAGAAATGCAAGGCATTAGAACCTCAGAGTAGGCCTTGCATATTTGTTGGATATCCTGAAGGTGTTAAGTCATATTGATTGATGGATCCTGAGACACATGAGGTGTTTATTGAGAGGAGTGTTCATTTTGAGGAAATCTCTCCTAGCTTAGCCTCTCTACCTCCTCCACCTTCCTCCATTGTGGATAGTGGTGCTAGTGATTCAGATGATGAGACTCCTTCAACTCTGACTCGTAGGGTTGCACCTCCGCAGGGTCCACTTGTAGTTGAGGAGCCTCATTCTCCACCTCCCCCTAGACCTCATTGGGCTCGACAAACACTTGAGTTAGCGATTTCTCTTGTTGGGGATCCTTTAGATACACAAAGGACTCGATCACAGCATCAGGACCTTCCACATGCATTCATTTCTACTGCTTCTGACCCACATACATTTTGGGAAGCATCAGGGGTTCCTGAGTGAGACCACACTATAAAGGAAGAGTATAGTTCCTTGATGAGGAACAACACATGGGAGTTAGTCCCTCTCCCTAAGGGGAGAAAGATGGTTTGATGTAAGTGGATCTATCGAACCAAGTTTGCAGCAGATGGTAGTATGGATAAGTATAAGGCTCAGCTTTGTTATCAGTGTTTTGGATAATGTCGATGTCTTGCCTTCTATCCTTGAAAGTCTGTCAAAATTCAGAAATTTGACCTTTGTCTGTGAGTTTATGGTTCTAAGCGTTTAGGGCTTTTGGCATTTCAAAACCATTTTAAAAAAAACAAAAAACTTTGTGTCGCATTATCTCCATGTCACTTCTATTTGCCCATTACATTTTCCACTTAAGTGGAAGGGTCACCGCATTGTTGAAATGGGGCCCTTTTAAGTCTAGGCTTGGGTGGGTTTTGAATAATTTTGAAATATTTTGCAAATTTTTCCTAAGTCCTAAGTCTTTTCCTTTGTATTTCTCGGGGTCCTTAAAAGTCGAGTGAGTCTCTTTTGATCTAGCGACTATCGCTATAACGCAATTGAAATTGCAAGAAATTTATTCATCGCGACCCAACGACAAACCACTAGTGGCTAAGTACTGAAGGAATTTAAAGATCAAATGATTTCTAAATGATTTGACGATTGTCGCTATACCGTTATGGGAAAGTGCTCGAAGGTTAGTCCTTGGGAATCAACAACAAGCCGACAGTAGTTTCAGCAGTTAAGTTTAATCTATCATGTGTTGACGGTTAATGCAAGCGGTTAAGGCAGGTGGCGACATCTTTAGAGCTTCCCTACAAATATCAGTGTTATGGTTGCTAGGAGATATTTCTTACACCAAAATTGGAATTGATCCCTACTTATGATAGAGGGTTTTGTCAGATGTTGTAGTTTCAAATGCCTGGTTGACATCCATGCAAAATGTAGAAACTACGATAAGGGAATGCCCAAACGCATTATCCCATATTTGTTGCTGGGTGGAAAACTTTAATATTTGTATACAATATCTTATGCATGTTATGTGTCCAAAAGCCAAGGGCTTTTGGTAAGAGGTGGCTCGTGGCCCAATGGACCCTGCATGCACGCACATCTCAAGGTGTCCAAATTTTGGAACAGATGGCGGACAAGTGGCACCCAAGTAAAATTCTGGGACTATCAATGACTATCATTGTTAACCATTGCGACATGGCGACCAAGTAGAAGGTCTGGCCTAAGGTGACGTGGCAGTTAAGGTGGCACCTAGTTGGATCCAAAGGTGAATTAGAGGTTGACACGTGGCGGGCCTGACAGAAGGGGTGAGCGGCAAAAACTAACTTGGGACCTCACGACCAAAGCAATTTCATTAATAGTCTCCAGCTCGCTAGCATAAAATGCTAACACCCAAAAAACTAGAGACCTCGCGAGCGAGCAGATCCAAAGAAGATTCAACGATGGTCACTAGGTCACGATGGGAAACTGCTCCTTGGCATATCCCTCGCAACCCAATGAAAAAGAAGAGCTTCATTCTGGCGGGGAGTCCAGTCATGCTAAGGTGGTAGGACAGGGACTCTAAAGCCAATCCAAAGGTGACACGTGGTAACACGTGACAGAAGGGAGCAGCTAAGAAGAAGCTAAAGGTCAAGCAAGTCGGGCAGATGGGATGGTGATCATAGATGATCCAATGATGATAGTTGATCCGCGATTGTAAGATGCACGACCTAAACTCATCATGGATCAGCGACAAAGCACATGCAGAAAAGGGGCAAGTTAAAGATTGAGCAAGTCTGAGAATATCCAATAGTTGTCGCTATACCGTGATGAGAAATAGGTCATCGGTTAATCATCGCGAATTGGCTACAAGGTGGCCCCAAGTAAGGTGGTGATCCAGTGGCAGATGAAGTGGCAGATAGGTGGCAAGTCAAACGGTGGCCAATCGGATGCGCAGACCAATCCAGAGGTGACACATGGCCAGGGGTCTAATGTCGAGTGACTAAATGGTGGGCCTTCTTTGAAGGTTAAAGTGGTTAACGACTGAAGAGGATAGATGAAGATAAATAGTGGTCGCTATACCGCAATGGGAAACTGCTCACCAATTATCCATTGCAGATCAGCAATAAAGAAGAACCAAGTCCTAAGGTGGGCCCAGTCGTGCTTAGGTGGTAGGACAAGTGGTGAACAGAGGGACTCATGACCAACCCAGAGGTGACACGTGGTGGGGTGCAGAAGGAAACGTCAAAGTTAAATGATATAGTTTTAGACTATAGTGTAAAAATGCAGAAATTTAAATGATTGTTGTGTAGAGCGACATTGATGGCTAGCGGGTTATTTTTTGCCCAAATAACAAGTATTATATACTGTTACAAAGCTCATAAAACAAGAAATTCATTTTTTCTATCAGTTTTAAAACTACTGAAATATTTGGAGAACGGTTTCCATGAGAGTGATGGAAATAATATTTTAGAAGGAGTGGGACACTTGTCACTGATAGATGGAATCTAGAATTCTTCTTATTCCGAATTCTTCTCATTTGTAAGTTCCAATTTTTGAGAAATTTCCAGAAGGAGATTTCCAAGAGGGGTTCCAATCTGGTGCATTTTAATTTTCTGGGTTGTAATTGTTGATGTTCTCATTCTTCTGTTATTGAATAGATACTTTTAGCTATAAATTCTTGGTTGCAGGTCGCATATATGTAAGGCATGTATGCGATTCCATTGGATTATCTTCAGGCATATTTTCAATTTCAATAAATCAAGTCTTCAAGGGAGTTTGGGTTTATCCTCCCACGGGAGAGTGTAATTCCCATTCTTAGGTATCCTTTACATAAAGGATTTAAATTCAATGAGTAGAAATTGTGAATTCTAAATTAATGTTTGGATATGTATGATCCTTTGTTTGAGTTTAGAATGTATTAATGTCAGGCATTAATATAGGGATATCTTTTAGTAGATCTGATTTGTAGCTTGGATTTCATTTGTGGCTATTTTTATTGACTCTATGCCCTGATTGAGGCAGCGATCTGTTACAACTAGAGGTTACTTGCATCAATATTTTGAAAATCAAAATCATAATATCTTTCTTTTCTATTTTGTGGAATTGTTCCACTTATCTCATGTTCAAACCTATCATGTTGTCAATGTAGATTTAGCCTATCTATAGTACCCTCCTTGTTTTTGAACCTTTAATGAGATCTATCTGCTTCAGTTGATGTTGTCTTGTGTGTCTTTGGTCTAATTTTATGCATAAAAGGTACACCCACCTAGACTTTGCAGAGCTTAAAGAGTATATGGTTTTTTATCCTTGTTATGTTGTCCCAAGCCCTGAAGTATTTCATTGATTGAAATTGGCTACTTCATAGGTAAATTGCAGGTGAACTTGGGTTTTCTCATTTTTGAGAACAACAGGCTTGTTGTGAAAGGTTTCTCTCAGGTTCCAGGTGTTGACTATACTGAGACCTTTGCGCACGTAGCCAAGATGAACTACATTCGCTTGACACTTGCTATTGTTGTAGCTCATAGTTGGGTTGTGCATCAGATGGATGTGAAGAGTGCTTTTCTTCATGGGTATCTTGATGAGGAGATTTATATGGAGAAGCCATAGGGTTTCATCTAGGATTCTTCCTTGGTTTGTAGACTAAGGAAATCTCTCTATGGCCTTAAGCAGGCCCCAGGGCTTGGTATGCCAAGATGGACTCCTTTCTTCTCTTAGCAGGGTTCACTAGGTGTCATTCCGATTTGAATGTCTATATTTTGCGACAGGATGACTCTCACTTGATACTTGTGCTCTATGTTGATGATTTGATCATTATAGGGAGCACCGCATCCATCATTAGTAGGGTCAAATCCGCTTTGCATGAAAAAATTTCTATGACTAACTTGGGTCTTTTGTACTACTTTCTCGGGATAGAGATTTCACAGTCACCTTCTGGGATTACACTATCATAGCCCAAGTATGCTCTTGATCTACTTGCATGATTTCATATGGTTGATTGTAAGCCTGCATCGACTCCCTTTTGTTAGGACTCGGAGGGAACTGTGAGGGGGGGGGGGGTGAATCAGTTATCAATTAATTTCAACCTAAATATAACTTAATCAAACTTGAAACTTAATACCAGTAAACCAAACTTAATGTTGGTAGACAGATTAGCAGTTAATATTAATATCGGTGAAACTTAATGCATAGAATAGAAAGAGAAACAACATCCACGACACATAACACAGATATTTGTACATGGAAAAACCACGGTGGGAAACCTTACCCACAATCAGATGATACTACTACAGATAATATGTGTATACAAATGGGGTCTTCACATGCAGAAAGGCCAACCTCCTAGAGCTCACTGCTCAATCACAAAATAGGAGTCACACTGACTACAATTGGATGGTTAAATGCAATGATAATGTATTGCTCAATGTAGCATCTTCAATGCTAGATTCAGTACCGGTTAAGCTCTGATAATCACCTTCAAATCTTCCTTGAACCTTCTCTATGGTATGCTTATATGATCTTCAATATTCGCACATACCATGTTACAATACCATAACCATATACTGTCTCTCTATTCTATTACATCATCTCACAAATGAGATCTTACATATATACCAAAACCTAAGACCAAACGTGTATGCAACTTATTAAGAATATTACAATTAAATCAATTACAAAGAAGTCAAGATGTGATGCATCATATCAGCTCAATACATTTACAATAATATCCAATTAATTAATCATCTCCATAATGTGTCATGCTGATCTAGAATAGATAATGCATGTCGGTCCATAACCTAGACCAATTTGCTGATAACAACAAAAATGTCAACCCGATTAGACCAATAACCAAAATACCAAAACCAAGTGTCCAAACCATGTCTTCGACATAACCAAGTAATCTCCAGATGATAACAAGTCATCCTCAGTGCCAGTGAACAATATACTAGCGACTATGCATAAGTCACTGAACATGCCGGTGAACATAATGTGTCGGTTCAACATAACCAAATGTCTCCAGAAGAATAAGTGTTGACATCAATGACCAAACCAATGCAACACATCCATAATACCAACAATCTCCCCCTCTGGCATTGATGGCAACACAAGATGGAAAAACATCTAAGTGCCAAAACAGAATGCCAAAAACCAAAAATGAACAATCTCTATAATAGATCAATACCAGAAATCAAAATACAAATGCAGAGAGTATATATCACTCCCCCAATAAATAATCTCTCCCCAAAGGATAATGTTTTTTCATAGATATCTCTCCCCCTTGGACATCAAATGCCAAATCAATACAAATACCAGAACATACAACCAATTCTTAGAACCAATTACAATAACCAATTGTTATAACCAACTACTCCCCCTGAGAAGTAGCTCTCCTCCATCAAAGGCGAAAAAAAATTTGTTTGTTAATTTTGTCGGTTTGATGCCAATCATCAACTGTCTAAGTCTCTATCGGTGAGGGTATAACCCCAAGATTCTCTCTGAGATATTCAAAAGTTTCCTTAGACAAAGGCTTAGTAAAGATATCTGCAATCTGCTCTTTAGTATTCACATAAACCAATCTCACTTCTTTTGCTTCAACATTCTCTTTCTGAAAATTATATTCGATAGAAACATGTTTAGTCTTAGAGTGAAATACCAGATTCTTAGATATATCAATTATTGTTGAATTATCACAATAAATGATTATAGGTTCTTTGCATTTTACCTTTATGTCCTTCAACATTTTCTTAATCCATAATACTTGAGTACAATTAGTTGCTATTACAACATATTTTGATTCGGCTGTTGATAATGATGTACAACTCTATTTCTTGCTCAACCATGAAATCAATCTGCTACCAAGAAAGAATGCCCCACTGGTGGTGCTCTTTTTGTCATCTACATTTCCTACCCAATTTGCATTGGTGTATGCACACAAATCAAAATTTTCATCTTTAGGATACCATAAACCAAGATTTGTTGTGTCTTGTAGATACTGGAAAATCCTTTTCACTGCTGATTCATGATTTTCTCTAGGATTACTTTGAAATCTTGAAACAATACATACTGCATTCATTATATCAGGTCTTGTTTGTGTCAAATACAATAAACCTCCAATCATAGATTTATATCTTGTCGGATTAACAGGAGCTGAATCATCCTTCAATGTCAATTTGTCAGTTGTAGTCATAGGAGTACTTACCGATTTAGAGTTTTCCATACCAAATTTCTTCAATAGTTCCTTCAAGTACTTTGTTTGACATATGAATATACCTTTATCGGTCTGTGAAATTTGCAATCCTAAAAATAATTTTATCTCCCCAATCATAGACATTTCAAATTCTTCCCGCATCTTATTAACAAAGTCTTTACACAATCCATCTTATCCTCCAAAAATGATATCATCAACAAAAACTTCAATAACCAAGATGTCTTCATTTGTCAATTTGAAATATAAGTTTCTATCAGCATTACCTTCAGTGTAACCAAGCTTCAAAAGATATTTGTCCAATCTAGCATACCAAGCTCTAGGAGCTTGCTTCAATCCATATAAAGCTTTCCTTAATCTGCAAACCATATCTTTACCATTTGTCAATGAAAATCCATCAGGTTGTTCAATGTAAACTTCCTCTTCAATATCACCATTCATAAATGCACACTTTACATCCATTTGATATATTTTCTAGTTCTTGTGTGTTGCAAATGCAAGAAATAATCTGATTGCCTCAATTCTAGCTACCAATGCAAAGGTTTCATTGTAATCAATTCCCTCTTTCTGTGAATATCCTTTACACACTAATTTTGCATTATTTCTGATTACCTTACCATCTTCATTAAGTTTATTTCTGAATACCCATTTAGTTCCAATTACATTTTTGTCTTTAGGCCGGGTAACCAATGACCATGTATTGTTCTTTTCAATTTATTCTAATTCATCTTTCGTAGCTTTAATCCAATGTTTATCTTCACATGCCTCAATAACAAATGTTGGTTCAATTTGAGAAATTAAACATACCTCTTCATTTGCCAGTCTCCCTCTCATCATAACACCTTGATATTTATTCCTAATTATTTGACTTTCAGAGTGATTCAGTCTTACATACCGGGGTGTGTTCACTTGTTGTTGTTCTTCAGTCACTATGGAATTCTCTGATGATGTCGGTGTGACTGGATCCACATTCTGTACTAGTGCACTCTGTATAGGTTCATTTATGTTCATTCAACTACTGGTTCAGAATCCATAGACCTTGAATTTCCTCTAAATTGTTCATCTATCTTCACATTTGCACTCTCAATGATTTTCTACAATCTTTTATTAAAATATCTATATGCTTTGCTCTTAGATGAATAACCAAGAAATATTCCTTCATCACTTCTAGGATCAAATTTGCCAAAATACTCATCTCTCCTAATATAGCATTTGCTTCCAAATATTCTGAAGTGTTTAAGAGTAGGAGTATTACCAAATCATAGTTCATAAGGGGTCTTACCGGTTTCACCTTTGATGCTAACTCTGTTAAAAGTGTAAACTATTGTATTCACTGCTTCTCTCCAATACATATGAGGTAGATTTGCTTCTAATATCACGCTTCTAGCTGCATCCAGAATAGTTATGTTCTTCCTTTCCACAACTCCATTTTGCTGAGGTGTCCAAGGTGCTGATAGTTGTCTTCTAATTCCATTCACTTCACAAAATGTATTAAACTCCTTAGATGTAAATTCCCCTCCTTGATCTGATCTTAAACATTTGATTTTCTTGTTGGTTTCATTCTCTACCATTACCTTGAATAATTTGAATTTCCCAAAAGCTTCTGATTTCTCTCTGAGAAAAGTAGCCCAACACATTCTAGAATAATCATCAATGATTAGCATAAAATATCTATCTCCCTGTAGACTTCTTGTTCTTGTCGGACCACACAAGTTAGTATGGATTAAATCAAAAACATTATTGGATTTCTCATATATACTCTTAAAAGTTGTTCTAACTTGCTTTCCTATTTGACATTCCTTACATACCGGATTATGAGGTTTTACAATCTTAGGTAAATCCCTTACTGCCTTAGATGAACTAATCTTTATAATGCAATCAAAATTCACATGACAAAGTCTTTTATGCCATAACCAACTTTCATCAATATATGCAATCAAGCATGTCTTTTCATTGTTATTCAAATGAAAGATATTACCTCTAGTTTGATTACCGGTTGCGATCTCCAAACCAGTTCTATTCAAGATTTTGCATTTATCATTCTTGAACTGTTACTGAAATCCCTTTTCAACTAATTGACCAACACTCAAGAGATTATGCTTCAAACCTTCAACATAATAAATGTTGTCAGTATTGTACTTACCATCAAAATATATAGTGCCTTTTCCTCTGATCAATCAAGCTTTATCATCCCCAAATCTTACTAGACCTCCATTGTAACCCTGAAAAGATAAGAATTTACTTTTATCACCAGTCATATGATGTGAACATCCAAAATCTATAATCCATTCATCCTTTTCTTCAATTTTAGCTACCAGCGCCTGCTCTACCAGTGGAACAGTAGGTGTCGGTTGATCTTCTTTTATTGCAACAAAAGACCATCCATTGTCTGTTGGTTCTTCATCAGAATCATCAGTAACTCCTTCATCAGCATAGTAAAATGATTTGTCTCTATTCTTCTTAAATATGTATCTCTGATATTCAAGGTTAGGCTTAGATGTTCTTTTAGCTTCTTCTCTCAATCTTGCATGTCTATCAGGACATCTGGATGCCATATGACCAACTTTATTGCAGCTAAAATATTTAAATGGTGTTTTACCTTCATACTTACTTCCAATAGGACCTTTAGGCATTTTCCTTGCAAATAGTGCTTCAAGTTCTTCCAATTATTCATTTCCCTCTTGTTATCTTCAAGTTCTCTTGCATGAAGTTCTTTCTAATAAGATTTGTCAGATGATGATGATGATGATGATGATCTTGCAGATGATGATGCTTTGAAGACTAAATCTGTCTTAATTGTAGCAACAAGACCAAATTCCTCAAGCTCAAATGCTGAAAGTTTTCCAACCAGGGTATTTGATGCAGGGGCATCTTCAAATCCAACACAAAGTGCTCTTGAGGAGACAAATAACTAAGGATGTGTTTAGATGGTTTCATGTCTTATTTTCATGTTTTGAGTCTTTTCTTCCATGTTGATATCATGTAATAAGCATGCCCCACCTTGTAAGCCAATGCCTTAGTAGGTGTGTTATGAACCACCTTGGGCATATGGTCTTTAGGGGTCATCTATGCCTTGTAGGCATTTTATTATTCATTTTTAAGGAGTTTTAGTTGTCTTAGGAGCCAAATTTGTGTGGAGGAGTTTTGGATGAAAATGTTGTCAAAGTTGTCAAGACACACATGACAACTTTTAATTAAAAAGTGCAACTTCCTCCAACAACCACTTCTGGTACAATTAGTGGTTCCTAACTATTATGGAGGGCATATAATGTCTAACTCCAACCATGGGAGGGGTTGTTGAAGGTTAATGTAATATTTGGCACTTGGAAAATCAATAAAAACAGTGAATTTCCTGCATTTTTGCTGCTATAGTCAATGTTCCATACAGTATAGATGTCTCCAAGTTTGAAAAATGGTGGAATGTGGTAGATAAGTGAATCACATTTCTAATGCTTCAAATCTGAGGTCTTAACTCCTCGGGATCAGAGAGAAAAGTGCATTTTTCTAGAAGTTACCTGGATTTGACAGTTTTACCTAGGTTTTGAGGGAAAAATGACGTTTTCTTGTTGATACCTCATTGGTTTTGAACAGCCTTTGGGGTGGAGAAAGGTTAGACTATGTAAATTAGGATTTCCAAGGTCTTTTGTAGGGAAGGAGTAGGAAAGAGCGAGGGTTTGATGTGTTAAGGTGGACATCTTTATGTGGCCACCTAGTCTCATTGTGCAACTAGTTCCATGAATGAAGTCAGGGGTGTAACCAAGGTCTGAAATTTGGTGATTCATGTTAATTCCATGACCTCTACATGTTCCATGTATTAATTTGTTAGGGCAGCACTTTTATAGTACACTTCCTTTATTAAAGTGGCCTAATTAGGGCTATTAGGCCTACTAGGTGAGTAAGGGTTGCGACCTTTAGATCTCAGATCAGGTTAAGCCCTTTGGATATATTTTAGTAATCATACAAAGGATTCAAAATCACTCATTATTTGTAGAGGTCCTTTGGAGGATTAAGGAGAAAACTTGAAATCTCAACCTGGCAGGGCTACTAGGCGTGACAGGCCTAATTATAGCAGCAGCATCACATCTTCTTAATAGATCAAATCTAATGGTTGGAAAAGGTCACTTGGGCCTAGGGAACATTAAATCAAAGGTTTAGGAGAAATTGGGGTCTTGGGAAGTGTGTCAACCCTTGTTGGGTGTTGTGGCTCTTGTGAGTCCTGAGTGGTCTTTGAAAAGCATTGAAGGTTTGGGCAGTGTCTAAGTTGTCTGAGATGGGCAATGATATGAAACTTGCCAAAATAAGTCCAAAACACCCCTTGGAATCTTTGTAACATTGCTAGAGTCCTTGTTTGGGTTCTCAATTGAAGGAACCTGTCTCAGTGTTGACAAGGGCTCTGCATCATATAGGTATCAAAGCTTAGGAGTATCTTAAGACTGAAGACAAATTGTGAAGATGGCAGAGGGAGATGAAGAGATTCCAGGAAGGATGACCAATGTGGAATTGACCAAGGTTGTGAGAGAACAATTGGCAGAAAATAGAGCCATGAAAAGGGAGATAGAAAGGTTGAAGGGCAGAATGGATAGGAGGGAAGTGGAAGACTCTAGAGATGGAGATGATGGGGATGAGGATGAGACCCCAAGGCAGGAAGAAGAAGTGGTTCCTGCAGACCAGAGACCCCTCTTGAATGCTCTCAAATCCTTGGAGAGGAGAACCATGGATGGGAAACTAGAACTACCTATTTTCAGTGGCAAGATGGATCCAAACTTGGTCATGGATTGGATAGAGGCTTTAACTAGCTTCTTTGAATGTGAAGAGATTCCTGAGCACCAAAGGGTAAAGATGGAAAAGTCCAAGTTGAAGGAAGTAGCCTTGACTTGGTGGAATTTCATCCAGATAGAGAGGGTGAAGAATGGAAAGAGTATGATCAGTTCATGGAATAGAATGATTGCTTTGATCAAAGATGTGCTAGAGGACTATGGAGTGCAACTTCATAGAAGTTAACAAAATCTCAAACAAAAGGACATGGATGTAAGCACATACACTGAAGAATTCTTGAAATTGTGCATAAAGGCCAAGACCATAGAGACAGAGGAAGAGAATTTGGCGAGATGCATCAATGGTCTGAAATTTTCTATACAAGATGAGTTAAATCTACACACCCTGGGTAATGTACACAAATGCTACCA
Organism: Cryptomeria japonica; assembly: GCF_030272615.1. NCBI lineage: Eukaryota > Viridiplantae > Streptophyta > Pinopsida > Cupressales > Cupressaceae > Cryptomeria > Cryptomeria japonica. The sequence goes on along the minus strand of NC_081411.1, from coordinate 574,925,822 downwards.
AATGGCATTGAAGGTAGAAGAGAAATTCAAAAAGAAACAAGATCGAAACAATAGGGGTAGAGGTAGATTTCAAAAAGGAAGAGGTCCCTTTAGAGGAAGGGGAAACAGTGGCGGTTCCCAAGGAGACACCAACCAAGAGGACAACAAGGGTGAAGGCAACAACAGAGGAAGCTTCAGAGGTAGAAGACCAAACTATAGAAGTATATCACAAGGGAGAGGCCCCATAAGGTGTTACAATTGCAACCAAGAAGGTCACATTGCTAATAGGTGTCCAGAGAAGGCAAATAACAACACTATGGGAGAAAGAAGGAGCAATCTGATCCAAGAATCTGATTGTCAAAGTGTGAACAACAGCAACACTTTTCAAAGTGTAAATGCACCTGATTCTTATGGGTATCCGGAAAGAGGTGAAGCTTTGATGATGAGGAGAGCAATCCTAAAGGTTCCTATCACAAAAGAACCCCCACAAAGGAAGGCAATCTTCAGAACAACTTGCAAATCGGGGGGTAAAGTCTGCAAAGTTCTAATAGATTCCGGTTCAACTGAAAATTTTGTGTCCATGGAGATGGTGGAGAAGCTTAAGCTTAAGAGGATACCACATCTTTATCCATATAAGGTGTCATGGCTCACCCAAGGGCAGCAAGCTCTTGTGGAAGAACAAGCATGGGTTGAATTTCAGATTGGCACCTACAAGGACAAACTCCTATTTGACATAGCTAAGATGGATGTTTGTCATCTATTGTTTGGTAGGCCTTGGCAATATGACTTGAAGGCACATCATGATAGCTTTAGAAACACCTATTCTATCACCAAGGATGGGAAGATCATAGAGTTGCTACCTTTGATGGAGGATGAAGAAGAGCCTAAGGGGAAAGAGGCTAAGGTGATGCTGATGGAGAGAAAGGAGTTCATGAAGGAGGTGAGAGAGGAAGGAGGATTATGTTTTGCATTGATACCTATTCCTAAGAAGGAGGTTGCAGATGCAGGAGCAGCAGATCAACAAGGGAGACCTAGGATGGTTCCTTATGAAGTGCATGAGCTTCTTGACAAGTATAAGGGTGTGATTTTAGAGGGTATGCCTAAGACCCTCCCTCCTATTAGAGAAATCAGTCATTGTATTGACTTTATACTAGGAGCAACATTTCCCAACAAGGCTGCATACAAACTGACCCCACAACAAAATGAAGAGGTGGCCAGGTAGATTGTTGATCTACTTGATGCAGGTCTGATTGGAAAAAGTCTCAATCCTTGTGCAGTACTAGCAGTACTTGCACCCAAGAAGGAAGGCACTTGGAGGCTTTGTACGGATTCAAGGGCAATCAACAAAATAACTATAAGGTATAGATTTCCCATTCCTAGAATTGAAGATCTTCTTGATTGTTTAGGAGGTGCAAAGTATTTTTCAAAGATAGACCTTAAAAGTGGATATCATCAAATTAGAATAAGGCCAAGGGATGAATGGAAAATGGCCTTCAAAACTAATGAGGGGTTGTATGAATGGAAAGTCATGCCTTTTGGCTTGTCCAACACCCCTAGCACTTTTATGAGACTAATGAATGAGGTGTTGAGTGACTTTATCAACAAATTTGTGATTGTCTACCTAGATGATATTCTGATTTTTAGCAACACAAAGGAGGAGCACATGCAACACCTAGAGTTGGTCTTGAGAAGATTACACAGGGAGTAACTAATGATCAATTTGGATAAGTGTTTGTTCATGCAAGAGGAGATCATCTACCTTGGTTTTGTCATATCTCAAGGTGAACTAAAAATGGATCAAGACAAGGTAAATGCCATTCTAACTTGGCCCACTCCTAGAAGTTTGAATGATGTTAGGAGTTTTCCTGTTCTTGCAACATTTTATAGGAAGTTTATCAAAGGTTTCAGTCAGATTTGTGCACGCATGCTTGACACCATAAAGGGGGGTCAGAAAAGTAAGTTTTTGTGGTCCCAAGCAACAAATGAGTCTTTTGAGTTTCTTAAGAGAAAAGTTACAGAGCAACCAATCCTAGCCCTCTCTGATTTTCATAAGGTCTTTCAGATTGAGTGTGATGCCAGTCATGTGGCCATAGGGGCTATTTTGAGCCAAGAAGGAAGACCTATTGCTTTCTATAGTGGGAAACTAAATGATGCCAAGAAGAGATATTCCTCCTATGACCTTGAAATGTATGCATTGGTCCAGTCCATAAAGAAATGGAGGCACTACCTTTTTCCCAAGGAATTTATGGTTTTTACTGATAACAAGGCCCTAAGTTTCATTAATAGTCAAGAAAAATTGAATCACTGGCATATGAAGTGGGTAGAGACTCTACAAGCCTTCACATTTTCTTTGAAGCAGAAGAAAGGAGTCACAAATAAAGTGGTAGATGCATTAAGTCGTAGGGTGCTCACATTGTCCCATATCCAATTGGAAAGTGTAGGAATTGATGCTTTGAAGACCATGTATGAACATGATGAAGATTTTGGTGAGGTATATGCCTCTTGTACTAATTTGGATGACAAGTACAATGTAGACTTTTCTGAGTTTTTGCTGCAAGAAGGATTGTTGTTCAAGGGAGGTCAACTATGAATTCCTAGATGCTCCATGAGGATGAATATTATCAAGAAGAAACAAAATGGGGCAATGGCAGGTCATTTTGGGTTAGATAAGACCCTAGAACTTGTGAGGAGACACTTTTTTTGGCCAAAGATGTAGACTGAAATTAGAAAGTATGTGGAGTCTTGTGTGGTATGTCAAAAGGCTAAAGGAAGGTCTACTAATGTCGGCTTGTATCAACCACTCCCCATTCCATCTAGACCATGGGAGAGTGTAAGTATGGACTTTGTAATGGGGCTACCTAGGACTCAAAAAGGTTTTGACAGTGTTTTTGTTGTTGTGGACAGATTTAGCAAAATGGCACACTTTCTCCCTTGCAAATCAACAAATGATGCTTCTTACATTGGAGCACTCTTCTTCAAAGAGGTGGTAAGGATCCATGGGTTACCTCTTAATATTGTTTCAGATAGAGATGTTAAATTCATGGGTCATTTTTGGCAAACTTTATGGAGAAAAATAGGAATAAAATTTTTCATTTTCATCTGCCTATCATCCCCAAACGGATGGGCAAACTGAAGTTGTCAATAGAACCCTTGGAAACCTTTTGTGATGCTTAACAAGAGAGCATAAAGAGAAATGGGATACTATCTTACCCCAGGCAAAATTTTCTTATAATGATACTGTTAATAGGAGTACTGGTAAGTCTCCTTTTCAGATTGTCTATGGTCTAAACCCAAGAGGTGTTTTAGAACTCTGAAATCTGCCTTCTACTAGTCCAATCAGTGCTGAGGGTGAAGCCTTTGCTGAGACAATCAAGGAAGTTCATGAACAAGTTAGATTAAACCTTCAAAGGTCTAGTGAATAGTATAAGAAGCATGCAGATCAGAAAAGAAGAGACCTGAGTTTTGATGTTGGAGACCTTGTATGGGTCTATCTCAGGAAGGAGAGGTTACCAAAAGGAAAACACACTAAGTTGATGCAAAAGAAGATAGGTCCTTGTTCTATTTTGAAGAAATGTGGACCTAACGCTTATGAAGTTAAATTACCCAATGGGTTGGGGTTGTCACCCATCTTTAATGTTTGTGATCTAACACCATATAAAGGTTTTGATGTTGCAGCTATAGCTAATGATGATTTGGAGCAGCAGGCTGATGCAAATTTTCCTAAGCATGAACCACCTACCCTAGAGAAAGTGTTGGATACTAAAGTTGTTAAGAAGAAAAGGAACAAGGAGTATACACAATACTTGGTTAAATGGAAAGGAAAACCTGATAATGAGGTTGTGTGGATGGATGAAAAGTAGATTGAGGTCCATGACACCACCTTGCAGCAACTCATCTCAAGTGGACTTGAGATTTCTTGCCCCCGGGAGTATGATGCAGGGGCATCTTCAAATCCAACACAAATTTCTCTTGAGGAGACAAATAACTAAGGATGTGTTTAGATGGTTTCATGTCTTATTTTCATGTTTTGAGTCTTTTCTTCCATGTTGATATCATGTAATAAGCATACCCCACCTTGTAAGCCAATGCCTTAGGTAGGTGTGTTATGAACCACATTGGGCATATGGTGTTTAGAGGTCATCTATGCCTTGTAGAAATTTTATTATGCATTTTTAAGGATTTTTAGTTGTCTTAGGAGTCAAATTTGTGTGGAGGAGTTTTGGATGAAAATGTTGTCAAAGTTGTCAAGACACACATGACAACTTTTAATTAAAAAGTGCAACTTCCTCCAACAACCACTTTTGGTACAAAAAGTGGTTCCTAACTATTATGGAGGGCATATAATGTCTAAATCCAACCATGGGAGGGGTTGTTGAAGGTTAATGTAATATTTGGCACTTGGAAAATCAATAAAAATAGTGAATTTCCTGCATTTTTGCTGCTATAATCAATATTCTGTATAGTACGGACATCTCCAGGTTTGAAAAATGGTGGAATGTGGTAGATAAGTGAATAAAATTTCTAATGCTTCAAATATGAGGTCTTAACTCCTTGGGATCAGAGAGAAAAGTGCATTTTTCTAGAAGTTACCTGGATTTGACAGTTTTACCTATGTTTTGAGGGAAAAATGACATTTTCTTGCTGATACCTCATTGGTTTTGAATGGCCTTTGGGGTGGAGAAATTTTAGACTATGTAAATTATTATTTCCAAGGTCTTTTGTAGGAAAGGAGAAGGAAAGAGTGAGGGTTTGATGTGTTAAGGTGGACATCTCTATGTGGCCACCTAGTCGCATTGTGCAACCGGTTCCATGAATGAAGTCAGGGGTGTAACCAGGGTCTTAAATTTGGTGATTCATGTTAATTCCATTCCCTCTACATGTTCCATGTATTAATTTGTTAGGGCAGCACTTTTATAATACACTTCCTTTGTTAAAGTGGCCTAATTAGGGTTATTAGGCCTACTAGGTGAGTAAGGGTTGTGACCTTTAGATCTCAGATCAGGTTAAGCCCTTTGGATATGTTTTAGTACTCATCCAAAGGATTCAAAATCACTCATTATTTGTAGAGTTCCTTTGCAGGATTAAGGAGAAAACTTGAAATCTCAACCTGGCAGGGCTACTAGGCGTGACAGGCCTAATTATAGCAACATCATCACATCTTCTTAATAGATCAAATCTAATGGTTGAAAAAGGTCACTTGGGCCTAGGGAAAAATGAATCAAAGGTTTAGGAGACATTTGGATCTTGGGAAGTGTGTCAACCCTTGTTGGGTGTTGTGGCTCTTGTGAAAACTGAGTGGTCTTTGGAAAGCGTTAAAGGTTTGGGCATTGTCTAAGCTGTCTGAGATGGGAAATGACATGAAACTTGCCAAAATAAGTCCAAAACACCCCTTGGAGTCTTTGTAACATTGCTAGAGTCCTTTTTTGGGTTCTCAGTTGAAGGAACCTGTCTCAGTGTTGACAAGGGCTCTGCATCAGTATCTCTAGATACTGATGTATTAGGCATTGTTCTCAACTCATTAATAGCAGTTAGTTTCATTTTGTATGCTAGTGGAGATGTTCTTAAAACTTTAGAAACAATTTCATCTTCACTCAAGGAACCTCCACAACATTGTATTCCCAAAATAATTTCATTAACCCTTTCCATACAAGAAAAAAATCTTTCATCTTCTTCCATTTTCAGATTTTCATACCTGACCTAGAAGCATTCAAGTTTTGCAATTTTGATAGTGGTATCTCCTTCATTAAATGTCTCCAATTTATCCCAAATAGCTTTAGTATTAGATCGGTCTGATAATTCCATGATTTGTTGATCTGACAATGAGCTCACAAGTGCTTCTCTTTCTTTGCAATCATTTTCCTGATCTTTAGCCAATATTGGTGGATGATGTTGATTCGGTAAATGAACAACATAGCCATTCTTTGTAATATCCCATATGTCCCTTCCAATGCAATTCAGATGTGTTTCCATTATGATCTTCCATACCATAGTTAGTTCCATCAAGTTTTGGACTGTCCTTCCTGAAAAAGTTAGTTGCCATAGAATCTCCTCAAGTTGTTAAACTTATGCAAAAAGAGGACTTGGCTCTGATACCAATTGTTAGGACCTAGTGGCAACTGATAGGTGGGGGGTGTGAATCAGTTGTCAATTAATTTCAACCCAAATATAACTTAATCAAACTTGATACTTAATACCGGTAAACCAAACTTAATGTCGGTAGACGGATTAGCAGTTAATTTTAATATTGGTGAAACGTAATGCATAGAACTAAAAGAGAAACAACATCCACAACACATAACACATAGATTTGTACTTGGAAACCCTGTAAGGGGAAAAAACACGGTGGGAAACCTTACCCACAATCAAATGATACTACTACAGATAGTATGTGTATACAAATGGGGTCTGCACATGCACATGCAGAAAGGCCAACCGCCTAGAGCTCACTGCTCAATCACAAAATAAGAGTCACACTAACTACAATTGGATGGTTAAATCCAATGATAATGTATTCCTCAAAGTAGCATCTTCAATGCTGGATTCAGTACTGGTTAAGCTCTAATAATCACCTTCAAACCTTCCCTGAACCTTCTCTATGGTATGCTTATATGATCTTCAATATTCACACATACCATGTTACAATACCATAACCATATATCGTCTCTCTATTCTATTACATCATCTAACAAATTAAATCTTACATATATACCAAAACCTAAGACCAAATGTGTAGGTCGGCTTACTAAGAATATTACAATTAAATCAATTACAAATAAGTCAAGATGTGATGCATCATGTCGGCTCAATACATGTCGGTCCATAACCTAGACCAATTTGTTGGTAACAACAAATATGTCAACCCGATTAGACCAATAACCAAAATACCAAAACCAAGTATCCAAACCATGTCTTCAACATAACCAAGTGATCTCTAGATGATAACAAGTCATCCTTAGTGTCTGTGAACATATAACCTGTCGATGAACAATATACTGGTCACTATGCATAAGTCATTGAACATGTCGGTGACCATAATGTGTCTGTGAACATATAACCTCCTACATTAAGGGTATGAAAGGCTTCGTCCCCTCCCTTTGAGAAATAAATTACAAAGAGGATTTTAATAGATTCTTGGAGGGTAATTTGTCCTCCTACATTAAGGGTATGAAAGGCTTCGTCCCCTCCCTTTGAGAAATTTCCCCACTCCTAGCATGAGGGTATGGTTTTTGTTGGGAGTGTCTTTCACTTTTTTTATGGAGCTCATTGTGGCTACTATTGGGATTTCGTTGGAAGGTGTGGTTTTCCCTAAAAACCCAAAATAAATTACAAAGAGGATTTTAATAGATTCTTGGAGGTTGTGAGAAGATCTCTCAACTACATAATGGGTTTAATAAAGATGACCTCCTACATTAAGGGTATGAAAGGCTTCGTCCCCTCCCTTTGAGAAATAAATTACAAAGAGGATTTTAATAGATTCTTGGAGGGTAATTTGTCCTCCTACATTAAGGGTATGAAAGGCTTCGTCCCCTCCCTTTGAGAAATTTCCCCACTCCTAGCATGAGGGTATGGTTTTTGTTGGGAGTGTCTTTCACTTTTTTTATGGAGCTCATTGTGGCTACTATTGGGATTTCGTTGGAAGGTGTGGTTTTCCCTAAAAACCCAAAATAAATTACAAAGAGGATTTTAATAGATTCTTGGAGGTTGTGAGAAGATCTCTCAACTACATAATGGGTTTAATAGATTTTAATATATTATAGTTTTCACCTTGGTTCAGGCCCCCCATTTGTTGGCAGAGCAAAAAGCAACATGCTATTGCTCTCTCTTTGACTGAGGTGAGTATCAAGGAGCTGTTAATGTAGCGACTGAGACCATTTGGCTTCAACAGATTCTGATAGAGTTTGGGTTCACCACTCCATGACCAACAGTTCTACATTGTGACAATCAAAGTGTTATTGCAATCTCGAAGAACCCGGTCTAACATCAACGGACCAAACACATCGAGATCCATATGCACTACTTTCGAGAGCTGATTCGGGAGCATGTCGTTGATTTGCAGTATTGTCCTACAATGGAGCAGGCTGCAGACATATTCACCAAACCTTTCACCAAGAGTAAGCTCCAACAATTGCAATCTCTCTTGGGGTTGCGGGATGTCTCATTAGCGGGGTCAGCCGACTTCTCCTTCCTCTCTTATGGGGGGGAATTTTTCGTCATTGAGGTTTTGCTTTTGTACATTCATCTCTCTTTTGGGGGAGAGTTTTTTTCCCACTGGGTTTTCTCCCTTTCTCCATTTGTGAGAGATTGCATTGCATAGTTTTACTTGCATTTTAATTTTGTACATGGGTACCTATCATGTCCTAGTAGCTGAGACCCATCTTGCATTGTTGACTTGAGTCTTCATTCCCCTAAGTTGCACTTAAGGGGGGGGTGTTGGTGTAAACAAATATTCATCATGGATATTATCACACTTTACTTAAGTTAACTTAGGATAATGCATCTCTTCATAGTTTGGATATGAGACACTTAGGGAAGTGTGCACATAGGGATATAGCTTGTAGGAGAAATTCCACCTTTTGTGGTCTTATTTTTCTGTTACACTCCACATTCGGTGGGTCATCCACCTCTTATGGAATATTATATTATTTCTCCTACCTACCCCTAGTATTCTTACCTACCCTTGTTTCTCATTCAGCCACATGTCATGATTGTGTGCTCGTATATCCATATGGCCTTACCTATATAAGCACACTCATATTCATTGTATTGGTTAATCCAGTTGATCATTTGTATATTGATGAGAATACAGTTTGTTCTTGCCATTCTATTGTCTCTCTTTATGCTTTTTATTGTGCCCTTGATCTTGGCAAAATATCACAGAGAGGAAATAGACAAGGATGCCTTGTGATGAGGCAGTAAGGAGTTGAAGTTTCCCCACATGACTCAGGAGCTTTCCCTTCCAACAAACTAGATTCCTTTGGATTCTTTCTAGGATAGTTTTCTAAAAGGTATTTGAGACCTCTTTAATTGTCAGGGGCAACCATAAGTAGCCCCCTAAAGAACAACACTCTAGCAACCAATAAAGCCCTCATTTTATCCTACAGTTTCACCAAAGTGTTAAAGAAATAAATACTACTTTTATTGTATTTAATGTGCTATCCCGAGGCTTTCACATGTTGATTAAGAAATTTCTTGAACTTTCTTGTCTCTACTATAGAAGCTACCCCAAACAAGATGGTATCATCAACAAACTATTGCATAACAACTAGCGGTAGAGAAGAAGCGAGATTAACCCCTTGAAGTTTGCCTTTTCTCATAAGGTTTAGAAAATTTCTCCCCTAAACATCTACCATGATGATGAACAAGTAAGGAGATAAGAGGTTCCCTTTCCAAATACTTTTGGTAGCTCTAAAATATCCCTTGGGAATTCCATTAAGAAACACTTCATACCTCACAGTAGTAATACAATCATTAATTAAACTAATTCATTCATTCTCAAAGCCAAACTTCGTTAGGGCTTTAAAAAGAAAGTCCCAATTAACTCTATCACAACCCTTAGAGATGTCAAGCTTGAGGACCATCCTCAATTGGTGGATCCTATCCATAGAATGAATAATTTCATGTATGGTAATCATAGCATCAAGGATTTTCCTCTCTGGAACAAATAACTTTGGATTGCAATTGATGAACCCATCCAAGAAAGGCTTGATTCTATTAAGTAATATTTAAAAAAAATCTTATAAAAAATGTTGTATAGACTAATAGGTCTGAAGTCTATTCGCCTCAAGGGCTCTTGGATTTTAGGAATTAGATCATTATCAAAGTTATTGAGATTTTTTAGTAGTTTACTAGTTCTAAAGAATTCCTTAGCAAACATGGTCACATCAAAGCCCACAATGTCCCAAAACTCCTTGAAAGAAGTCAAGGGGAGACCATGAGGTCGTGGGGCTTTGTAGGTCCCCATAGAGAAAGTAGTATTTCCAAACTCCTCATCAGTGATTGAGGCCATGATAAGAACATTGTCAGGTTCACCCAAAGAAGTAGGAAGACGATGGAGAAGTTGGTTCTCCAAAAGAAAATTCCTAGCTCTGTTATCATTTCTAAAAGTATTACAAAAGTAGTTAGATGCCATGATACTCAATTGGGTAACATCCTTAATTTCTTGTCTTGGCTCATCTCTGAGGCTTAGAATCGAATTATTCCTCCTATGTTTTCTTGTTGATCTATGAAAGAAAGTTGAATTCCTATCACCCTCTCTCAACCACTAGATTCTAGATTTTTGCTTCAAGTAGATTTCCTCTTGTTTTAGATTTTCCTTCCACTTGTCCCTCAAAACCTCCTCAATCCTATGGTATATTTTGAGAAGTCCCCCTATGCCATTCTCTCTTGAATAGCAACCAATCTTGCATTAATCTCATTTTTCTTAGCAAAAATATTACCAAACGTGAACCTATTCTACCCCTTCACATTTTTCCTTATCAAGTCAAGTTTTTGAGCAATTATATACTTAGGATTTTCTTGAATTAGGGTAGTCCACCATTCACTAATTTAGTCTCTAAACATGAGATGTGTTGTCCACATAATTTCATAACAAAAAGGAATTCACCCACTGATAGGTTTGTCAAATCATTCCAGGAGGATAGGGTTGTGATTTGAAACCGTCTGGGGGAGAGCATCCCAATATCTCATTTAATTGAGACCAAAAATTTGTTCAACCTAACCTAAATAAGGTGATTCCCCTTCCTATGACTGGACCAAGTGAACAACTACCCCCTCAAGTCAACATCCATCAAACCATTTTTACTGATAAAGTCTATGAGATCAAGCATACTATCTGAGTAATCTGTCAAGCCTCCACATTTCTCAGAAGGAAATAGGGGAGAGTTGAAGTCGCTAGCCACTATCCAATGGGAATCTTGGTCATAACACATAAACTAGGAGATCTCAACCCAAAGAACTAGATGACCCATATGGATATTGGGTGCATAAACATTAACAAGATGCAAAAAATTGGATTAGGAAGTGAACTTCACAGACAAGAATCTAGTAGAAGAAGAAATAAGAAATCCATCTAGTTTCATAGGCTCCCACATGGTGACCACACCTCTCGAGGCTCCATTTGCATTACTAATAAGAAAAAAAGGAGTTTGGCCAAATATTGCCTAAAATATTACTAAAAGAGTTGTCTATCATCTTAACTTCTTGGAGAAGCAAAATATCAATCATTTTTTCAAGAATGCAATCCTTGAGAGCCAACTATTTTTAGGAGCTATTTAAGCCCCTCATATTCCATGAAAGGAACTTCATTTTTGGATTCTAGTTGAAGAATCAAGGATCCTTTTCCTTCCATTGGAAATTTCCCTTACTACTTCTTTATGTTTAGAGACTCTATGTGATGGACATCTTGTCTTCACTTTTGGTCCCACATCTATCTTCGTATTCCTTGTTTTCCTTTTTGAGTCACCCAACCATCATCACTAGCCTAAGCACATCCACTAGAGGAAGCACCAATTTGCACCACATTTGAGGGGGGAGGAAAACCAATAGTGGGGGGGGGGAGCAAAGGACACTTAGTCTAGACAAGAGTAACCAAAGTTGGGACAAGAACAACAATGGTATAGGTGGAGGGGGTAGATGGGGACAAAATATCCCCTCCTCAAGGGGTACCAAAGCCACCACACTATCCAACACACCCATCATAGTCCATTAGCAAAAGACAGAGGGATCTCAACCTCCAACTAGGAATCATTCTATGTGGAAGAACATTTTGGGTCCCCTTGAGAGGACTTGTTGGGGGTTTCCATCATCTTGAGGAGCCCTTCAGTAAAAGGATAACCCTCACTATCATCTCCCACATCAACCCCATCAAATGACTTATCCACCACCTCAATCTCAATAGATGTACATGTTTCCTTCTATTTAAGAGGAATTTTGGTGGGGGGCCTTATTGTCAAAGATTAGATGTCTACTCTTAGAACATTTTTTACAATAAATCGAGGCATTCTCATAAACAATTGCCTGAGTCTAGCTTCCCAACTTAGATTGCAAAGTAATAAAATTCGAGAGATTATTTTTAACAGTAATCAAAACACAAAAAGAGAAAACACTAACCTGGATCTTAATATTGTCACCTCATTAGTTGACATGTAATATCTAAAAGTGTTGATAATCCACCAAAAAAATTGTTCATCCTAGAACTTAAACGAAAGCCCCAACAAACGGGCCCACACCGAAGCAAACTTGTTCAAATCCACTATAGGATCACAACCAAGTTTCCATCTACAAAGAGAGAGATGTTGTTTCCCATAGGCCCAACAACCAGAAAGAACCATCACAAATTCATCCTCCATTATAAATTTAAATAAGAAGAGAACACCATGCATGGCACTAACTATAACATCCCCTTCAACTTCCATTTTAGGGACACCCATTTCCTCACCATCTCAATAGTGGATCTGAAAGAGAAACATTTCCCAGTTAGATTTCCTTTCATTGAAGAGATAGTTTGGTCCACCACTAAATATGGTAACACAATAGTAGGACCACCCTCAATCTATAAGCATTTTGGGACTATATTAATGTCCACTTGACTATGTACCTCACCAACAAGTGCATTCTTTCATCCACTGGAAAGTGTGTTCCCTTATGGATTCACACCCTTTAAATTTATCATCTCCAACTTATTGAAGTTATCAATACTATTATTACCGTTTGGTTTAGGGGCAACATAGTTCTCAGGCAGAGAAGTAGAATCTACCAAAGCAAGACTGTTTGAAGGTACTTTAGCGGCATTCAAAACAAAATCCTTCAGACTTGACACACCAATAGCGTCTGGAGGAGGACCCATAGGTGGGGAAGCATGGCCTCCACCCTCCATGAGCTACATGTGCAAGGATCAAAAGGTTTAAAATTTGAACAAGTTCGAGCGAGATGTTGCGGAGCTAGAGAATGTTTGTATTCATAAACTCCCATTGTTAAAGAGTTTGAATGGTGGACAACTTTATTAAATATATTGTTATATAAACAAATGTTTTATTATTTTTTCCAATTTATTTTTTAAAATATTTATTTTATTGTATACTCTTAAATAAATGTATTTATAATTTTTATATTAATTTTTTAATAATTAATAATTAAAAATATATTTTTTAATATTCGTTTATGGGTTATCTAATTGTATAAAGTTGATCAAATTGAAATCCGCCTAACTCCACCAAAGAATGGATGGAAAAAAATGAAGTTTGATGTTGTATCTTTAAAGATGGAGTGAGGGGTGATTGTGAAGTCAAGATTTTCACTATTTGTAGGAACAAACAATATAGCATAATTATAGGCGATATGGCTATGATTAGAAGAAGTAAGAAGAGGGATTAAATTTTTTTATTGAAGGTGATTCCCTCATATCTATTAATGCTCTTAGGACAAGAGAGATATGTAATTGGAAGCTTAGAAGCATCTTAGACCAATGCTTAAAACCACTCAACAACATTGAAGAATTTAAGCTTGGCCATGTGTATAGGGAGGCCAATGGTGAAGTCGATGTATTAGAAAACAAGGTTATTGAAGGGGAAGAAAGTCACATTTTTAGTGGGGATGTAGTATAGTATAAGTCATCCTTAATCATAAGAGAGTTTAATGGTCCCCTATGTGGGTAATGGTGAATAATTGGCGAATTTATGTGTGGTACTCATGCCAATCGAGTCCAAGAGGTCAAATTTATGAGTAAATTATGTGCAATGTATGGAGAAAGGTATGTATGCCTCATTTGTAGCATAGTTAGGTGCCTCCTGCAAAGAGTATGGGGTAGTTAATATTACTATAAGTAATATATAGACCCATAAACAAACCATCCAATATCATGGACTATACAACGATCCATTTCCATTTCCATTTGCATGCATTGGCCCTTTAGTTATATTGGTATTTGCATCTACAAGTTGTGAATGTTTATTCTAGCAAATTAAATGAAGCTTACCCTATGCCTGCATGTAAATTTTAGCCAAATGGTTTTTAATGGGACCATAATGAACACAAGGCTTAGACCCTCACACAATATTACAAAGCAAACCCTTAGTTTGCTAGATGATCTAAAAAAAGCAACTACAAAATGGGTGTTGCAGCGTGCATAAAACACAGGGATTATAAAATAAAGCTTATATTTTCTATGTAATAAAAAAATGTGACTACAAAATAGGTGTTGTAGTGTGCACCAAGAAGATTATTGATATGGGACTACAAAATGGGTGATGTGGTGGCACCAATCATATCATGGTGTACAGTCAAAGTGTACAAACCAAATCTCGTGGTGTGGGCACAAAGTGTAACATATAGCAAAGTGTATGCCCCTATGTTAAATTTATTGTGTACACCTTACCGGGAGCAATTTCTTTAAGGTAGCATGCATACCTCTAAAATAAAAGAGCATTGCAACAATCAAATGCCCTGAGCTTAAGCAAATAAAATGTGATGGTCACAAGACTTGAAAGAGCACATAAGGGATCCACTATTTAGGGTTAGTTTGTGCATCAAGGATCATCCAAAGAGAGCTTAACAATACACAAATACATGCCAATCATCACATTACATGTAAGCAAACACACAAAAGAATCTACTGCCTGAGAGAGCTAGTGTAGCAAATCATCCGCCTCTTAATCTTGCTCAACACCATTTAGAGATGGTGGACAAAAATCCAAAGAAGATACAACTAGTATGATAGATAGAGATATCTCTAGTACCAAACAAGGACCATGCTCTACTGATGAATCGCTATGTGTGTCACTAGGATATCGAGTTAAATCTTTTGAAAACATGTTAGATAAATCATCACTACTATCATCAATAATCTCAAAATTATCATCTAAATCATCTTCCAAATTAATCATAATAGGGGATCTCATGGGAGGAGGAGGAAGAGAAGAAGAATAAGAATCATTTAGCATTGAAAAATTCAAATTTTGGCAATGTTGGTCAAGGTAAACCTCCTCTCTAGGATTAGGTGAAGGCTAAGAAGACGAGATCAAATCAACATTCAAATGCTTATGAAAAAATCACTTAGGGAAAAAATCTCATGAAATTTGGTATGGTATCTTCATTAGTGTTCTCTTGCACTACGATTTCCTTTGTTAGGACTCAAAGCTTGTGCAAAATAAGGTTGGGGATCACTCAAAATTGGTTCCTTTTCTTCCTTTTATATAGGAGTGGAAGGAGCCATACTAGGTTGAGAGATAGAATATGTTGGGAATTTTCTCTATATCCTTTATAAGATTTAAGAGGTGGAATAAAAACATATATAGGAGGAATGGAAGGAGTAGAAAGGATCCCTGGTCTGGGATGTGGATCAGGCTAAACTACTTCCATCTTCGTAGATGATGAAGGATCCTTAAGGAGAGTAGTTGAAGCAGATCATGAAGGATTTATTTTAAGGCAACTATCTTGTTGGATTTGAAGTTTTGATAGGAAAGGAATATGATATCTTGATGATGTTTGAGAGGTTTGGGTTTTTTAGGCCAAAAGTAATCAAGGGCAAACTTTCCATCATTATATAAGGGCTGAAAATACTATGATGAATAGTTATAACTTGCTCATTATGAGAAAACTTCAAACACTTATGAGTAGTATAATGGATCTCTTTCATGGATGTGAGCCAAGGATGTCGCGACTTCCCATGAAATTGATCTGAGGTAGGGATAATGGCAAAGGTAACATTCAAGCACTTAGTACCAACTTCTATAGAAGGGGTGATGAAACCTATGGTGGGACAAGTGAAACCATCATGCACCTCAATAACAACTTCAAATTTATCTTATTTATCTTGATGGAATTGTTGTGTGCATAAATGTTCTTTTGTAATAAAATTCACCATACATACTGCATCAATTAGCACTCCTCTTAAGAGTTTCTCTTTAATTTTCACAATAATGTATAGTGGACCATTAGGTACTTTAATTATAATATCACTTGAGGTAAAGGTTGTTGACATTGTTGTTGCTAGGATATGTTGTTTGTCATTGATGTCAACATATTCCTTTGTTTTGGTGTTGCAGAGAGTTGTTTGGTGTTTCAGTGATTACATTGTATTGATATAGTCAATTTATCTATTTGGGATGCTAGAATACTTTATTCCTTATTGGTTTTAGTGATCCAGAAGTTTACGTGATCAAATTATTTGATCCAGTTTGGAGTTCAGTCTTTTTGTTCAGTGGTTGGCAGAGTTTGGTATTTGATCCAGTGAGCTCCGGTGTGATCATATTTTTGGTTGTGAATTTGGGAGAATGTTTTAGATGTTCATGTGTATCTTTAGTTCAGATGGTTTGTGATTTGGTGCTCCATAAGCTATCATTCTAGTCTGAATTGTTGTTGTTATGTATTCTTGTGAGTTAGTGTGTTGATTGATGAAGATTTGAATAAGTGGTGGTGGTGCAGCTATTGCGGATGGTTCTAACGTGCCTGTTGTTGTTTCCTGATCATTTCCTATTTGTCTTGGTGGTCCAGATTGATCCTTGTGCGTGTTCTTTAAGATCTTATGGGTCCAGTGATATTCTTTGTGTTATGCGGTATTCCTGGTGGTGTAGCATGATGTTGTTGATCTTGGTGAGATTCTGGTGGTGATGTGTATTTGGATATTTGATTTAGGTCCATGCTATGCCATATATATCATTATATTGGTCTGGTGGTTGATCTATGTATCGTGTGATGTAATTTTGTAATTGAGGGTTGAGGGCTTGGTCGACCTTGTAGTCAAGGTTGATGAATTGTATAAATAGGTGGCATAGTCATGTAATTTGGGTGTTGATGTTATGTCTGCATTATAGAAGAGTAGTGTATATGTGCATAAGAAAATTTATCCTTCGGAATAGTGTATTGAGCAAAGATTGTTGCAGGGAAGATAAATGTGCTTAACCATAACTATCATCAGGCATAAGGAGATGCTATATTTGCATTTCATGTAATCTGGATTGTAGTTTGAATCTTATTCTAAGGTAGTGAACCTTCCCTGAGGGTTGGAGCTTTTTGGGTCATCTTATTTTGAGCAGTGAGCTCTAGGCAGTGTGCTTGAATGTATGTGCATTCCCCATTGTAACATTTACACATGCTACTAAAGGCTATCATTTTATTGTGGGTAGATTCCCACCTTGGTTTTTCCCTTAATCGAGTTTTCCATGTCAAAATATTGGAGTTATATGTGTTGGTTTTGTTATGGTTATCTTTATTCTTGTTGTAGTTGTTTAGATCTAAAATCGTGCTTAAATTGTATAATCCGATGAAAACTAATTCAAACCCCCCCCACCCCCCCTCTCAATTTTCCTTCTTGGTTGCTGCTAACAAAGGTAGTTTTAGGTTCACACTTAGGCTTAGGTTTGTCTTGGTCGATCAAGTTTGCAACATTTTTGGCTTCATTATATATATCATCAATAGCTATACAACCTCTACCATTATGCCCAACAAAATTGGTAGAATGGTAAGGCAAAATATTACTGAAGATTTAAAATTTTGATTAGGGGGTTCCATAGATTTATTTCCTTTATCATTCACAATATATACCATTATAGCATTAGAATCAATGATGTCCTGTATTTCATGTTTTAGATGCAAGGTTTATAAGTATATAAAGGATGGGTGGGAGGAAGCTTTATCACATTATCATTAATCAATTGGAACATGATGATATGCAAGGACCTATAAAGGGGAGTGAAGTTGAAATACTTGAATTTGGAAGAAAAGTGAGCTACAAATAGGGTTTGTTGTAGCTACAACTTGGGTATCAATATGGTTGGAAGAATTATCATTATAAATCTTAATAATTGTTTTGTTTTGTTTTCTAAATTTTTGAAATGTTTGATGAGCATCTTCATTCCTATCAACTAGAGTCAAATATCACGAGGGTTCATACTGATTGACTTGAAGCTGATAATTATGGAGTGTTGTGTACAATTATGTGAAGGATGTGAATTAAGAAAACAAAATCTTATCTCTAATGTCCTTTTGGAAATTATTAATGAAAATCGTTTGAATATCACCCTCAGGAACAAGATAAGTGATTTGTGCATATAAATGTTTATATTCACCAATGAAATTAGTCACCTTATTAATACTTGTTTGTAATGTAATAAATCGGTCAATGTGGCCCAATTTTTTTTTGAAAAAATTGAATGAACGCATCCACAAATTATTTAAAATTACCAATAAAATAACTAGGCATGGAGCAAAACCATTCCAAAGCTTTATCCTTTAAAGAATGAAGGGAGATCTTTGTAAGGAGTTTTTGGTCATGGTAAAAGTCACTACACAGCGCTGAAAATGTTTTTGCATAATTGTAGGGGTCACCTTGTCCATTATATTATTCCAAATAAAAAAATTCAATGTTTTGTGGAAGAGGGGTATGAAGGATGTTAATTGAAAATTGTATTACTTGCAAAATATGTAGGGATAGTGGATTTTGATTGGGTTATGGTAGCCAATTATTATTGAAAGGATGAAACATTTTGCAACAAGTGGTTTATGGCAGCTTTGGTTGATGCTTTGTATTTAGAAAGGTTGGATTATGATAGAGTAGGTGTAGTATGATGGGCATGTGGAACATTATGGTAGGTAGATGGAGGAGATATTTTGAAAACAAAGGGAAGATTCATTGAAGGTGGAATGTAAGCATATCGATTGATAGGATTCCCCCACTACGAACATGGTAGGATTACCATTTTGTCCAACAATAGCCATGATGGAAGATGTATATGTAGGCACATTATGTATGGATGTAAGTATAGGCATAGATATCTAAACTTAGGTTGGAGGAGTACAATTTCCAAGCACTTTGGTACAACTAGCCATTTTCGTAGTATTTTCATCCACTATGTGAGATATACCACTTAAAACATCCACACCATGTTCATCATTTTGATTTAGCTTCCTTAAACCTTCTCTTAAGAGGATTGTCTTTCCAACCAAGTGCTCTTGACTCGGATATTATTGAAGATCTTCCAATTGCTTCTCAATGTTCTCCAATTTTTATTAGACACTTAAGTTGAAGAATCATCCTCATTATGAGAAACATGAAGGGAAGGATTATCAACAATGCTAGGTAAGGAAGGTGTTGGATTGAGGGAAGAGGATTCACCAAGCTCATAGGGAATAAGTTAACCAACTCAAGCTCAACACCTTTAGTGTTTAAACCATGGGAAGCCATGAGTCTATATTTTCTTTTCATAGGGATATTGTATTTGAAAAAATAGGCAACGAAACTCATACACAAGCAGAAGCTTCAACAAAGGAGGAAGGATAAAGGCAAAGATAGTGGTATTGGTATATGCTCTCAATTCCTTTTATACAACTATCAATGTTAATACAAGCAAATAACAATTGATATGTAATTATAAAAATGAAAAAAGTGGTTAAATGATAAAATGCTTAATTAACTACCTATTTAAGAAATACGAGATAAGAAAATGATGATCAAAGTACATAAAAGATGAATTATGCCTGTAAACCTAAAAATAATATATAATTAAACTCAAATCTGATCACCCAATTTAGAAATTATGCAAGAAATGTCGAGCTCACCAAAATGAAATGGTGAGAGAAATGGGTGTTAACTAGTCTAAACATGAAAACTTGGAATAAAACCTATTCACATCAAAATCCATTGGAGAACAAATAATTAGGTCTAACTTTAGACCCTTGGGAGAGTTGGACACTTTGATTGATTCTCTTTTAGATTTTCATATGATTGGATATGATTAGAATGAGAAATTATGCAAGAACTAGAGATTTTGATAAGAAACAACATAAATAGGAATCTACAGAATTGTAAATCAAGAAATAAGCTTGGATATGGAAATTTGATATAGAGAGGAACATATGTCTATGATCTAGGCCTAAAAGTGTTGGTCATTATGGCCAGGCGCCACTAACTAGGGGGTGTTTTCGTCAACTCAAATATGTGAAATTTGGATCAAGATGCTTTATAGATTGTCCTCCCACTTTTTTTAACAAAAGTGTCAAACACTATAGATAATTGATAGTGATCGAGGTTTTTGCATGTTCTAAATCTAAAACCATGTATATCTATCAACACTTTCTATATTTGTAACTCTCTATCATTTGATTTATCACCTATGCATAGAAAATAGAGGAAAGTGTTCGGATATGTAGGGTTTTTCTAAGTCAAATCTCAGGAAAGAATTAACCTCCACTACAACAATGATTGATTGAATAGAGATCTCGCCCTTGCATGGTAGAGGTTGAAAAACATAAGGAAATGTAGATTTGACAATGTTATACCTTTAATATAAATCTTCTTTCCTTGAAGCCTCATGAAAGGTTGATGTTTCTTGATAGGATATCATGCATGTTTTCACTCATGCAGGAAACACATAAACTTGATCATGTATGTTAAATTGAATGCTCAATTCCTTCACCGCCTTGAAAATGCCCAATTATAATTGATCAATTGGAATTGAATGCCTTATAGAGAGATGTGATTGAGATATTTTCAAATGAGGGAATAAGAATTGTATCTATACACAACATCACAAAATGTGTTGAAAAATTGAATAGGGCCAACATCAGGGAGCACTTTCTCATTCAACAACTTCCTAACAATTGGAGATTTGAATTTGGGTCCATTTTGATTGGACCATGGTGTTGGGTGCCATAGATTAGGGCCCACAATGCTACATACCATAGTCTAGGACGACTAGGGTGCTATGCACCATAATCCAGGAGGACTAGAGTGCTATGCACCATAAACCTAGCATTTTGATCTAGAGTATTGGTTAGTGGGTATAGAAAGGTGCTAAGCTTCTAGATTTAGCATCAGCTTGAGTACAATCAATAAAATTTAGAGGCATGAAGGAAAAACCAACAAAATGAGCCCCAAATGAGAGTGAATTGTATGAGGATACAATTTAAGACACCATGATTAGAATAATTAATTAATCAAAGTGGTAGTAAAGGAAAATTTTGAATTTGAATTGTGAAATGATATTAGCTTAGTTTAATAATAAAATTATTTAATTACTTTAAGAAGGAGAAATTATGTGAAATTATAGGAAATGAATTAGCCAATTATTAGTGTCTACATAACATAGACAATTATGTAAGGTTAATTACCAATGGACCTTCTAGGAGTGTATTGAGTTTTATCCATTTAACACTCTGTTTGAGTCTCTACTTTAGTGTGCCCTTTCCTAGGTCATTTCAAGCCTATTTGGCATTATATTATCCTACTCTTATCATATAATAATGTTGAGACCAAATCTTTTGTCATGGGTCTAGACTCTCTGCCACCACCTTCTCTAGTCTTTCATTGAGAGGACTAGGGCACCCATTGCCCCATTCCTTCCAAAATGAGCCCAAATTCAAACATGTGTGAGTATTGATTCTTTCCATTTGTGATCTAATCCTAATATTTTTATTTGACCATTAGAAGTTGACCTAAATTTGTAAATACCTTAAAAAATCTATATAAAGCAATATTTTATCATTCACAAACCCTTGCCATTTCATTCGATCATCAAAATTCAAGAGTCCTAATTCAAGTCATTCAAGAGCACATCTAAGTACAAAGAGAAGCAAGCTACAACAACCTAGCTTCAAAAATGATTTAATGATGGATTATGTTATGTTTTGTCATCTTATTGAATAAAAACTTGGAGTTGTTTAAAGAGCATTGCATCACCACTATTATCAAATCCTAGGCTACAATCATGTCAATTCAACATTTCAATTGTGATTTACCCTCTATCCCTCCTATGCATAAGGTCTCTTTTACATAATCATTATTGTTGTGGAGGTGGGAACACTAACATGAGATCTGACTTAGAAAAGCCCCTATACAACACAACCATTTCCCCCTATTTTTGTGTGTGCATTTTATATATTATAATACAAGAGGCTACAAGAGTTCAAAGTAGGTTTAAGATAAACAATCCTATATTTTAGATAGGTAAAAATCCTTGGAGTAAGTTAAATTGTTCCAATTTTTGACACTTTTCACTAGTTTTTGGAGAGACAAAGTTATGGATCTCTTGATCCGTTGACAAAGACACCCTCAAAATATGACACATTGCTTTTGTGTCTGACATATTATACTCCATATTGTAGCTATAGGTTCTTCTTTATATCTCATTTTCATATTGTTACCCTCCTCATTTTTCATGGGCATCTTGTTCCTATGTCTATTAAATAAGGAGTGTTATTCAATCAAGCCTTGTGGAATTCTCAGCTTTGGTCTTGTTAAATTTTGTTTGAACTTGAAATTATCGGTTGAACCTTTCAAAGTTAAAGGTTGAAAGCTCGAAGGTACATGTTCATTTAGAGTACAAAAATGCAGCAAGTTTAGGTTCAAAAGTACATTTCAAGTTAAAAATATGAGCAACACATATGATTTTCAAATTCTTCTGTTCTGATGAGCCTATGAATACAGAAAGGACGGTAAATGGCCATAACATATGTTCCTCTCATTGTAGAGTTGATGTAGCACTTGGGCAGTATATAATTTGAAGATTTCTATGCAAAAAGATGCTTGAATTGTGTGACAGAGTGTTTCCACCAATAATGACAAACTCTAGCAGTTTGTGGGAAAAGATTAGTTTGAAGCATAGGCATTGTGCAGTTAATCTTTTCATGATAGTCTTGATAGTACTCGATTTTGTTAATCATAACTTTCGAATAAATTATTATCTTGTAAATCTCTTCGATCAAATTTTGATTCACTAGGTTTTCAAAAACATATGAAAAATTAAGCCCAACCCAACAATGCAATTGTGAGTTATGGCTCCCGTACTGAGACCCATTTTGACTGTCAATGGTTAATGCCTAATATATGATGACACCCTCAGGTTGGGACAAAAGACATTATTTGGAATAGGTGATAGTGGGCTCAAACAAGGCAGATTATACTTCATCTTTCATCTCTGCTATTCATATATGTTTTAATTATTAAGCTACATTTATAATACAATGGGAAAATATTTACAAGCAAAATTATAATGAAAGGAAATCTTCAAAAAGAGGGAGTTATCGAGAGAGAAATGAAAGATTAAAAAAAAACAAAAAAGGAGATTAATCAATGATCTTTTCAAGAAACAGTTATGTAAACCGAAAATAGGCCTTTATTAAAGAGATTTTCGGTGGTAAAAGGGTTCTTCTTTTTCAAGAGTCGATGTGCTACAGAGAAAGGGAGAAAGTTTCAAATTTCTGACTGTAAGAGGGGAAGTATTTTTCATCAGTTATTATTTTATCTGTTGTAGGGGATTTGGGTCTGTGTACTCCATATTGTATTGAGAAATAAAGAAATGCAAATTTTGCTCGTGTGTAAACTTGTGCATTCTTTAGATTATAGATTCTTGATGCTTTTATAATCTTCTTAATACTCGCTCCATTATGGCAAACAGATAAATAGTATTTTCAAATTTGTGCGTTTGAGTGTGAATAGAAAATCTTTGTTGGGATAAAGATTCATTTATGCAACATTTGTTGCTTCCTTGGTCATTTCACTTTCATAAGTTTGTGAATTAATTTAATGAGTAGGTCTTTTGTTGATTTCGGCATGAATTTTCTAATCCACCTTGTCCTATGAGACATGAGAGGGACTCAATCATATCTGTGTATGTGAGAAGATCAAATAGATGGTCTGTGTGCTATTTATTTGTTTCTCTCTCTATTATTTAAATCTTAAATCGCATTCATGCAATGTTGATGGATGAGTGTTAATGTGACTTCATGTCTTCTAGTTAAAGACATATTCAACATTTTAATTCATTGTAAATATTTTAAAGAGGGAGATGTACTTCTCAATTCAGAGGAAGATTATCAATTCAATGATAATCTATCTAATTGTTCGTGCTCTTTGTCCTTTATCCCAGACATTTGGAGTTAGTATGTGTATTTATTTTTGAGGGACAAATATGTTCACTAACAGATTTTTGGCGACTCTACTGGGGAGTTCGGAATGAAAGATCAGTGCTTTCTTTCCTCGGTTATTTTAAATATCTTTATGTATAAAGAGATTCGCAACTCTGTATATTGATTTGCAAAATCTTTTGGTAAGAGAATTCTAGTGTATTATGGCTTTAGTTACAGCTCAGCAATGGGGGACTCAAATTGGACCTTTTGCTTTGCCCCAATATTTAGCCCTTCCTAAAGGATCAAGAGAATGCTTTCCAAATTTTTTTGGAGATAAGACTCAGGATCCTAATGATCACATTAAAGAAGCCATGGTTACCTATGGGATTCTTGGAGTCCAAGAAGAGAATGTCTTTGTGAGACTGTTTGTTGACAACCTTGTTGGAAATGCCACTGAATGGTTTCAGAATTTGCAAGATGGATGCATTACTCGCTGGGATGACTCAAAGGTAAAATTCCTTGGAAGATTTCAGCCTGTGGTTGATGCTTATAAGTTATTGTTGAATTTCTTTCAAATTTAGATGGAAAAGGATGAATCTATGAGAGACTTTATTGATAGATTTAATACATGTGTTGAAAGTAATCAAGATGTGTTGGTAAAATTCCAGTTGAAGCATAAGAAAATACAAAATTAGAAAGATGCACAAAAAGAGGCTATTGAGGTAGATGATGATATGTTTTTAAGTGGAATGAAATGCATGAACAAATGTGCTACGAGGGAGCCACAATCTGAAATTTGTCTTTATAATCAGAAGTTTTATCCAAAGAAAGAGCCTCTACAGAAGAAACTTGTTATGAAAGTAGCAAAATCAGCACTACCTATCTCTTATTCTAAAAAGTTAACAGTCTTTAACGATGGACATTTCCAAGCACCTCCTGTGATTGAAAATAACTCTCGTAGCATTGCAGGGATTTGTCATTTGCATGTTGAGAATGATAATTCATTAAAAGATGAGGGTGATCAAACTGTACAATCAGAAACTTTAATGACTTGCTCAGATGTTTCCTCTATGGAGCAAGGATTTGATGATGAATAATTAGATGGAAGTTTGCTAGAAAATGTCTCTTTTTCAGAATTTGAATCTTTTTCATTTGATACTTCTAATGCAATTTCAGCTAATGATTTTGATCAGGGAAGCATAACAAATAATCATTAACAGGAGATGTCTTATGGTGAAAAAGTAGGGGGTATCTCTCATATTGATATGAAGACAAGGTATGAGTCTTTTCAATTTGATTGCATGCAAGATATTGAGGAATTGTTGTAGCCCAAAACATTGAAGAATTTTGAGAATACTGAAATACAAACCAAGGGAAACTCGTTCACTTCTATTATGATATCAAATAGGCAATCTGAATTAGAAGTATTCAAATTTGATTGTGAAGATGAGGTATTTGATAGTCATCCCAATGTTGGAATCATTTTGTTTTGAAGCTAATGTTAATAATGAATTCTTGGAAAATGAATGTCTAGAGAGTCAAAATTCAAATTTAGATAAGGACTTTCTCGCAGATCGTTCTTGCACTTTTGAAGAAGGTTGTCCCATCAAAGGCATGGCTTATTTTTCTAATATTTGTATGGAAGACTATGGTATTTCTCGTATGAGTCAACTCACTCAAGATGGTGTTGACATGTTGTAGCTAAAAGTCTATGATGTAGAGTGGCACTTTAGACCTGATATGTTTTTGAGGAAGCATTTACAATGTGTTGTTATTGGATCCTTCTTTACAGTGGTTGTAGGTTATTTATTGGGAATGATTCTACTCACATATCAACAACTTTTCCGTACTGGTAGGTACTTCTCTCAACCAATTGATGGCTTTACATGAGCAACTAGTTGCATTATTGGAGGTATGGGTTGTTTGCCCGATCTTTTGTAAATAATTTTTTGGTGTGATCTAGGTGTAGCTTGTCTTAGTTTTCAGCCTTGGTTTAGTTTGGGTTTTGGCTTGTTAGTTTTGCCTTGTTTCCCCTCCCCCCATCTGCAAGCAGCTCCCTGTGCTTTGTTTCTCCTTGACTCTGTTACCCAATGGATGCTAGGCACTGGTCTCTCCTAAAGATTTTTTGGATTCTCCTAGTCCCCAGTCAGAGCCGGTGTTACCCTCCTCATTTTTCATGGGCATCTTGTTCCTATGTCCATTAAATAAGGAGTGTTATCTAATCAATCCTTGTGGAATTCTCGGCTTTGGTCTTGTGAAATTTTGTTTGAACTTGAACTTATCAGTTGAACCTTTCAAAGTTCAAGGTTCAAAGATCAAAGGTACAGGTTCATTTAGAGTACAAAAATGCAGTAGGTTTAGGTTCAAAAGTACAGTTCAAGTTTAAAATATAAGCAGCACATCTGATTTTCATATTCTTCTATTCTGATGAGCCTATGAATACAAAAAGGATGGTAAATGGCCATAACATATGTTCCTCTCATCGCAAAGTTGATGTAGCACTTGGGCAGTATATAATTTGAAGATTTCTATGCAAAAATATGCTTGAATTGTGTGGCAGAGTGTTTCCACCAATAATGACAAACTCCAACAGTTTGTGGGAAAAGATTAGTTTGAAGCATAGGCATTGTGCAATTGATCTTTTCATGACAGTCTTGATAGTACTCGATTTTGTTAATCATAACTTTTGAATAAATTATTATCTTGTAAATCACTCTGGTCAAAATTTGAAGGACTAGGTTTTCAAAAACATATCAAACATTGAGCCAAATGTAAAGGTGTAATTGTGAGTCACGGCTCCCGTACTGAGACCCATTTTGACTGTCAACGGTTAATGCCTAATATATGATGACATCCTCAAGTTGTGACAAAATACATTATTTGGAACAGGTGATAGTGGGCTCAACAAGGCAGATTATAATTTATCTTTCATCTCTGCTATTCATATATGTTTTAGTTATTAAGTTGCATTTGTAATACTATGGGAAAATATTTATAGGCAACATTATAATGAAAGGAAATCTTCAAAAAGAGGGAGTTATCGGGGGAGAAATGAAAGATTAAAAAAAAGAAAAAGGAGATTAATCAATGATTTTTTCAAGAAACGGTTATGTAAACTGAAAAGAGGTCTTTAAATAAGAGATTTTTCGTGGTAAAAGGGTTCTTCTTTTCTAGGAGTCGGTGTGCTACAGAGAAAGGATAAATTTTCAAATTTCTGACTGTAAGAGGGGAAGTAGTTTTTGTGAGTTATTATTTTGTTTGTTGTAGGGGATTTGGGTCTGTGTACTCCAGATTGTATTGAGAAATAAAGATATACAGATTTTGCCCGTGTGTAAACTTGTGCATTCTTTAGATTATATATTCTTGATGCTTTTATAATCTTCTTAATACTCGCTCCATTATGTCAAAGAGATAAATTGTATTTTCAAATTTGTGCGTTTGAGTGTGAACAGAAAATCTCTGTTGGTATAAATATTCATTTATGTAGCATTTGTTGCTTCCTTGGTCATTTCACTTTCATAAGTTTGTGAATTAATTTAATGAGTAGGTCTTTTGTTGATTTTGGCACGGATGTTTTGATCCCCTTATCCTGTGAGACATGAGAGAGACTCGATCAGATCTATGTATGTGGGAAGATCAAATAGATGTTCAGTGTATTATTTATTTGTTTCTCTCTCTGTTATTTAAATCTTGAATCACATTCATGCCATGTTGATGGATGAGTGTTAACGTTCCTTCGTGTCTTCTGGTTAAAGACACATTCAACATTTTAATTCATTTTAAATCTTTTAAAGAGGGAGTTGTACCTCTCAATTCAGAGGAAGATTATCAATTCAATGATAATCTATCCAACGGTTAGTGCTCTTTGTCTTTTATCCTGGGTATTTGGAGTTAGTATGTGTATTTATTTTTGAGAGACAAATCTGTTCACTAACACATATATGAGCTTCAATGTTGATTTTCAATTTTGTGTCTTGTTATTTATGCTAAAAGTTATCATTTTGCTATCATTTAACCTAGTTCATTCACACAGTTTTCACTATCTCAGTTCTATTGTAATAAAAAAGGAGTCATTGATCAGTGTTTATCTCTCCTATTAGGATTGTAGCTAAAACTAATATATGCTTCTAATGAAATGGTATAGAAATTTGATGTCTTAGTTTTCTCTATTAGGCTAGGATTCATTTCATAAATATCAAGGACCAATCATATTAGCCCATAAGGGTGATTTAAGTTTTGTATTCCATGTCCTCTGGTTCTCTTCCATAATTATTTTGATAATCCAAATAATATTCTTGTTGGTCAATTCTACCAATTTTTTCCCTTGGGGGTTTTTCATTGGAAGATATACTCAAATAGATGTCATGTTTAAGAATTTATTCACTTATCCTAGTGCTAAAAAACCCATTTCGAACAAATTATTATCTTGTAAATCTCTTTGATCAAATTTTGAAGTGTGAATAGAAAATCTCCGTTGGGATAAAAATTCATTTATGCAACATTTGTTGCTTCCTTGGTCATTTCACTTTCATAAGTTTGTGAATTAATTTAATGAGTAGGTCTTTTGTTTATTTTGGCACGGATTTTCTGATCCCCTTATTCCCGTGAGACATGAGAGAGACTCGATCAGATTTCTGTTTGTGGGAAGATCAAATAGATGGTATATGTGCTATTTATTTGTTTCTCTCTGTTATTTAAATCTTGAATCGCATTTGTCATGCCTGTGAAGCGTGATACCTGTAGTTGCAACACAAAACACTCAATAGATCATTACAAGCATGGTTACGAAATTTAAAACAAAGAAAGATAAAACCATAGCAAAGCGATCTATCGCCTCGTAAGAGATGCGAGTGTGGGTTTCTATCGCCTCGTAAGAGATGCGAGTGTGGGTTTTCTCTCAGATCTAGATAAGCAAATTCCATTGATTTGACTACACCTAGATGGAGGATTTGCAATGATAACGATGCAATTCAGATAGAAAAGGGAATGATTAAGCTACATGATTCAACAATTATGCTAGAAAATGATCAAATTAAGCTAGATCTAAGATGCAATTGCCTATAATAATAATGCTCCAATGATATGCTAAGAGATATTATGCCTATAGTAACAATGTATAAGATGAAAATGAGATGGGATGATTATTGCTCCAAAATGGGGGATATTTATAGGATTTCCAAGGCTAGAGGTGAGGTGGCAGGAATCAACGGCCACGATTGAGTCTAAAGATATCAATGGTGAAATTGGAGGAGGTTGGAAAAGAGATTGGAGGAAAGGGAACATTTGCCATCTCTATGGTGACAAGTGTCAAGAAGCTTTTCTCATGAGAGGGAAAGTGTCTAAGGAAAGGGGACATGTGGCCCAAGAATGCCATGTGTCTCAAGGGAAGAGTATCCACACCATAGGAGGTTAGGATGTGCAAGGTAAGATAGGTTTAATTAACTCCAGGGTTAGATGGAATGGGTTAGGTTTATAATTGGTTAGGGTAGGTGGTTAGAAGTTAAGAGGCATGTGAGTAATTTGAATTATAAAATTCAAATAATAAGAAAAGATTAATTAACTTTCAACAACTCATAAATTGATTTGTTGTAATTAATTAGAAGATTAGAAGAAATGATTGAAGATGGGGGAGGATTAATTAATTTGAATAAAATAATCAAAGGGGACTATTGAAATGAACCTATTAACTAAATCCTTAGAAATATTAATAAGTAGATGAGTGGAATAATTTAATCAAGTTTCTAATGAATTCAATTAAATTGGGAAGGAGCATTAATTAAATAATTACTTATTTAATTAATTATCTTCAGACCATTTTTCGGTGTATACATTTTTCCCCTCTTTGAAGCGAGGTGTGATGACGCATTGATTTAAAGAATAATCTCATTTTGATGATGATATTGGTCCGATAGGATTCCCTAGCTATTGATTGATAGATTGTGATATGATGATGCCCCCTCAGGAGATCAATTGACTTGTGGAGTTTTGTGAATTTTTGCAAAATTGATATCCCGATTAGAAATTATTTAAGTTTTGCAACTGTGGTTGATGAAAATGCGAGTTCTACAATCATGGTGATATGGTTCTTGATTATTGATAAAGCTTGATTGGTTAGATTGATAAGATTGAGATTCAATTTGGTTTCAGGAATGACACCTCTTGTATAAGATAAAGATGATCAAAGTGTCTCGTTTTAGGAACAATATATCCTGTATAAGACATGATCAAAACGTCTGGTTTCAAGAAAGATACATCCTATATAAGACAAAGATCGAATCAATTAAATTTGATTTATTGATCAAATTGATAAGGTTGATTAGATAAATAACTAACATTTTGTTGATATCAAGTTGCAGGAAGATTTGGATATGCTGATGTTGGTTCTGTTGAGAGGGTAGCATAAGATTTTTGTTGGGTCGATAATATTTGGAGAGATATGAGTCATTAGTCTAATTGCGTATACACTTGTGATGATACCTTGATGATTCCTACGATAGATTTAACCTTGGATAAAATGAGCATGCAGGATCCCATGCAAGAATGAAATGCAAGCCTAATTGCAAATAAAAAATGCAAATGAAATGCAAAGCTACGATCGGACCAGTCACTGGATTATTACATTTTTGTCATCATTGAGCTTTTTGAAATGTGGGAAGTGAGTGCAAACATCGATGGTATAATTAAACCATGATGACCTAAGCACTGCTTTCCTGGCTTTTGATATGGCAAGTTAACACAAGCATCGAGGTATAATTGAACTGAGATGACCTGAGTGTTGCTTGCGTAAAACAGGCAGTATTTACCATTTCAATACGCAAATCGGAAATGTCATCGATGATACTCCAATGATCATGCCCTGAGACAAATTTGTACATATTAATGATTAATTTATAGACATCAGACAAAAAAATATCATGTTCCTTCCTTGTTCCTCTAGTCAAAGACATCCTAGAGTCACTCAGAAATCATGATAGCGAAAATCATGATAAAAAAGTTGAACAATCATGTTAAAATCATTATTCAAAAGATATCATCCATGCGTTTAGACTGACTTTGTGATAGTTTGATGGTTGATAATTTAATCTCGTGTTCAATGTTGGATGTGTCACAGTTTTTGCTTGATAAGAATTGTTTAACTATTGTTCTACTTGTTTGATTAAGCTCAAAATGATAAAAAAGTTTTCCCCCAGCTAGGTGCAGGATTTTGACCCAAGCCTAGAAATAAAGTCTTTATGATATACCCAATGATCCAAACCATGGAGAGAGATTAGCTGGGATGCCTGCGTATGTACAAAGGCTTCATGATGGATATGGACAACGTCGGTGGAAAATGAATGCAAGTGGAAAGATGCATGAACTAATAGATGGAAAAGCTAGCAGACAGATAGCGCCTGTTTGCCATGTTTTCATTTTTTTTTTATTGCACTTTTTCTCATATTTTATTATTTATTTTTGTTTGGATTTTCTGCTTTTTCACTTTTTTTTCTTCTGCTTTTTCACTTTTTTTTGTTTTTTTAGACATAGAATTTCTTTA
This sequence comes from Cryptomeria japonica, assembly GCF_030272615.1. NCBI lineage: Eukaryota > Viridiplantae > Streptophyta > Pinopsida > Cupressales > Cupressaceae > Cryptomeria > Cryptomeria japonica. The sequence continues at coordinate 574,894,471 of NC_081411.1, read as the reverse complement.
GATGCATGCTATTGATGGGTTCATCGAGCTGATCTTCGTTGATAGTTGGTATTCTCCTTATCCAAATACTATTGTGACCACAAACGGACCTAACTAGTTTGGTTCAAACTTTCCTTTCTTTTCTCGATCTGTCTGGTTGCGTGGATTTTCCTTTAGTACTAGTACCCCTACTTGAAAGACTTGTGGTTTAACCCTATGATTATAACTCCGACACATTCTTTGTTGATATACCTTTAAATGATCAAAGGCATTTTTTCTTCATTCATGGATTAATTCTAACTCTTGTAATCTAGATACTCGTTGTTCTTCATCTAGGATGAGACCTTTTAATGATACTCGTAGAGAAGGTATCTCTACTTCTATTAGCAGTATTGCTTATGATCCATAAACAAGAGACAAAGGTATGACACCTGTTGGTGTGCAGATACTAGTATGGTAAGCCCATAGAGTAGGGTTCAATTGAATATGCCAATCTCTTCCAGCATCATTCACTATCTTTTTGAGGATTTTCAAAATAGTTTTATTTGATGCTTATGCTTGCCCATTTCTCTGTGGATAGTAGGGTGTGGAGAATCTGTGTTAGATCTTGAATTTATCACATAGCTCTTGTCCATCCTAATTCTTGAACAATCGCCCATTATCAGTGATAATGGTCATTGGTATTCCATAGCAACAGATGATGTAATTCAAGATAAATGCAACAATTTTTTTTCCTGTGATATTTAACAGAGGTACTACCTCAATCCATTTTGTGAAATATTGTGTAGCTACAAGGATGAATTTGTGACCATTAGATAAAGGAGGATTTATCTTTCCTACTAGATCAAGACCCCATTGACAGAAAGGCCAAGATGTTGCTAAAACATGAAATTCTTGTGCTAGTTCATGAATCAAATTCCCATGGATCTGACATTGTTTGCATGTTCTAGCTATCTGAAAAGAATCTCTTTCCATAGTTGGCCAATAATAGCCCAATTGTATGAGTTTTTTCAAAAGGGTAAGACCACTTGAATGAGTGCCACAAATTCCATTATGGACTTCATGTAAGGCCTTCTCAGATTCTTCTTGTTCGTTACATCTTAAAAGAGTACTGTCTAGACATCATTTAAACAGGGTATCTGCGACAAGAGTAAAATGGGAGGATTGGCGAATAAAGTTTCTCTTTTGATTTTTCGATAAGTTGGGAGGTAAGGTGTTATCTTTTAGGTATGTGTAAGTTTGGCCATAATGAGATGGATAATGCCCCACAAGGTGACATATAGTTTGGGAATCGGGACAATTATGAGCAGGGTAAAACAACTCTTCCACCAAGAATTCATAATGCTGTTGATTTTCCCGTGTCTGAAGGAGAGAAGCAAGTGTAGCCATGGCATCTGCTGCTTTGTTGTCATTCCTTGGAATCTGCTGAAAAGTTATTTCTACAAAGTATTTCTTGGTATCATCAACCATTTTTTTATAAGGCATTAATTTTTCATCCTTTGTTTGATAATCGTCATTAATTTGATTGATGACGAGTTGAGAGTCTCCAAAGACTTGAAGTTGTGTAATGTTCCATTCTATAGCCATTTTGATACCTATTACCAAAGCTTCATACTCTGTTGTATTGTTGGTGCATGGAAAGCTTAATTTGTATGCTTTTGGAATTATATGACCTTGTGGTGTGATGAATAGAATTCCTGCTCTTGATCCATGTTGTGTTCCATTATTGATTCTTGCTCTTGGACTGATATTCAGGTGATGTATTATAAGATATGGATCGAACCTTGGAATGTCTGTATATGACCAGGTAAAAATGATTTGCCACCTTTTGAAGGATTCCAAATATTTTTGCCTTGCTAGTCCTAATAAAGAGATTGTTGTATGTAGATCAATTGTGCCAATGTTAACTGCCTTTGTCGGTTCTATTAGGATTGACCTCTCTTGATAAAATTCAAGTAAGGTGTCAAATATCCCATCTTCCGACGCCTCGAGGATGTTTTCACCGTTAGATGCATCCTTTATTTTTACTTTTTCTCGGTCCAATGTTGCCAATAAATGGTTTTCATCATTATACCTTATATTGTTTTCTTGATTTTGACTTTTGTGAATAGGAGATTTAACACCCACTTGACTTGAAGATATGTTAGCGGAATCCCTGGTGAAAGTTGTTGTGGGTTTGATTTCGTTAAGATATAAGGATATGGCTTGTCATTCGGTAAGGTATCAATGGCAATATGTCCTTCATTTTCCTAGTCCATAGGTTCAGGATGGATTAAGGATAAAGGATCCTCATGTTGAATTATGTCAAAGATATTAGGAGTCATGATAGAGATGTCAGAGCTTTCAATATGTATTTCCATGTCTAGAATGGTACTCTCATCAGAATGACCTCGCGCAAGTAGCTCTTGATCGTCCTCGATTATGTCCAAGTTAACCAAATGTGATTCTGATTCAAGTGGACCAGTTCCTAACATTTGTCCTGCATACATGTGAACTATATCGACTCCTACATCTTCTTCTTCCCTTTCAATTTCAAGTTGCTCTTGTTTGTTTTTCCACGATAGCAAATATTCTCTGTCCCCTCGATCTCTTAGCTGCATTTGTTTTTCCATGTTTGACAAAAATTGATGCAAATGATTGTTCCTTGGATTGTGTGCTTGAATATATTGCCTCTCTGTTATGTGGGACAATGACCTCTTGAGCTAATTTCATATTACTAAAACATTGTAATGGATTTGAGTCTGTTGAGATCGTGATTTCCTGCCCATTGTATGGAAATTTTAGGCACTGATGACATGTTGATGTAATAGCTTGTATGTCATGTATCTAGGGTCTTCCCAAGAGTATGTTGTATGGTAGGTCCAAGTCTAGAACTTGGCATGTTGTGTCTTTCTGTAAAGGTCCTACTTTGAGGGGTAATACCACAATTCCTTTAGAGGAACGTTCTTCTTCATTATATGCTTTGATGGTGATATTTTTCTGGGGATCAATTGCATCTTCAGAATAACCTAGAGCATGGACAAGACTCAAAGAGCAAATGTTTAAGCCAGCTTCCCTGTCTATTAGGATACGTTTAACGAGCGTACTATAAATGAGGACTTCAATTTGCAAGGGAGCGTTATGGGGATGTTGCAATGAATTAATGCTTGGATATGAAGGAGATGAGCTTTGAATAGGATCCTTTGAAATAGGTTTGATGGGTATATTGTTTGGTGAGGATGCTATGGAAGATTCTTGCAAGTTTTCAAGAGGTGTAGGAATAGATGCCTTTGGAAAGTCAATTTTCTTCTGGAGGTACGAGCCATTGCTAGACATAGGTGCACGATTTTGATCTTTCTCAACCAAATCCTTTAGGGATATCTTGAAGAATTTCATAAAAGAGCCACCTTTCTTCGGAGATGCATTTGAATCCTTGTGAGATTTTGACATAGTTGGATTTTTATTTTGGACCTGTTTGATTTCTCTGATATGTTGGTTTGTTATGTTTTCTTCTTGTGTTTTGCTTTGGTATGTCATGTTAATATGATTTTCAGCTATTGCAAATTTTCCTGTTTCTGTTTCAGGGGTTCGATTGTCCAAAAGTTGTTTCGATAAGTGATCAATTGTCAATGTAAATGTGATAGAGCGATATGACACGAAAAGATGATTCAAGTGTTTAAAAATTTGCAAGTTTTTCGATCTTCGGTTTAGGAGTGCAATGATGATGATTTGATAAAAAACAATTCCAATAGGAATGATATATCCTACAATGTGGGACAAGATTATTCTGACCAAGCATTGTAGTTTCGTGATAAAGGATGATAGATCCTGATGAGAAATTATGTTTTGGGTGATCAGTTTATCAAAGAGGTTGGTGATGCACTTTGAGATGTTTAGATCTTGAACTTGTTGAATGAGAGCACTTGAAAATTGTGAGGTGTTTAGCTTTATAATCTGATTTGACAAATGATAACTAGACCAAGCGAACAAAGGAGACAATCCAAGCACATAATGATAGAGAACGGGTGTTTATAATTACTGTAAATTGACCGAGCAAATATGACAAACCTGAAAAAGATGCACAAGAAGACAGTTTTGGACCAACAGAGACAAAATTTCGTACGACAGTTTAAGAAGCCTCATACAAAAATACATATAATCCCATACGACAAATCATAAATTTCATATGACAAAGGACATGCTCGTATGACAATTCCCCCTAAGCCAAATGATAAACAAAAGGTCTCGTACGACAAAACTTAATAAGCCATACGACAAAAGATTTTATGCTAACAGGCTGGTATGACAATTCCCACCGGACCATACGACAAACTATATTCCTTGTACGACAGATAACAAAACAGAGAAAAATATGTTTGTTTGGCAGAATTTTGATTAGTGAAGTTTGATTTTTTGCTTATGTTTTCCAGTTTTGAATGTCTGATTTTCTATTTAATGGATGAATACACAAAATTCACATGATATGATTAGTGACGTTCAAGCACATTATGCTACCTAAGGAAGTTGGCTGAGAGAGAAAACCTTTTCTTTCAAGCTTAGGTACACACCCAATAGCTAATCAGAATACGACCACTGTCTCACGCAATGGATTCTCAACATTGTATTATCTGACTCCAAATGCTAATGGGGGCACAATATGGCAAGTGTCTTGGGAGAGTTACTATCTCTCTTGCACAAAGATTATCACCCTTTCGAAGGTGAATCGGGTAGCTTCTAATTTAACCAAAACTAGTAAGGGATCCGTTCGGTGTGTCAGGGTATAATACTCAATTAAGAGGTCTCCCAGCCTTGAAAACCAAGGTTTGATATACCTGAAGGTACGAAGGAGAGCTATTCCTGAGCACTGTCGTTGACTTGATTTTCATTAAATCACATTTATTTTATAGTGGGTTGGATTAGTTGGCGTTATCCGTTCCCACTTAGGTCATTCCCCTCTCACTGGCCTTAATGGCTAAGAGTTATTAGCACCTCAGGAGGACAAGCGTGCTAAAGAAATGCACTAATGAAAGCAAAGGATGAGTCTAGCTCTTTGATCACCTAAGAAAGTTGAGAGCATACTTGCCTATCATCAAAACACATAAAACATGATTGTTCATTTCCATTAGCAAAATCAAGTGTGCCTAGAAAGATTAAAGAAGATATAGAGTTTAGTTGAGTCCTCCTAAGCAACCTGCAAAATAAATGCATTAGTAGTCATGATGTGTTTTTATGCAATGAGTCTTTGACAAGCATAATCTTTGACAATCGTCCTGCAAAAACCAGTTAGGCTACCAAAGAACTCATAAACAGACCAGGGTTAGCATTAATAATAATCAAATCAAAGCATGAAACCCCAAAAATGTAGTCTATTTTAAAAACATAGAAGCATAATATCGTACGACATGATTCACCTGTTCGTATGAGAATCTTTTTGAGATCGTACGAGTGTTGAAGTAGGCTCTTACAACAAATCAGAAGCTTGTATAAGTCAGAATGGATTGTCATTTTATTTCACAAAGGAGTTCGTATGAGCTAGAAAAGGAACTCGTACGAGATTCTGATTCCAATCCGACCAGAAATGAAGATTTAATGATGCTTGAAAGGCCAAAAATTAGATTTTTGGCCTCACGGTGGGTGCCAAAATGTCGTGCCTGTGAAGTATGATACTTACAGCTGCAACACAAAACACTCAATAGATCATTACAAGCATGGTTAGCAAATTTAAAACAAAGAAAGATAAAACCATAGCAAAGTGATCTATTGCCTCCTAAGAGATGCGAGTGTGGATTTGCTCTCAGATCTGGATAAGCAAATTCCAGTGAATTGACTACACTTAGATGGAGGATTTGAAATGATAATGATGCAATTAAGCTAGAAAAGAGAATGATTAAGCTACATGATTCAACAATTATGCTAGAAAATGATCAAATTAAGCTAGATCTAAGATGAAATTGCTTATAATAACAATGCTCAAATGATATGCTAAGAGATATTATTCCTATAGTAACAATGTATAAGATGCAAATGAGATGGGATGATTATTGCTCCAAAATGGGGGATATTTATAGGATTTCCAAGGCCAGGGGTGAGGTGGTAGGAATCAACAGTCAAGATTGAGTCTGAAGATATCAATGGTGAAATTGGAGGAGGTTGGAAAAGAGGTTGGAGGAAAGGGAACATTTGCCATCTCTATGATAAAAAGAGTCAAGAAGCTTTGCTCATGAGAGGACAAGTGCCTAAGGAAAGGGGACATGTGGCCCAAGAATGCCATGTGTCTCAAGGGAAGAGTATCCACACCATAGGAGGTTAGGATAAGGAGGTTAGGATGTGCAAGGTAAGATAGGTTTAATTAAACCCGGGGTTAGATGGAATGGGTTAGGTGGTTAGAAGTTAGGAGGCATGTTGGTAATTTGAATTTAAAAATTCAAATAATAAGAAAAGACTAATTAACTTTCAACAACTCATAAATTGATTTGTTTTAATTAATTAGAAGATTAGTAGAAATGATTGAAGATGGGGGGAGGATTAATTAATTTAAATTAATTAATCAAAAGGGAGTATTGAAATGAACCTATTAAATAAATCCTTAGATTTATTAATAAGTAGATGAGCGGAAGAATTTAATCAAATTGCTAATGAATTTAATTAAATTGGGAAGGAGGATTAATTAAATAATTGATTATTTAATTAATTATCTTCAGACCATTTTTAGGTGTATACAACATTCATGCCATGTTGATGGATGAGTGTTAACGTGCCCTCGTGTCTTCTGGTTAAAGACATATTCAACATTTTAATTCACTGTAAATGTTTTAAAGAGAGAGTTGTACCTCTCAATTCAGAGGAAGATTATCAATTCAATGATAATCTATCCAACTGTTAGTGCTTTTTGTCCTTTATCCCGAGCTTTTGGAGTTAGTATGTGTATTTATTTTTGAGGGACAAATCTATTCACTAACAAATTTTTGGCGACTCTGTTTGGGAGTTCGGAATGAAAGATCAGTGCTTTCTTTCCTCGGTTATTTAAAATATCTTTATGTATAAAGAGATTGGTGACTCTGTATATTAATTTGCAAAATCTTTTGGTAAAAGAATTCTAGTGTATTATGGCTTTAGTTACAACTTAGCCATGGGGGACTCAAATTGGACCTTTTGCTTTGCCCCAATATTCAGCCCTTCCTAAAGGATCAAAAGAATGCTTTCCAAAGTTTTTTGGAGATAAGTGTTACTACTTACTTAGTTGCCATTAGTTTTATGTCCAAAGTCGTTCTATATACTCTAGTTGGTTACTACTACCGAAATATTCAGTCGGTTATAGAAGAAAGTAGTCACAGAGCCTAGTATACACTGAGTTGTCTACCAAGCAGCAAAAATGATATACCAAGTGAATACACACTGAGTGAAACGTGTTACCTGATTCATTGAACCTAGACACACATGGGAAACGTGTTACAAGATCAAGGAGTAGGGAATCATTACCACTTAGGAAATTGTACCTTAAAGATTTTGTATGATCTTGAGGTCATCTATCCAATGAAATATTTTGTATGGTTATTCATTCGATAAATCATGTTTGTAAGATCGAAGCAATGAACAGATCACCGACATAAGAGATCTATTTATACATCATGAATTAAGGATCAAAGAGAGAGATATATGAAGCAAGACATGTGTGATAGATAAGGAAGCACTGAGTATTGTGACTATCAGAGACACAAAGGTCATCGAGAAGGATTTCAGAGAACAGTCAAGGATCAGAGTAAATAGAAGGGTTTACCAAGTTACTTTATGGATTACCGAGGTATGCTATAAGCAAGGTGATCTCATTTTGAGCACATAGAATCTGCTATAACATTTTAGATGTGAAGTTGCAAATATTTGTAAAGATTTTATTGTAATATTTTGAGTTATAAGAGAAACCTTTAACAAGGTAAAAGACTCTAACAAAGTTTATAAATTGTAAAGCCTTTAACCAAGTGCAACATTTAGAATAAGTGTTGTAAAATCTTTTAGCAAGGTAGATCTAACGATCTTGATACTCCTAACAGGGTAAGCTATCAGAAATAGCTAAACATGTAGCTCTAACCGAGCAACCTTTATTATTGCAGTAGTGAAGTTGTGGGTGTCATCCCCACCGCAGTTTTTCTCTCTAACCAAGAGTTTATGTGTAACCAAAATATATGTGTTATGGAGTGAATCATGTATGATTGTTATTTATTTATTTTAGCTTTATGTTATGTTACAACAGTTTTTGGTTTATGCATAACAGTAAAGTTATTTTTAAAGAAAAGATTTGAAGTACTGATTCACCCCTTCCCTCTTAGTACATTAGCTTTCCATATTGGGCCTAACAATTGGTATCAGGGCTTCAATCTTGGAAAAGGGTTTAACAGCCTAAAGAGAAAGATCTTATCAATGGAAGGCTACAGACAATCTTAGAGAATTTTGAATCTTCAAAATGAATTGGATAATGATAATCAAGTGATTTCTGACATGCAGAAACAAATTCAAAAATCTTTGAAAGTTAGAAGAAGATTATCTGATGATTTGCAGGACTCTCAAGAGTTAGTGGAACAAATTGAGACATCATCTGATAACAGTATATCTAAAGAGACTGAAGAGATGATTGAAGAATTGAAAGAAAAGAACAAAGCACTGACTGATCAACTAAAAGCAATGACAAGAGGACATGAACATTTCAACACACAGATGACTGAAAATCTTGGTGCATTGAGGACAGCCGAGGATAAAGTAAGAGATCTAGAAAGAGAAAAACAACAACTTGAAGCACTAATGTCTAAAAAGAATGATGAAATCACTAGGGTGATTGGAATTCAAAGTAATCTGTCAGATCAATTGGGTTATGCACATCATGAAGCAAATTTGAAAGATGATGAGAATCAAACATTACAACTTGAACTATCAAGATTGACCGATGAACTTGAAACAAAGAAGAAATCCAAAGAAACACTGAAGAAGAGTTATGAAGCATCAAAGATATTGGATGAACAACTTAATACAAAAAGACCCAACAAAGCTGCAAGACTCGATTACAAAGGAAAAGAATCTACCGAGAAGGGAATCCACACTACCGAGAGGAGAATCATCAAAGCAAGTTGGAAACAAGAAGAACATCAAAGGAAAGAAGCCTATTTGCAGCTATTGTGGAAAACAAGGACATACTGCTAACACGTTCCAAATCAGAAAAGGTAAGCAACTGAATGTCACAAGGTCTAATGGTTATTGTTACAATTGCAATAGATATGGTCACACATCTAACCAATGTAGGATAAAGTCTGCTAGCAATTATCAGAAGGCAAAATTCAAAGGATTTTGTAAAAACTGCAATAGATATGGACATAGTACTGAGAAGTGTTGGTTTAAGAAAAAGAACTATATGTGGTCTGCAAACCAAGCAAATACTAGAGGCTACAGAACTCACACAGATCCTAACCGACAGTATTCTGCAGTACCATGAGATTACAATACAAGGATATGGTGTGAATATTGTGGAAGATATGGACATATAAGTGCCAACAACTTTATAAGGTTTGGAATGAACAACCGAAGATCATAGAGAAATCCTGGTATGGCATGTTTTCATTGTCACAAAGTTGGACACTTGGCTAGAGATTGCAGAGATCAACCTAGAGGAGACACTGAGGAAATAAAAGGCAAATTACAGATGATTTGGAAAAAGAAGGAAATTGTGTCAAATGAAGAAAGCACCTTATCTACCGAGTTAGGTGCACCTATTCCAATTTAATCGGTGAAGGTATGAAGGGACTGCATTCTCTCAAAGGTTAAATCTTAATAGTTCCTATTTTATCATATTTTTAATTCAAAATCTGCATAACTAAAGATGCATTAGGAAATTTGAAATTTTATCAGGTCTTTTGGAAGCCTATCTAGTCAGTAAATACAGGAAGTCTAGCTACTCAGTAAAAGCATAAAAAGGAAGTGGTACTGAGTGCATTTAATGTTTTCTGACCTAACTGCACGAAGCCCGATAAGGTATATTGTGTACTTAAAGATTTTGCGCGGTCATTTTACACTTACCAAGTTTTCAAGAAAGCAGAGCAAAGCGATTCAAAGGCGATAAAACCACCTCCGAAGTGAAATTCAAGGTATTTACATCAATCACAACACATTGTCAAGCTAGTTTACCAATCATATCAGTTGTGAATATCTGTTTTACATTTGTTAAGTGGAAAGCATCTACCATTTAAAAGTTTTCAAACCCTAAGGATCTTTTGTTAAGTATTTATCCAAAATCTGCAATGGCATCGAAGATCCAGAAGCCTGTTGTTGTTGAGAACATTGAAAAGCCCTCACTGAAATACTCTCTAACTCCCAAAGTAGCATCTGAACCGGATGATAAAACTGCATTTTCACTCATTCCGGATAGGGTTTTACTAGTTGAGGATGTCATATTCTTTACTAAGTGTCGTGTTGAGGAACTAGGTCATGTTGAGATCAAGGACACATATGAAGAATTGTGTACCGATGAGAAATTGAATAACAAGTATGAACACATTAAAATCAAGGGATTGACCGAAGCCCTAACCTATCCCCGTGTCTTCAAACCCCAATGGGTCAAGTTTGTTCTGAGCAGAGTTCATGATGATTTTATGTGGTTAGAGGAGCAACCATTCAAGATCACCAAGGAAACCATTCACTTGATCACCGGTTACCCTATTTTTGATCACGCCCGAGCTCAGAAAATGATATCACAAAAGGAATTGATCACTTTAACCGGAGTTGAATCTGATTGCAGAGGACTGAAACTGAACAATGTCACAGATGCAGAGCTGAAGTTTGCCATTAGAGTCATGGGTTATTGTTTCTTTCAATCGGCAAGGGAAAATAGTGTACCCTATGTAGCAGTCAATTCAGCATATAAAATTGTGAAGAAAGGAATGAAAATTGATCTATGTGAAGTATTGTTGAAAAACCCGTTTGAGAATCTAAACACCATAAAGAAGCCGAAGAAGAACAACTCGGCTAACAAACTGAAGTTTGGATCACTTTTGGTATGCATGTTTTTCTATTTTGAGAAATTCTTTCCATCAGTCGGTAATGTAGTTTGGGAGCTACACCGACCAATCACCCATCAAATCAATGACTTCATCAAACGGCTAGGTGATAACTTTAACGATATTATGGATGATTACTTTAGCAAGTTTCTGGAAAAGATGCATAACAGGTATAGAATTCCACCCCAGTTAGTAGAGAAATACAAGGATGACATATGCTTTGAAGTAGATACTGACTACTGCTATGTCAATGTTGTGGAGCCGAGAACTCAATCTTTGCCACCTATGGGTTATGAGATTGATTTTGACATCACAAATAGTAGATATATGCTTTTCTTACATTACCAAGGCATGCTACCGAGTTGAGATACGGTACATATGAAGAAGTTAAAGAGAAAGTTAAGATGAGCATTGTAGTACTAAAGGCTACAAGGAAAGCAACAAAAATGATCAAGGCATTAACGGAGAAATTTGGAGAAGGTTCTTCCTGTACACCTATCAAGGGCACTCTAGTCATCACTGAGGAGGAATCTGAAGCCTAAGAGGTAGCTATTACATTAAGCACCGAGTTGCCTAAAGGGAAAATTTTGAAAAGGAAGAAACATGATACATCAAAGGTATCACTAACTCCTTCAGTAAAGTGCCCAAACACAAGATCATCTGCAGTGTCACCGAGTAAGAAACCAAAGAATGTTGCCGCACCAAAGGTAACAAAAACTTATAAGAAATCTACTCAGAGACTCATTTTGACTAAAGACTCTACTGACACCGAATCTGAAGACAAAAGTAAATTTTAGATTGTCAAGAGTAAAAAGGAAGATGTACATAGTGTTGATAACTTTTGTGCTAATCTGAAGCAATATGGTGGATTTGGATCATTTAGATATGTTAAATAGGACTCTAGATCTGATGCAGAAAAGAGACAAATTGAAGAAGTCGTAATCTGCACTCTTATGAAATTTCGATTGGTCCCATTGGAAGTCTCTAATTCTCTTCCAAAAGAATTGTATTTGCATATTGATAACAGGTGGAAATATGACATGGACTCAGAAAAGAAGATGAGAGAAAGAAGTCTGGTACATCTCTTTCCAGACATGTCAGTAGATGAGATCAATGAACATATGAAAAACTACCACACAAACTTTCTAGTCAAGCAAAGAGCCTTGAAATTGATGAATGGCCTTTATCTGGATGTAGAGAATGAGACCAAGGAAAAATGGTAGGAAATCTTTCGAATCAAGAATGATGGTGAGCAAGTTGAAGTTGAAAAAGGTGATGCCACCGAGCAAGATCCTGATATCACCGAGCAAGACCCTGCTAACACTATACAAATTGATGAGGATATCATGGACACCGAGGCACAAGAACAGGAAATGATAGAAGGGAATGCATATGCCAAACTGGTATCCAGTGAGTCAGTTTTGGAACAAGTTCATCCCTATCCTTTGGTCACTTAGCCTGTTTCAATCGAGGCCCCTTAGGATATTGAACAAGGAATAGAGGGTCACAAATCTATAGAAGGAGAAGCTACTTCTCAGGCCACCGGGGAACAGACTTCTCAAGCTCCTTCTAGCACTGAAAATGTTACAACTGAGACCCCAAGTAAGGATTCATTGAAGGCTACATCAGAGGTTCAAGAAATTGACAAAAGTGTTGCCTCTACCGAGCAACCTACCGAGGGTCAACAAGCCTCCCAAGCCATTATATTAGTTCAACTGGTGAAAACTAAAGAAAAGAAAATGAAAAAGCATAGTTTCAAATTAGATTTGTCAAAACCAATTGTGTTGCCAAATGTAGACATATCCAAATTAAAAGAGTAAGCACTCATTGAATTCGGTGAACTACGCATAGCCAAAGTAGAGTAGGAAAAACAAATGGCTATTCAAAAGAAAAACAAAGTACTTCAGAAGGTGAAAGCACTATTAACAGATATGCTACTTGAAGCTATAGTGTCAAAAGATGCAGCCATCCATATTCAACCGGATGAACTCCTCAATCAGATCGAGACATCTGGATTAGACACATCTGAATATTTGAGCAAATTGAAGGACAAAGAGCTCACTGCTAAAATGATTGCAGAGGTATAGAGAGCCATTGGTATTGGCAAAGTAAAACTTGTCAAATTTATTGTTGAGTTGTCCCCTCAACTCAAGTATATTCTTTATTTATTTCAGAAACTCTGTACATTCTCTTTATTCATTAAAGATATCAAAAATAAAATAGAAGTGATTGAGAAAGAGATCACCGATCTCTCAAATAAGTTGACCACTAAGCCAAATTCTATTCAACATTTCTATACAAAGTTACAAAAGCTCATGGCTCAACAATTGGAACTTAGGAATGAAGAGCACAAAATCATAATGGACATTATGACTCTTCAAACCTTATTCATTCCACACTTATCCTCTGTCCAAGAGCAGATCAACGAGGCTACCTCCCTATCCACTCAACCAGAGGGAAGCACATTAGATGGACTAATTTCATTGTTAGCTAACATTACAACTTAGAATTCACTCATGGATAGTGTTAAGGATGCCCTCTTTGCCGCTCTTACCAATGCAAGGACAAAGTACAAATCCATTTTTGATTAGTTGCCTCCATCAAATGGTAACTAAGTTTTGATGTTTGTCAAAAAGGGGGAGTATAGTATCAAAGTATCAAAGGGGGAGTGTAGTATACAGGGGGAGTATACCGAGCAGAACAGAATATCCAAATGCACAGTTAATTTTGACAGGGGGAGCAGTGAACCAAGCAGTGAACTGAACAGTGACAACCGAGCAGTTAATATAGAATATTGATCACAGCGCATGCATAATTAGAGTTTTTTACAGTATATTGATAAGGGAAGTATATCTGAATATACTATTTTATTGACAAATGTATATACTGTCTGATTAGTCAAATTTTGTAAGTATATAGATTTTTGAGTTATGACTTTGAAAGAAGTTTTGTCAAACATCTCAACTAATGTCAAAAGGGGAGATTGTTACTACTTACTTAGTTGCCATTAGTTTTATGTCCAAAGTCATTCTATATACTCTAGTCAGTTACTACTACCGAAATATTCAGTCGGTAAGCACAGAGCAGTCGGTTATAGAAGAAAGTAGTCACAGAGCCTAGTATACACCGAGTTGTCTACCGAGCAGCAAAAATGATATACCGAGTGAACACGCACCGAGTGAAACATGTTACCAGATTCATTGAACCTAGACACACATGGGAAACATGTTACAAGATCGAGGAGTAGGGAATCATTACCACTTAGGAAATTGCACCTTAAAGATTTTGTATGATCTTGAGGTCATCTATCCAATGAAATATTTTGTATGGTTATTCATTCGATAAATCATGTTTGTAAGATCGAAGCAATGAACAGATCACCGACATAAGAGATCTATTTATACAGCATGAATTAAGGATCAAAGAGAGAGATATATGAAGCAAGACATGTGTGATAGATAAGGAAGCAATGAGTATTGTGACTATCAGAGACACAGAGGTCACCGAGAAGGATTTCAGAGAACAGTCAAGGATCAGAGTAAACAGAAGGGTTTACCGAGTTACTTTATGGATTACCGAGGTATGCTATAAGCAAGATAATCTCATTTTGAGCACATAGAATCTGCTATAACATTTCAGATGTGAAGTTGTAGATATTTGTAAAGATTTTATTGTAATATTTTGAGTTATAAGAGAAACCTTTAACAGGGTAAAAGACTCTAACAAAGTCTATAAATTGTAAAGCCTTTAACCAGGTGCAACATTTAGAATAAGTGTTATAAAATCCTTTAGCAAGGTAGATCTAACGATCTTGATACTCCTAACAGGGTAAGCTATCAGAAATAGCTAAACATGTAGCTCTAACCAAGCAACCTTTATTATTGGAGTAGTGAAGTTGTGGGTGCCATCCCCACCACAGTTTTTCTCGAGTTTCTGCATAACCAAAATATGTGTGTTATGGAGTAAATCATGTATGATTCTTTTTTTTTTTTTTTAGCTTTATGTTATGTTACAATAGTTTTTGGTTTATGCATAACAGTAAAGTTATTGTTAAAGAAAAGATTTGAAGTACTGATTCACCCCTCCCCTCTCAGTACATTAGCTTTCCATATTGGGCCTAACAATAAGACTTAAGATCCTGATGATCACATTAAAGAAGTCATTGTTACTTGTGGGATTCTTGGAGTGCAAGAAGAGAATATCTTTGTGAGATTGTTTGTTGATAGCTTTGATGGAAATGTTGCTGGATGGTTTCTGTAGCGTCCTAAAATTGTGACACTTGCAATTTCGACTGCATTTGGGTCTTCACGATGGCGATGCAACACTAAACCTGAATGGAGACCCCGAAACTTGTTCATGACACCAAAAACTGCATTTTTCAGCACCCTGGCCTGATCCTCCTTGCACCCTGCTATCCCTGGAGGTGGGACCATGGCGCCCAGTGCCCTGGTCATTCAGGACTAGGGCGCCCAGCGCCCTGGTCCCCCAGGACCATGGCACCCAGCGCCCTGGTCCCTGACCCTATTTTTGGGCCCGGTCTCTTTTGGGTCTCGGGTCTTTATGTTTGCAAATTGGAAAATAATCTTCCTAGGTCGGCCTAAGGTCGGAAAAATTAGTCTACTAGCCCTAATTGACAAGTATATAAACTACATTTCCTCTACCATTTTGGGGAGGAGGACATATATGTGCAAAAGGCGGAAACGATATTCAAGCATTCAAGCATTCAAGCATTCAAGCATTCCTTCAAGCAATTGATCATTCTAAGTCTCCATTCAAGGCTAAGTGTTGCATTCAAGACAAGGATTCAACCATTGAAGAGGAGATCACATACAACATACAACATACTACATACATTATACCTTCGCATGTAAGAATACAAACATTCTTACAACAAGGTATCAGTACTTGTTTACATTACAAACATTTACATTTACAGCATTCTCATTTCTTGGTTAATTCCAAAATTGGGGTTTGACCTAAAGGTAAACCCCTCATCCCTAACCCCCCAATCATCCTCTCTTTTCTATGTGTAGGTTGCAGGTACGCGGCTGTAATTGAAGATCTGGAATCCTTGTGCAGAGACGAACAGATCCCCCTTCGTTTCGCGGAATTTTCAGAGGACCGTGTGCACGCCGGGCGCCATCGTCCCATCAACTTTCACTCAAATTTATAGAACAACACCGTCTCGACATTTTACTGCTAATTCCAGGTCCACAGCTTCATCCCATATCCCTATCTCTGTTTATAAGCGAATCTTTCCTACTTTACATGCATTCCTAGTTCAATCTTTCTATCTACATTCTTTACAAAAGAGGGTATCCTTGATGTCACAAACCCTTGAAACTCATATAGAATCCAATCTTGCATTGCGTGGGATTGGATCTTATGGGTTTCAACCCCTCTTTTGAATGTAAAGTCCCTCCTAAGTGAAAACCATCAACCCTAGTGATCTCCCTTCTCTCTCCTTGGAGTTGGGGAGGGGAGGACAACTAGGGTTCGATTTTTTCACTTTACATTTTGGTGAACCCGACGTGAACATCGTCATTCTGATTATTCATGGTTAGATCTGAAAATTTTGTTTCCTTAATTACATTTCCATGTTTGATCTTTTGCAAATTTTAGAGGCTAAAAAAACCCTAAAATTTTCTTTTTAAGTAATTAAGCTTGTGAAATGTTTAATTGTTAATGCTTGTTTCAGATCTACCCTTCTATTGCAAATTGTCAATTCATATTTGTGCTTTAATTCTGAAAATTAAGTGGTTAAATGTCAAAACCCTAATTTTTAAAACCTTCTTGATTCAACCTTTGGCTGATAATTTCACTAATCAAAACACTTCCAAATCGGCTGTAACTTTGGATTCCGCAATAAAATCACAATATCTTTCATCCTTGAAAATTTGGAAAAAAGTTGCGAGGACCGTGTGCACCCCGAGCGCCATCGTCCCCGACATTTTTTCCGAAATTTTGGGAGCTAGATCTTACTGTATTTTTCTGCTAATATCCAGAATTTTGGCTGATTTTATCAATTTTAACATCTTCAAAATTAAAGTCAAAGTTGGTCTAGCGATTGCTTGGATTGAGGCTTCTAATCATTCAAAAATTGTTGAAATTGAAATTTGTATCAAAATTGTGTTTCTTACTGTTCTAAATCTGAAAAGTGTGTTAGCATTCATTCGAAATTTCAGTGTTTTATTCAAATTTTTGTAGTTTGTGACTTTTGAAATTAAGTGTTTAATTGCAACAACCTTGATTTCCACTTTCAAATTTGAATTTTGCATGAAATCGAGTCAACTTTTAAATTTCAAAACTTGCATTGCTTTCAGTATTCCTTCTAAAATCATAAAATTCAAAATTTCAGTTTCCCCCTCTTTTTCAAAATTCAAAATATACATTTTTCAACAATCTTGGTAGGGTTCAATTTTGAGATTGCAACTTTAATTTGACCTATCTACAGATCGTAAAATCACTCAATTTTTTCAGATTTGCTTTAAAATCATCATAACTTTCATCCCTGAAAATTTCAAAAAAAGTTGTGAGGACCGTGTGCACTCCGTTCGCTACGGTCCCTGACATTTTTTCCGAAATTTCGGGAGATTGTCCTGATTGCATTTAATAGCTTAAATCTAGGAGATTAGCTGATTTTATTGAAATTTGCTACCTCTAAAATTCAAAATCTTCTCTCTCTCTTTAGTGCATGAGTTTTACAACAATAAGTCCTACTTATACTATTCCCGTTAGACGAAGCCTTAGAATTAAGTCTTTCCAAGGTGTAATTACCGAGGGGATGGAACCTAATTTGAAGGGCCTTTTTAACGAGGACATGGGTAATTCCTCTAATCCTCTTAATGATGAAGAAGCTCTCCATGAGGTTTCCGTAGAACAACTTTCAAAATTGGATAACCAATTTGATGATTTTCAACAATGGATGTCTCAAGAATACCCCGATAGTCAAGCTCTTTCATTAATTGAGGGTCTAAAACGTATGGTTCAAAGTGATAAGAATGGAATTGATATTTTGTGTGGTATTGCACACATTGTGGATTCAAATGTGATGCCTATGAAGAGTTGTGCTGAAACCTTAGGTTATACACAACCTCCTACTCAAGTTAATCATTCTATTCCTTTGACAACTTCTATTGCTAGTATACCTACTTTTACATCAAACATAATGACTACTTCAATACAAGACATTCCTCCTATGAAAACCAGTCATGGGGGCAATCCTTCTTCTTCAATCAACCCTCTTCCTTCATTCAATCCAACTTCTTCATTCATTCCTTCAATGAGTGTTCCTATTATATCTCCACAAATGAACATGACGCAAGGGGGCAATTCATTTAACCCTTCCATTCCTCCTTGTAGTGTTCCTCCTTTCCAATCATCTCCTATGACTAACTATCATAGTGTCCCACCACCTTACTCTCTACCTTCTTTCAATAACATAACACATCCATCACAATCTAACACGTCTAATATGAACTCTTCGACTGAAGCGACCATTAACAATCTTGGACAAACTGTCTCTTCTTTATAGCAACAAATTGCCTCTATGAATCAATCTAAGTTTAGTGTGCCCACATTTGATGTTGCGAGCCCACTTTCTCTTGACATTGTTCGAGCTATCCCCCCTAAACATGTTGAAATTCTGCATTTGGAGCTTTATAATGGTAAGGGTGATCCTCTAACACATGTTAAGACCTTTCAAACAATATGTACTGATTTTGCTTATGACCAAAGGTTGCTTGCAAAACTGTTTACTAGAACATTAAGAGATAAAGCCCTACAATGGTATTGCTCGTTGCCTTCCTATTCTATTACTTCTTTCGAACAACTGGCAAATTCTTTTATTCAACAATTTCAAAACAATATATGTCCTAAAGTTACTTTGATTGATTTAATGCATTGTAAACAAGGTGTTAAAGAAAAAGTGACTGATTTCATTGGTAGATATAAGCATTTGTATGCTCAAATTTCTTTTCCAGTGCCTGACAATGATATTCAAAGAATCTTTATCTCTAATTTACAAAAAGACATTAGAGAAAAACTCCTGTTTTCTGAGTTTACTTCTTTCCAACAGTTGTGCGCAACTCTTCACAATTATCAACTGACTGTGAGCCAAATGGAACAAGCAAATCCTATGGCTCCGAGTGATAAGGGTGATAGTAGTCAACAACCATTTGGGAAGTTTAAACCGAACAGAGAGTCCATTAAATTCAATGAAAACATCATCAACAACAAAGTGAATTCGGCATCAGGTGTGCATCCTATTTCTAAGTTTTTCAAGAAAGAAAGAAAGTTCACTCCTTTGAATGAATCATTGCATAGTATTATGAATAAGTTATTGGAACAAAATGTGCTTACTCTTCCTCCTATAAGGCAAATAGATCCTGCAAAGATTAATTCACCCTATTTTGATAACAAATCTTTTTGTCAATTTCATCGTCATCCTGGGCATGATACTGAAAAATGTTTTGCTTTAAAAGGTAAAATTCAAATTTGATTGATAATAATACTATCTCTGTTTCTGGAGTGAATGATAAAGGCAACACATCTGTAGCTCCTCCTAACCAAAATCTTCAGATTTTTACTGATCCATTACCTTCTCATACCTCTAATGCGATTGATACTACTGATTCCTCTGTCTCACCTGATGATCTTGTGTCCATGACTCCGAATGTGATTAACTTTGTAGAGCAGCAGAAAATCCTTAAAGAACCTTCCATCACCTTTGATTCTAGCGAAACTATCAGGGCACCTGATGGTCCTTTATATATAGTTGCAAAAGTCAAGAATACACCTTGCCGTGGAGTGCTTATTGATTCTTCTTGTATGGTTAATGTCATTACTGAAGAATTTCTGTTTACTTTGCAATTGAATCGAGTGATCTATGATGAAAGAAATGTGGTTGTGAAACTATTTGATGCATTTTCTTCTCCTGCAATTGGTTCTATTACATTACCTATTGAGGTCCATAACAAATCCCTTGATGTGGACTTTGCTATTATTCCATCATCTGAACAATTTCGTGTGAAGCTAGGCTATCCTTGGCTATCTTCCATGAAAGCTATTGCTTCTCCTATTCACAAGTGTTTGAAATTTCCCCATAATGGTGAAGTTGTTACTGTCAATCATAGTCTCTTTAAACCAGCTGAAAGAACTTCTAGCATTCCTATTGATTTCTTTTGGCCTAAACAATTCCAATCTCTTCCTCCGCGAAGTGATCATCTTTTCAAATCTTATCAAAAGTGGAAAAAAGATATGATCCTATCTCTAAGTGAACCTAGAACACCCAAATTTGACATCCCTATCATTCTTGAGAAGGAAGTTCTTCCTTTGAAAGATAAAACTAATGTCTTTTCTCAAGAAGATTCCCAACCCATCCCTATGGATGTGACTATGCCTATGATTAATAAACTTCCTAAAAGTAGACCTATCCCTCCTCGTCATGATGGACTTGGTCTCCTTCCTAAACCGAATATTCCTCCTTTGTATGGAGCAGTTCCTCCTCCTTCCTCTTATGGAGAGAAGAGACCTTCCTCTTCTCCTATTGTTCAACCTAAGAGACCACAACCTAAACACCCAAGAAATAAGAATGAGAACATTCCTCCTCCTCAATCTTCTCAACTTCCTACTAAGACTAGACGAAATCGTTCTACACGTGAACGCCGATGAAAGCATCGTCTTAGAGCTCAGGCAGCTGCTTCTCAAACTTTGCAATCCCCAAAAACACCTTGAACTAGTATTATTCCATTTTCTCCTCAGCTGACGATTGAGCCGAAATCTCCTAAACATAAGATGCATGATGGTCTTGATCCTGTGCGAGTTAAAGATCCTATTTTTATAAATCTTGATGATGATATAGATGAAAATGTTATTCATGATGAAAATGTTACTCTTGTTCATTCTGATAGTGAATATGAACATGTTGATGTTGATAATTATCTATCTAATGAATTTTCTAAAGCACTTATCCTAGCTCCTAGACAAGAACATCGTGGCTTGGGATATGAACATAGCCCTTGTTTGGATCTTGTGATAGCTCCATCTGCTGTGTTAAATGTTCCTCCTCTAGCATGTTTCCTACCTTCCCGAAATATTGATCAGCAAGATCGGGGGGTAGATGACGTGCTAGACTAGTTCATTAGCATAGTAGACTCTCTCCTCCTCTCTTTTGTTACTTCTTCTATGTGTTATTCTCATTCTTCTATTTGTTGTCCTTAGTGTTGTCTACTTGAGGATGATGCAAAACATTGAGATCTCTTTTGGTCTCTCTCATGTTGACTCAAAAGACACATGTGTTCCCTTCTTCTAGGTGACCTTCCTTGATTGGGGAATGAAGAACAATTATGCATACATACATATGATATAAATGAATTATCACACAGCATACTGACCCCGAGGAAAGCGAAGTCACCTTGTGCTTTGTGTTTTGTGTCTATTATCCTTGGGCTTATCTCACACTTGGGGGCTAAATCCTTGTGATAACGTGCTCCTTTCTCATTTCTTATATGTATCACTACCTTAAAGCAATCACCCCCGATGAGGCGTGTGCGATCGCTATAACGTAGGGGGGCATACATCCCGTTCATATCTTTTCAAGATACTTGAAAATTTCTTAGCTTTGCCTTATTTTTGATATCTTTCTTGCATGACTCATAGTGAGGGAACCTTACTACTGACAGTCATGGTTCTCCCTCGTGATCTTCCCTTTTACTTTGTCAATCGAAGTCGTAAGATCCTTAGTCCACTGGAGGTTGGTATATCTTGCCTTCTTGACGTGGTGAAAGTCTTTCAATGTTGTTTCCTTGTACTTTACCAGAAGTATTGGTGTACGCTTATACTCCCGCTAAAGTGGGGGCTAAATGTAGCATCCTAAAATTGTGACACTTGCAATTTTGACCGCATTTGGGTATTCACGATGGCGATGCAACACTGAACCTGAATGGAGACCCCAAAACTTGTTCATGACACCAAAAACTGCATTTTTTAGCACCCTGGCCTGATCCTCCTTGCACCCTGCTGTCCCTGGAGGTGGGACCATGGCGCCCAGCGCCCTGGTTCCTGGCCCTATTTTTGGGCCCAGTCTCTTTTGGGTCTCGGGTCTTTATGTTTGCAAATTGGAAAATAATCTTCCCAAGTCGGCCTAAGGTCAGAAAAATCAGTCTACTAGCCCTAATTGACAAGTATATAAACTACATTTCCTCTCCCATTTTGGGGAGGAGGACATATATGTGCAAAAGGCGGAAATGATATTCAAACATTCAAGCATTCAAGCATTCAAGCATTCCTTCAAGCAATTGATCATTCTAAGTCTCCATTCAAGGCTAAGTGTTGCATTCAAGACAAGGATTCAACCATTGAAGAGGAGATCATATACAACATACAACATACTACATACATTACACCTTCGCATGTAAGAATACAAACATTCTTACAACAAGGTATCAGTACTTGTTTACATTACAAACATTTACATTTACAGCATTCTCATTTCTTGGTTAATTCCAAAACCGGGGTTTGACCTAAAGGCAAACCCCTCATCCCTAACCCCCCAATCATCCTCTCTTTTCTATGTGTAGGTTGTAGGTACGCGGCTGTAATTGAAGATCTGGAATCCTTGTGCAGAGATGAACAGATCCCCCTTCGTTTCGCGGATTTTTCGGAGGACCGTGTGCACGCCGGGCGCCATCGTCCCATCAACTTTCGCTCAAATTTGCAGAACAGCACCGTCTCGACATTTTACTGCTAATTCCAGGTCCACAGCTTCATCCCATATCCCTATCTCTGTTTATAAGTGAATCTTTCCTACTTTACATGCATTCCTAGTTCAATCTTTCTATCTACATTCTTTACAAAAGAGGGTATCCTTGATGTCACAAACCCTTGAAACTCATATAGAATCCAATCTTGCATTGCATGGGATTGGATCTTGTGGGTTTCAACCCCTCTTTTGAATGTAAAGTCCCTCCTAAGTGAAAACCATCAACCCTAGTGATCTCCCTTCTCTCTCCTTGGAGTTGGGGAGGGGAGGACAACTAGGGTTCGATTTTTCCGCTTTACAGTTTCAGAATTTGCAAGATGGATTCATTACTAGCTAGGATAAGTTAAAGGTAAAATTCCTTGGAAGATTTCAGTCTGTGGTTGATACTTATAAGTTATTGTTGAATTTCTTTCAAATTCAGATGGAAAAGGATGAATCTATGAGAGGTTTTATTGATATATTTAATAGACGTGTTGGTAAAATTCCTAAAGATTGCAAACCAACTGAAAGTAATCAGCTATGTGTTTTTATTGTTGCATTGCAAACTGAAATTAAATTCCAGTTGAAGCATAAGAAAATACAAAATTAGAAAGATGCACAAAAAGAGGCTATTGAGGTAGATGATGATATGTTTTTAAGTGGAATGAAATGCATGAACGAATGTCCTGCGAGGAAGCCATAATCTGAAATTTTTCTTTATAATCAGAAGTTTTATCCGAAGAAAGAGCCTCTACAAAAGAAACTTGTTATGAAAGCAACAAAATCAGCACTACCTATCTCTTACTCTCAAAATTCAACAGTCTTTAACGATGGACATTTCCAAGCACCTCCTGTGATTGAAAATAGCTCTCGTAGCATTGCAAGGATTTGTCATTTGCATGTTGAGAATGATAATTCATTAAAAGATGAGGGTGATCAAATTCCACAATCTAAAACTTTTATGACTTGCTCATATGTTTCCTCTATGGAGCAAGGATTTGATGATGAACAATTAGATGGAAGTTT
The DNA here is from genome assembly GCF_030272615.1 of Cryptomeria japonica. Lineage (NCBI taxonomy): Eukaryota > Viridiplantae > Streptophyta > Pinopsida > Cupressales > Cupressaceae > Cryptomeria > Cryptomeria japonica. The sequence continues at coordinate 574,870,711 of NC_081411.1, read as the reverse complement.
GCTAGAAAATGTCTATTTTTCAGAATTTGAAACTTTTTCATTTGATACTTCTAATGCAATTTCAGCTAATGATTTTGACCAGGGAAGCATAACAGATAAGCATAAACAAGAGATGTCTTATAGTGAAAAAGTAGGGGGTATCTCTCATATTGATATGCAGACAAGGTATGAGTCTTTTCAATTTGATTGCATGCAAGATATTGAGGAATTGATGCAACCCAAAACATTGAAGAATTTTGAGAATATTGAAATACAAACCAAGGGAAACTCATTCACTTCTGTTATGATATCATACAAGCGATCTGATTTAGAGGTATTCAAATTTGATTGTGAAGAAGAGTTATTTGATAGTCATCCCATGCTGGAATCATTTTATTTTGAAGCTAATCTTAATAATGAATTCTTGGAAAATGAATGTCTAGAGAGTCAAAATTCAGATTTAGATAAGGACTTACTCGCAGATCGTTCTTGCACTTTTGAAGAAGGTTGTCCCATCAAAGGCATGGCTTATTTTTCTAACATTCCTATGGAAGATTGTGGTATTTCTAGTATGAATCAACTCACTCAAGATGGTGTTGACATGTTGTAACCAGAAGTCTATGATACAGAGTAGCTCGTTAGACCTGATATGTTTTTGAGGAAGCATTTATAATGTGTTGCTATTGGATCCTTCTTTACAGTGGTTGCAGGTTATTTATTGGGAATGATTCTACTCACATATCAGCAACTTTTCCGCACCGACAGGTACTTCTCTCAACCAATTGATGGCTTTATATGAGCAACCAGTTACATTATTGGAGGTATGGGTTGTTTGCCCGATCTTTTGTAAATAATTTTTTGGTGTGATCTAGGTGTAGCTTGTCTTAGTTTTCAGCCTTGGTTTAGTTTGGGTTTTGGCTTGTTAGTTTTGCCTTGTTTCCCCTCCCCCCGTCTACAAGCAACTCCTTGTGCTTTGTTTCTCATTGACTCTATTACCCAATGGATGCTAGGCACTGGTCTCTCTTAAAGATTTTTTGGATTCTCCTAGTCCTTTATAGTCCTGGTCCCCAGTTAGAGCCGGTGTTACCCTCCTCATTTTTCATGGGCATCTTGTTCCTATGCCCATTAAATAAGGAGTGTTATTTAATTAATCTTTGTGGAATTCTCATCTTTAGTCTTGTGAAATTTTGTTTGAACTTGAACTTGTCGGTTGAACCTTTCAAAGTTCAAGGTTCAAAGATCGAAGGTATAGGTTCATTTAGAGTACAAAAATGCAGTAGGTTCAGGTTCAAAAGTATAGTTCATGTTCAAAATATAAGCAGGACATATGATTTTCAAATTCTTCTGTTCTGATGAGCCTGTGAATACAAAAAGGATGGTAAATGGCCATAACATATGTTCCTCTCATCGCAGAGTTGATGTAGCACTTGGGAAGTATATAATTTGAAGATTTCTATGCAAAAAGATGCTTGAATTGTGTGACAGAGTGTTTCCACCAATAATGACGAACTCTAGCAGTTTGTGGGAAAAGATTAGTTTGAAGCATAGGCATTGTGCAATTGATCTTTTCATGACAGTCTTGATAGTACTTAATTTTGTTAATCACAACTTTTGAATAAATTATTATCTTGTAAATTACTCCGGTCAAAATTTGAAGGACTAGGTTTTCAAAAACATATCAAACATTGAGCCAAATCTAACGGTGTAGTTGTGAGTTACGGCTCCCATACTAAGACCCATTTTGACTATCAACGGTTAATGCCTGATATATGATGACATCCTCAAGTTGTGACAAAATACATTATTTGGAATAGGTGATAGTGGGCTCAACAGGGTAGATTATAATTTATCTTTCATCTCCGCTATTCATATATGTTTTAATTATTAAGTTGCATTTATAATACCATGGGAAAATATTTACAGGCAACATTATAATGAAAGGAAATCTTCAAAAAGAGGGAGTTATCAGGAGAGAAATGAAAGATTAAAAAAACCAAAAAGGAGATTAATCAATGATCTTTTCAAGAAACGGTTATGTAAACCGAAAAGAGGTCTTTAAAAAGGAGATTTTCGGTGGTAAAAGGGTTCTTCTTTTCCAGGAGTCGGTGTGCTACAAAGAAAGGGATAAATTTTCAAATTTTTTACTGTAAGAGGGGAAGTATTTTTTGTGAGTTATTATTTTGTTTGTTGTAGGGGATTTGGGTCTGTGTACTCCAGATTGTATTGAGAAATAAAGAAATGCAGATTTTACCCGTGTGTAAACTTGTGCATTCTTTAGATTATATATTCTTGATGCTTTTATAATCTTCTTAATACTCGCTCCATTATGGCAAAGAGATAAATTTTATTTTCAAATTTGTGCGTTTGAGTGTGAATAGAAAATCTCCGTTGGGATAAATATTCATTTATGTAGCATTTGTTGCTTCCTTGGTCATTTCACTTTCATAAGTTTGTGAATTAATTTAATGAGTAGGTTCTTTTGTTGATTTTGGCACAGACGTTCTGATCCCCCTTATCCTGTGAGACATGAGAGAGACTCGATCAGATCTATGTATGTGGGAAGATCAAATAGATGTTCAGTGTATTATTTATTTGTTTCTCTCTTTGTTATTTAAATCTTGAATCACATTCATGCCATGTTGATGGATGAGTGTTAGTGTGCCTTCGTGTCTTCTGGTTAAAGACACATTCAACATTTTATTTCATTTTAAATATTTAAAGAGGGAGTTGTACCTCTCAATTCAGAGGAAGATTATCAATTCAATGATAATCTATCCGACTGTTAGTGCTCTTTGTCTTTTATCCTGGGTATTTGGAGTTAGTATGTGTATTTTTTTTTGAGACAAATATGTTCACTAACACATAGGAGCTTCTATGTTGATTTTCAATTTTGTGTCTTATTATTTATGCTAAAAGTTATCATTTTTCTATCATTTAACCTAGTTCATTCACACAATTTTCACTATCTCAATTCCATTGTAATAAAAAAGGAGTCATGAATCAGTGTTTATCTCTCCTATTAGGATTGTGGCTAAAACTAATATATGCTTCTAATGAAATGGTATAGAAATTTGATGTCTTAGTTTGCTCTATTAGGCCAGGATTTATTTCATAAATGTCAAGGAGCAATCATATTAGCCCATAAGGGTATTTTAAGTTTTATATTCCATGTCCTCTGGTTCTCTTCCATAATTATTTTGATAATCCAAATAATATTCTTGTTGGTCAATTCTACCAATTTGTTCCCTTGGGGGTTTTTCATTGGAAGATATACTCAAATAGATGTCATGTTCAAGAATTTATTCACTTATCCTAGTGCTAAAAAACCCATTTCATTGTCAAAGATAATATAATTAGGAGATCCAAACCCTATGATTGCTTTCATAAAACTCTAAAATTGAGGTCTCATCTTATTCTTTTATTGCTATTGCTTCAATCCATATTGTAAAGTAATTAATAGTTGTTAACACACACTTATGACCTACACTTGAAGGTGGATTAATCATCTCTATGATATCCAAACCCCACTTCATCGAGGACTAATATATTTGAATGGGATGGTGAGGGAGGGTTGCTTCATCTACTCACTTTTGAAGAAAATGCACTTCTTACATTTTCTTGACCCATGCATACGCATCTCAAAAAAAGAGAGGCCAACATTACCTTTCCCTCATTATATTTAAAGTTGTAATTCTTGGAGAAAAATGTCCACTTGTTGATCCATCATGGAATTATCCAAAATGATCATGTGTATCCTACTCCATATTATGTTTTAACTTTGTATGAGAAATGGCTGAAAATAGTAAGGTCTTGTTAGAGAAAGTTGACAATTTAGATAATGTTGTAGACTCTATCATCGAGCTAGTGACCACAGATAAGTTATCTTGGTGGAGGAAGATCATGGTCTTAATCAATATACTTTATTATAATTTTATGTTTCTCATGGATATAATTATAATGCATAATATCAAGTGGGATAATGTTAGGATAAGCTAACATTGTCCTTACAATCCGAAGTCATTTCATGGTCTCTATAGGAGCTTGGAATATGAATTTAAATCCTAAGGTCATGAAAATAAATATATTTAATATTTATTTACCTTTGATTGTTTATAGTTACATTGATAAAGGTAGATCCAGTCATCAATTATGATTATAAAGGATATTGGTATAATGTTCTATCTAGGAATCCACTTTGGGAGTGGAGCCCACTCAGACTTGTATATTTGTGCATGTATCTTGCATGTTGTTCATGTTAACCATTATGGTTATCAATGAGTAATGAAGCATTGAAAGTTGACCATGTGAAGGCCATATAATATTTATTATAATTATTATATTTATAGACTATCCTCTCAGAAGGAATATTGTTTTTGCATGTGGTTTTACCACTTGTTTTGAGATATCACAATGGTATTATTACATCCAACTCTTCTATAAATTAGTGCCTTTGGTTAGGAGATTCATATTATCTTTAATATATTTGAGAAGTAATAAAATTCTATTAAAATATTGTATGATTGAGGTTGTGTGTGTGTGTGTGTGTGGTGTGTGTGAGAGAGAGAGAGAGAGAGAGATGAGAGAGAGAGAGAGAGAGATGAGAGAGAGAGAGAGAGAGAGAGAGAGAGAGAGAGAGAGAGAGAGAGAGAGAGAGAGAGAGAGAGAGAGAGAGAGAGAGAGAGAGAGAGAGAGAGAGAGAGAGAGAGAGAGAGAGAGAGACGAGAGAGAGAGAGAGAGAGAGAGAGAGAGAGAGGAGGAGAGATGTATACTCATTTGAAGGAGTAACACAACATTGGATTTCTTTGAGTGCAATGTTTTTTATTGTAAGGATTTCTCCATATAAAATTTGTGTCACTTGTAGTATTACCAAATTTATTCTATTATTGTATAATGTTTTAACTACATAAACATATTTTTGGATAATATAAAAATATATTTTCAAGTTTGGTGGGTAATATTAAAAATATATTTTAAGGTTTGCATACAAAGTATTAAAGTTAATATTGTAGTAATTTCACCTTGATTTTAAATAGTGATCAATCTATTAAAATAATAAAGGGATAAGATAAATTCTTCAAAACAAATAATAAATGATCTCATAAGAAGTCAATATAACATAGAAATCCTAGGGGAGCTAGAATTTGAAACACTCCTTAGAGAGGAAAATCCACTTGAAAGAGAGGTAAACAATGTTGTGTCTAATCAATACTTAGCAATTAAGGAATTATTAAAATACTTGAACAAGATTACCCCTCAAAAATTTAATGGATAATAGTTAGGAGAAGCAAATAAAAATGGTTTATAGAAATGGAAAGTACTTTAAGCGATTATATAGAGTAAAGTCTTATGGTGGTCTTATCAATTATCTAGAGAAGTTGCAAGTTGGTGGACCAATGTAAAAGAATAGAGTGAGTATACCAAGGAAAATATTTCATGAGAATAATTTGTGTAACATTTTCAAAAAGGTGAAAAATATTCTTCATAATTTTTATAGTGATGTTTTTAAAATCAGTGGAGCAAGTGATAAACAAGAATTTCCTCATATTGGTTTGTAGAGGCATTCAAGCATCGATTTTGATGCTACCCACTTGGAAGTTGCATTAGATGATGAGAATCTTTACAAAAAACTATTGAGTGGGTCCTCCTTAGTCCCCAAGTCTTTTTTGGACATTGATGTTCGGATTTTGACCTCTTTGGTGCTCTAAAAATAACTTTTTAGGACAACACCAAAACAGTCATCTAATGACATCTAGGTTGTTCATTTCAAAGAAGGGGCTACTATTAACATCAAGGACTCCTCCTTAGATCAATCATTGGTCAAACTAGAGGATTATTTAGTCAAAATATTTGTTGGAAGGTACCACAATATTGAATCTGCGAGGAAATGGGCTATTTCAAAATGGTTTGTGAAAGGTAATTTCTTATTTCAATGCTCTTGTAAGGTCTATTTTTCTTGTCCTTTTCTCTCCTAGAGGACTACCTTAACATGCAAGGACCCTAGTTCTTTGCAAAGTAGAGCCTTTTTCTTTGCAAATGGTAAACATTTTTTCAATCCTTTGCGAATCTTGTTACTATTTCCCAACTTGGGTTAGGCTCCCAAGCCACCCCTTGGAGTTTTAGGACAAGGAGATTATTTTTTAGGATTAACAAATCCTTTGGCTAGTTCCTTTCCCTGGATAATGACACTAAAGATAAGTCTATACTATTTTTTTCTAGATTTAGTATTAGTATTGTGTCACTTTAAGTTCTTTATATCTTTATCATGTTAGAGTCAAGGCTAGGTAAATGGACTCATGTCCTAGAGTATGATAACATTGCTCTTTTATGTCAAAATTTCTCTTCAATTGGTCACCTCTTTAACACTTTCCCTAAAGCTGAGTTGAAAATATTGGACATCTCTATCAATGGTTTGAAAGGAAGGGCCCTTTTTCAATCCTTATTGTCCCTTTGGATCCTTCAAGTGAGATTACCCCATTGTCTTTTGGCCTAGAGCGAAAGTATACATTAGTTTCTACTCCCATAGTTATTGGTTTCAAAGAAAACTCTCTTTCATCCATCTTGTGGTCTCACCCTCCTATCAAGCCTCTTAGGTGCAATTATCCTCATTTCTCTCTATTGGGGTCCCTGGTATAGCGTGGTGGTATGAGGTTATCTTGTGGTGAACTTACAAAAGGTGTTGATTCAAAGGTTATACTCTACAATAAGGGCATGGTTTCTTTTGTCTCCTATCTTGACCTTCTTTGCAGAATGGTGTTTTGGGCCTCTCTTTAGTTTCTCCTAAGGAATATCTCCCTTCCTTTCTCTGAAGGACACTATAGTAGTATATAAAAATATTGTCCCTATTTTCCTTATTATTATGGGATTCAAGGTTGAGAACCCTAAAGTTTGTGTTCAAGATTCCTCTTCTACGGATGCCCAATTTGCTTCCCCCTAGAAGACAAAGTCAAGTCCCCTCCAAAGTTGGTGTCAAGGTAAAAACCCTTGGGTTCTCCCTCTACCCCATCTTTCAATTATATATCCACTTCTCAAATTGGTACTTTCATAAGAAAGACTATTAATGTGGGAAATGAATTTAAACTTGGCAGGAAATTTGGTTGATAAACTAGGTAGAGAAGTACTATCATAGAAGTAGTGAGTAAGAGGTAGAGAAGTTTGGAGGAAAATGGCTCTAGAAGGCCCCCAAAAAGAGGTTTCTATCTTGGAATCTCATGGGAATCAATAGTCCCTAAAAGCATAATACAATTAGAACTCATAAATGACTTCAAGCCTGGCATTATGCTCTATCAAGAAACTAGAATGAGTGCAATTTCTTTTGAAAACTTTTATGAGTGCATTTGGCCTTTTTCCCATTCTCTTGTTGTTAATTTTGATGGTGCCTCTAGTGGTTTGGATACCTTGTGTAAACCGCACTCCATTAAAGGTACTCTAAAGTTTAAGGAGAAAATATTTATCAATATCCACTTTAGTGTTGTTTTGGGCCACTCTAAGTGGGTTATTTCAAACATTTATACTCCTAATATTTTGGTCCAATGTCAAGTTCTTAGTCCAATCTCTTAAGATGTAGAGATTCACTTAAGAGTTGTTACTAGTTGTAGACTTCAACTCTCCTCTCTACCCTTTTGACAAATTGGAAGGTTTACTGAAGTTAATAGATGACATGCTAGACCTCAATATTTTGCTTGTTAAAGGTGGTCTCATTTATCTTGTCTTAGAAGGTTACTGGTTTACCTAGTCCAGTATATATATGGGGGCCAAATTAATCCAAGTTTAATTTGATAAATGCCTATTTTGACTAAGTGGGATATTATGAATCATCACAACCTAACCTCTCAATTAAGATCTAGCTATGCACATACTTTGTTATCATTTTATATTTGAGATTATGTGGACCCATCACCCTCACCAATAAAATAAACTCAAATATTTGTGGGACATGGAGGTCTAAATGAATTATATGTATGGGGTTGTCCATAAGCTTAAAATCATCAAATGTAAACAAAAAGCCTGGAATAGGAATTCCTTGGTAATATTTTTTCTCAAAACAAAGAGGTCAAGGTTCAACTCCAAAATGTTCAAGATGATATTGAAAGAGATGGTGCTATTGAAGAGATCTTCTAGAGGAAATATTTATTAATAAGTGATCTCTATAATCTAGTTGAGAAAGAGGAAGTTTACTAGAAATGGAGATCTAGAAATCAATAGATCAAAGAAGGAGAAAAAATGCCAATTTTTTTCATCAATATGCCCTCAAACATATAAAAAGGAACTGGATTATTGAACTAATACATGTTAATGGTAATCTTTTCTCCAAGGAAGATGAAATTCATTAAGAAGACATTATATACTTCAAATATCTATTAAAGCCTTCTCCAGATGGGCACCTCCATTTAGAAGTCATTTATAATCGACTTCTCTCTAGAGTTTGTTCCAATTATTCATTTGATTAATACATAGACAATATAGAGAAGCATAACTTAGAGAAGGAAGTTAAAGATATAGTATTATCCCTAAATCCTTATAAATCCCTTGGTTTGATGGCTTCCTTTCGACCTTTTTTTAGGTCTACTAGGATATTGTGGGTAATAGATGTTAAGGTGGTCAAGGAGTTTTGTTCCTAAACTAGTCTTGTCAGAGAAATAAATATTACTTTCATCGTCCTTATCCCAAAAAGGGTTGGAGCTAACAAGATGTTATGATTTAGACATATTAGTCTTTGCAACACTATCTATGAGATCTCCAAATTGCTAGTTCAATGTATCAAACCTTTTTTGAAAAATGATTCATTGTATTCAAAAAGTTTTTGTGCTTGGCAAACAAATTAGTGATGCCATTATGTTGTTCCGTGAAACTCTTCACTCTATGGACAATAGAAATAAGGAAAATATGGTTTTAGGTTGGACAACTCCAAACCCTATGATAAGATCTCCTGGAATTTCTCTTCAATTTTTTGCAAAGGTTTGGCTTCAAAGGTGTAAGGACCTCCATTAACAGGTTGATTCCCCCTTCCCTCCTAATGAACATCTTTAGCCTTTTTCAATAAGGGAAAGCAACTATTACCAATCCTCCACAATTGAGAGTCGACTATCTTTGGACTTCACAAGAAAGTTATCTTTTAAGAATATTTCCATATTTAAATTACAATGCCAAGTGTTAACTAAATCATAAATACTGAAAATAAATTTATAAATTTGATTTAGATATCAAGTATTAACTAAATTATTTTAATCTAACAAAAAATATCAAATCAATAACTAAATCATGTATATATATCAAAATATTCAAGAAAGTAAATTTATAGTATAAGGAGATGAGTTTTTTGGTAACACGACAAAAGGAAAAATTCTTAGACCGATTGAAGCATGTATCTTCATTTAATTATTCTCTATCCACATTAATTATTGTCTTCATGGTTGCTTTTCTATTATTGACATGATTAGGCAAGAAGATCTTATTTCCCAATATTTGTTTAACATCCTAGTTGAAGTCTTGGGTAGGAATGTTGATGAATGGATCAAAAGGGGAAGCCTTAAAAGTTTCAAACCTTCCTCTCATTGGTAGTTAGTTTCTCTTCAATAATTTGTTTATGATACTATTTTATTGGGAGAAGCCACTTCTATGGAAGCTAAGGAGTGGGTTAGTATTCTCTCTGATTTTTCTTTGGTCTATAGTCAAAAAATTAATTTGGAAAAAAAAATTATTTTCTTCTTGAATGTTCCTCCTACTTTACATACTAGAATCACAGGCATCCTCAAGTGTCAAGTTCAAAATTTTCCTTCCTCCTACTTAGGAATTCCTTTTGATGGTATGTGGTGATTGATCATGTTTTTTGTCTTTAAATTTGTTGACTTTGTCGGTTACATTTTCCCACCAAATCAATTAACATGGGAGTGTTGGGGGGAAGATCCCCTCCTATGGGGCCCAAGGGAAAAGCTTAAGATAGGAGTTTGGGAGCTACTAGGAGCAACAACCCTAAAGCAAAAATTGATTATTATTTAGTAAAGGAGTTAACTAATGTTTTAGCATTTACCTTTATAAACCACCAAAAAGGGCTTGATAAATAAGTGGTCGTGTAATGTGAAATATTATCATATTGTCAATTTCTCTTTGTTGTACAATAAAAGAAAGTGGATGGCATTTTTTATGTGAATATAACCCACATTGGGTGAAATATTTTAAATCTGTGTTATTGCAATTTGTTATTTTTTCCTCTTGTATTTTGCATTATATTTAATATTTTGTATTGCTATGGTATACCAAAACCCTAAAAAATTGTATCAAAGTGGTGTATTATAGTCATTTGGTAGAAGATTTCTTTCGGTGGGAGCAATGGTAGAAGGCAAGCTTAAGGTAGAAAAGTTCAACTACCAAAAATATTAGTTATTAGATGCAAATGTAAGATTATCTATATTAGAAGGATCTTTATTTTTCATGGGTTGGAAAATTAAAGAAGCTAATAACTATGATAGATATACAATGGGAGATTCTTTATACAAAGGTATTATGAACATTATGGTTGTGCCTAGTAGCATTAATGACTTTCAATATAGCAAAAGAAACAACAGCTGTCGACCTGATGGTATGGTTAGATAAATTATATATGAAACTCTCAACTTCCAATAAGGTTTTGCTAACGAAACAATTATTTTTAAAATGAAGATACAAGAAGGTGGGTCTGTTATTCACCATTTGAATGAATTTAACATGGTCACTAATTAGCTAAGTTTTGTAAAAATAAATTTTGATGATGACATTAGGGCTCTCTTTATTTTATGCTCTTTTTTCAAAAAATTGGAATAACTTGGTCATGGTTGTAATTAATTATGTGCATAGTTTTGATGATGTTGTTGATGTTATTCTTAATGAGGAAATGCAACAAAAAAGCACAAGTGAGATGTTAGGTAATGATTTGACTATTGAGAATAGGGGAAGATAGAGGGAAAGAGGAAATAATCTAACAAATCATGGGAAATAAAGTAAAGACATATCCAAATATTGGGAAAGGCTATAGTGCTAATGTTGTGGAATGAAAGAACATAGAAGAAAGCTTGTTGGTCTTGAAAGGGAAAACAAGGGGATGAACAACAATAAAATAATAAGAAAATGTAGCAAGTGATGTGTTACAAGATGCTTTAATTCTTTCTTAAGATAATATTACTAATTCTTTGTTGTTAGATTAAGGGGCTTCATTTCATGCCACACCTAATAAGAAATATTTTCTAGGCTATGTTCAAGGTGATTTTGAACAGGTTTAGTTGGGTGATGATGAACTGTGCAAAATTGTTGGAAAGGGCAACATACAAATAAAACTACTAACTAGAAATAAATGGCTATTAAAAGAGGTTAGATATGTTCCTAATTTGAGAAGTTATTTAATTTCAGCCAGAAAATTGAGAAGTGAAGGTTGCAAAATTACATTTACAGACAAGTCATGGAAGGTCACTAAAGGCTCATTGATAATAGCAAAGGGAGAAAGGGTGTATTTATGTACTGATAATTATGATTTTTCTATTTCCTTAGCTTCCACAAGAACATATACAAGACTATGACACAATAGTCTTGGGCACATTAGTGAGAAGGGGATGAAGATTCTCCATTCAAGGAATTTAATGCTAGGTTTGAAGAAAGTTGATTTGGATTATTGTGAAAATTATGTTTATGGAAAAAAGAGAGAGTCGGTGAAAAGTCAAAGGTTGTGCATTTAAATGTATGGGGACTAGCTCAAGTATAATCTCTTGGTGGCTCTTATCATTATGTTACTTTTATTGATGATGCAACTATACAAACTTGGGTTTATTTCACCCCCCCCCAATAAAAATAAAAATAAATAAATGTATTTGATACTTTTAAGAAATGGAAAGCTTTGGTTGAGAATAAGATAGGAAATGAGTTGAAGTGTCTCAGATCATATCACAAATGTGAATACTATAGCAAAGAGTTTGATAGATAATGTTGATACCATGGTATTTGTATACAAAGGATAATTCTAATTACACCACAAGAAAATGGTGTACCTAAAAGGATGAATGGAACAATCATGCAGCGTGCAAGGAGTATGAGGTTGCATGCGAGATTGCTATTACAATTTTGGGCAAATGTTGTGGATATTATTGTTTACTTAAAAAAAAAGAGGGCCTTCAAGTTCTTTAGATGGTGGCATTCCAGAGGAAGCATGGATGGACAAAAAGGTAAACTACCCATTTCTGAAAACTTTTGGTTGTGAAGCATTTGTCCATATTGATGTAGCAAATATAACAAAGCTTGAGACAAAATCTAAGAAATGTACTTTTATTGGATATGGAGTTAATTATTTTGGTTATTGTTTAATGGATTATGAAAACCATAAAATAATCAAGAGTAGAGATGTCATATTCAATGAGAAGGTCATGTATAAAGATTAGTTGTAGGGAAAGAAACAAGGAAAATGCATAATATATGATGCTTGATGAAATCCCCAAAAATATAGTACCAATAGTGCCAGAAAATTAAATTATTGAACAACTAGAGCAATAATAGGTACATCAAACTCTTGCAATAATATCTACTAGGATGAGTAAACCCCTTGAATAATACTCTCCCTTGTTCTATTATGTATTTTTAATTGATTCTGATGAACCAAAAAGTTATATGGAAGCAACATGCAGGTAGAAACTAGAAAGATGTGGGAGCAAGGAATGGAGGAGGAGATGGACTCTTTGATACAAAACCAGACTTGAGACTTAGTTGAATTGCCTCAAGGTAAAACAACATTGCTAAACAAATGGGTTTACAAATAAAAAAAGAACCTAGAGGGAAAAATATATATAACGCCGAACTTGTTATAAAATATTTTGAACGTAAAATAGGTATTGTTTTTTATTAAATAATTTCTCATGTTGTTGAAATGACTTCAATTTGAACTATTCTAAGTCTTGTGGCTACATAAGACTTGCATCTTGAACAATTATATATAAAGACAACTTTTCTCCATGGAGATTTGGAGGAAGAGATATATATGTTACAACCATTGGGATATGGGTTCAAAGGTAAGGAAGCCTTAATGTGCAAGTTAAAGAAGAGCTTGTATGGCCTAAAGCAAGCACCTCAACAATGGTATTTGAAATTTTTGTAGTTTTATGGTTGAACAAGGTTACCACATATTTAATTCTAATCATTATGCTTATTTTAAGATATTGGATAATGATACTTATATTATCCTATAATTATATGTTGATGGCACGCTTGTTGTCAGATCCAATATGAAACATATCAATGACATTAAGTAAAAAATAGCAAATTCATTTGCTATGAAAGATTTGGGTGCAACCAAACAAATCCTTGGTATGAGAATGACTAAAGATAGGAAAAATCACATATTGACATTGTCTCAAAGTGATTGCATGCATGCATGCATGCATGTATGTATGTATGTATGTATGTATGTATGTATGTATGTATGTATGTATGTATGTATGTATGTATGTATGTATGTATGTATGTATGTATGTATGTATGTATGCATTTATTTATGTATGTAGATGTACATATATACATACATACAAACATACATACAAACATACATACATATACATACATACTAAACATGTGATTGCTTTTATAGACATAAGCTCACACAATACAACCAATTGGTTTTGTAAAACAATTGACCTCACATTTAATATTGGGTACTAAGTTTTCACTTTATTAAATACCTTTCCCAAAATCTCAAATTATATACTTATCCCATGGGTGAAAGTACCTAACTCAATGTTGCACACAACTTTACAAGTGGCCCCAAATAATTATTGAATGTGGCTAAACACATCACCTAGGGTGCACCACAAATAAATAATTATTTAATTATATATTTAAATTATAATTTTTATAAATACCTAATCCTAACATTCTCCTACTTGTTATATTCATTGCATAGGGTTAACTGATGGAGTAAATCAACATATTTATACATGAAACCACATGAATCTCCACAATGCTCTTATGATCCATTAAGATACCTACAAACAACATCAAACATGTCCACCATATCAAGCAATAAATCATATCATCCTACAACACACCACCTATGAAAGAAAAGGAACAAACCAAGGTGAAATTACACCAATCCAATGAATACAAACATTAAACCCAATTGATAACAAAGGCTCCAAGCTACTATCATAAGGAGAAAAACCACATGACTGAAAATAGAAACCACAACAAATACTAATCCACTCAACTATCCATACCTCTAAGGTATAAAAAAGATAGTAAAATCATGCCACCGACATATTCAACTCATAAACCACAATCACAATCTCCACATGCAAAACCAGTCAATGAAGAACATAAACATATAGCAACTCCCACTACATAGGTGATGTAAAATCTGAAAATGGTCAAGGCATACCAAGTCTACCAATAGGATTGCATAGAAGGTATAACCAATATCATGTAAAACCCAATAACATCCACAAATATATGCATATCTTACAAATAGAAGTGTTACAATACATCTCGCACAACTAGTCTTTGAGCTCTCTATGTCATCACCCAAAGTGTAAGTGACAACACATGACCACAAACATAGTTATCACCATAGCTCTAAACTAACCCCAAATTCAATTTCATGTGAATACAAACATCCTAAAGATAAACAAGCCCTAAGAGAAACTCCACAAAACATAATAATGTAGCATGTCATTCTACATACACCTCTAAATGCAAAACCATATAAAGTATGATCCCCTTCACAACACCTCGAATGAAAATCATAAAAAATACCCCAATGTTCAATCACCAAAATCAAACATAACACATGTGTGATGTAACCAACATGGATGTAAGCCTCTCAAGCCAAAGATCAAACTAAATCCATTCCCGAACCAAGGGAATTAGGCCAATAATATATTTTAAAATCAACATCAATTAAATTCATCATAAGGGAATCACAATTTGTATAAGGATATAAACATGCCAACACTCCTCAAACTAACCCTCTAGAACCAAATATCCATAGCTCAAGCTCCACATGTATGAGAAGACAAAGCATTAAACTTAGTACTTGTAAAAATTAAGAATGGGCAATACCTCTCAAATGACTAGTAGTTGAGTAGACCATGAGTGGGGAATGAGAATTATCCTCCAAGATACCAAGTCATCATGAGTTGTCAAAGAACATCTCCTCATGGGTCCACTTTGAACTCACATTCAACCAAGGTTTGGGCTCCTCAAACTTCCTATTGAAAACTCACCAAGAGTAATTATATCAACACGAGTATATAATCACAAGAGAACTCCTAGCTTCATGTATGTCTCCAAGTAACCATTAGCACATGCATCTAATCAATCCATTCCATGCTCCAAATACAACAAACAATATCATGAAGAAAACAATAAAATGATCAAAGTACTCATTAAAAATAGAACCAACAAGATAAATGTCAAAACTCTAATTGTAAATTAGGAACATAATCATGATATAATGATATAACATTTTCTACAAAGAAGATTATAAGCTCCATATGAACATATCATGGTATCAAGAGAACCTACATAATGCCAACACTTTGACACATGATCAAGAATATATCATAACTTAATACAAATTATCCTCTAAACCAAAGAACACTTGTTAAAGAAAACCAAGATATCAACATCTCCAATCAACATGAAGATAAATGTCGACATGAAATGATGAATCCATGTTGATTCCAATGTTCCCACCAAACCATGTAACCAAGTTGTCCAAATATTATGATAAACATCTCCTAACTGAAAATCCTTCATGGCCTCAATTCAATCAAAGAACTCAACACCATGTGCTCCCAAAGGGTAAAGTTAAACCACTATCTACAAACCAAGAATATGTAATTTCTAAAAGACCATTAATAATAAATCCAATACTACCAAACAATCACTATCAAAAACTCCCACTAAAATATATAACCAACCTATCATGACATACTGATCAACCATCACACTAAATGTGTCATAAATGAATATCTATGCACCATACATCATTCATACACTCATCTCAAAGTACACATACCAATGCAAAAATGACCATAGACAAGGGAAATAGTCTAAATATGCACCAACACTGAACCAATCTCATGGATATGAGAGTCCACATCTAAGCTATCCCACTACAGTAAAAGAGTTGTTTATACCCAATCATTGTATAAGTCAGATAAAAATCCAATGAAACATGCAAACTCAACCATCACATCAGTAATGTGTAGATCTCAAGACTCAAAAACCAAATCAACAACATATCCAATTTGATAAAAAAATTCATAGCCAAACACCACAGTGATATGTGAACCGAATAAGCATCTAGGAGATAGGAACACCCTCCTAATATTGAATCATACCACCACCAAACAACCACAAACCTGATTATGTCATGTCAATACAAACATATGCCCGCATATTCATGACACCATAATCAACACCCATATTGCACATGCACTCAACTATCACCCTCACAAGAATCCAAGCCCCAAATAATGTTCATCCATGTATTCAAAATTGAAGACAACCTATGTGTTTTTCACCATCAAAGCTCGTAACTCTTAAAAAACTTGTAAACCCTTACCAAGAAGCACCAAAGTAACAATTAGTTGTATCAAATAAATCTCATGAAAAAAAGAACTCTCACAATTTTTGCCCTCTTGACTCATCTAGATGCATCCATAAATGCACCCCAAGTCTCAATAACCTATAAGTGATCAAACAAGTATCCAACTATCTATTCTCATAAAACTAAGAATCCAATAGCATCATAATGTATTATACTATACATGTTCTCCAATGCCTATTCTAAATCAAATAATTGATTTCGTATGCAAAATTTGTGAGTAAAATTGTAAAACTAAGAACATTTGGCTTTCAGGCATCAAAAAACAATCAAAGTAGAAAAATATGACAAATAAACATGCACCACTACATAGTCTTAGAGAGAGCTTTTGATGACTATAAGAACTGAAAAAAATGACCTCCTAGGTGAAATTTATGCTTGTTTGAAAAAAAGTACCAATTATGTCTAATAGGAGCAAGCAATGGTAGCCAACTAGTGGCACTTAAACAACACATCACTAGTAGTTGGTGGTGGGATGGGTGGCACATAGCATAAAGGAATAGACCTAAAAATTTCAATCAAGGAAATTTATTTTTTGGTTTTCTAAAAGTGTTTAAATTGTTTTTTTTGCAATAAATATTTATTTCAACGACATGGACTATTATATAACCAACCTAACTGGGGAACTCAGATAGAGTGGCTGAGCCTTGTTAGCCAACATCCATTGGTGACAGTTATGGGGTTTACCATGATAGAAAGTGGTAGTACAAGACTGATACTGTCAATACCCACAAGTAATAGTTTATGGATACCCACTTGCACATTAATATAGTGAGAATAAAGGGATGATGAAAGAAATATAGGTGATCCAATGTAGTCAAGTGTTTAATGAGACTGCCAAAGCGAGTAAATCATCAAGCCCCCTACCATAAAATTTTAGGGGATATGGTTTTATGGTGGAGGACAACTATATCCACCTTGCATTGGGGCACCTCCCTAAATACACCGACTACTTACTGAATGGTAGGGGTCAGACTATCTATACTCTACCCTATAGTTCCAACTATTGAGTGTTGATTATTCTAGCAAGCTGATTAATAAGGGGGGGTATCAATTCTATGGGGCTGATTAATGGTGCATGCATGAATAGTGGAGGACAATATATAGTAGTGGGAAGCAATAGAATAAAATAAACCCACCTTGCAGGAAAGCAGGGTGGGTGGGAACTATAGGGAAGCCAAATAAAAGTGCCCACCAAGGCTATATCCACCCACCCCTGCATAGAGGATATAGTTTTTAGGGGGTTGGGTATTTTTGAGGGTTTTGTGAGAGATTCTAGTTGCTATTCAAGTTGGAGGGAATCACTATATCCTCCTATCCCCCCATTCAGGGTGGTAGTTGGACATTGCTAAAGTGCTTCCATCCATCATCTCTTACTGATTTTTAAGAGGAACATTAGCTTCTACCTTTAGAATAGTAGGGGCCAAAGTTGTTCAATTTGTAGCAGCACCTTATGATAGTTTGCAAGAGCTTTTACTAGCTGAGACTATAATAGTTGTACTAGTTCTAGACGTAATACCTTGGCTTAAAGGTCATGCTGAAATGTTAGTTATTACTATGGTTGGCCAAAAAGGGTGATGAATAGAAAGGTTTTCCCCTACTTTACTATAAGGATAAGGGTTTGCCCTTACTTGACTATAAGGGGTTGTCCCTACTTTATAAAGAAGCTCGCCCTAGAGGTGGGTGGGAGGAGGCTATGGGGTGGTTGGTCAAATGGCCAATAAAGTTGGTGATTATTTTAAAATTTACATGTAATTTTTTTTAACAACGATGGAGATAAAGTAATAATTTTTTGTGACATTTATTTTCTAACAACGCCTCTGGTTGAATTGTATAGTTAGGGTTGGGGGAATTTTTTTTGCTTTTTTTATAACTTTTCCATAATAGGCCAAATTTTATATCAATATTCATTTATTGGGCCTCCTAAATCCAATGGAGAGGTCTATTTTGGGATAGGAGTTCATTTATAAAATATCCCCTCTAAAAGTCTCATAATAAAACAACCATAAAAAACACTTTTTTAAACTTATATTCAAACACCAAATCTACAAAAAATAGCTACAAATTTGCAACCCCAAAATCCTAGACTAGAAAGATAACAACCCACAAAACATGTGTCCATACCTTGAAATCCTTTAAACCCTATTGCATTCACATGGATTAAACTTTGCATCAAATATCCTCCTCCAAGGATTATACTACCACAAGTATCTTAAACCCACAACCACAAACATGGCTCCAATACGAAAATGTTAGGAAAATTAACCGTGATGGTCAATT